>NC_090950.1:16499022-16807540 GCF_040807025.1 Struthio camelus
AACAACAAAAGTTAAACTATTTTGTAAGAGAAGTAAACCTCTTCAGTTCGGTCAGAACTTCCTTGTTGTAGTTCAGTTTGAACTATAAACCCAAAGCAACCGCTAAGGCTAGAGGTGCATGTGCCTGGGTAATCAAAGGAAAAGGATTTTAGGAATGCATCTAATAATTCTTTTGAGGATTCATATAGGAAATTAACTTCTCTTTATTTACCAAAAAGAAAAGGAAGGCTCTGTCTATTGCTGCTTTCATAGCATTCCAGGACGTTTTTGCTTCTGCTAAATTAAGGAACAAAAATATATCTCATTGACTAGTATTTTGTCTACTCTTCTATGATAAAATTCAATCCAAGCAGAAAATTACCAAAAAGTCCACTTGGTTATTTCAGTCAAGCTAAATGTTTGACACAGCTTTTCAATTGCAACATACTTACAGCTTTCTGTTAAGGAACTTCCCAGGGTCTAGGCTGAAGCCACTATGCTCCATATTATATAACTACATCATTTGATAATATATTCAGTCTCAGGAACAAAAATTTTTTTTTTCCCCTCTTCATGCTTTTTGAGGATTTTGGCCTATCATCTTAAAATCACTATCTCAGGGTTGTTGCATGTCCCTTTGTACATACATTGACATACAGAGCAAATTTTAGATGTCTTTTGAATCTGGAATGGATCCCGTTAGAATAGATACATTGCATGCCATTCATCTGCATTAGAAGGATCCAGCATATGATTAAATTGAATGACAGCTTATCCATCTGGAATAGGAAATAAGTGATATTAGTAAGAAACTCTTCCAATTCTAGATGCCCAAAAAGTACAGAATTGTCTGAAAGAAGCAGTTTTGTTCCCTGTCCATTGTACAGGGAAAAAATACCTGGCAAAGGGAAAAAAAGCAGGGAATCTTGGATATATATAAACTAAAATGTAAATACTAGCATATAAAAATGACAATTTGAATATAAAAGGGAAATCAGTTAAGGAGATCATGGTACTCTTAAAATTATATTAATATTTTTTTCCCTTCTTAAAGAAGCAGTTACATCTTCCTTGAGTAAAAACATGCATACCTTGGAGATGCATGCTTTTGAACAAAAACTCTCAAACTTGGAGACATATTAGAGGAATTTGCTCTGGCAAGTTACTGGGAGACTGCAGGGCTGAACACTGGACCAAATACAACCTGAGATCAAGGAATGACCCTTGGGGGAGCTACGCTTAATGTAGAACTCCAGCAGCATCTTAGAGCATAAAATTCCTGTACAAGCATAAGGTGAAAAGACTGTTTTAATGTAAAGAATAAGTGAAAAGTATGTGGAGGGAACACTAGAAGGGATGCTAAGCCTTTTGTGAACATTTTTAGAGAGTGCTGACATGAGTTAAGGCTTTTAGCCTGAGTTAGGCTAAGAGACATGACAAGAGGAGTGTGTCAAAGGAAAAGGGCATACGTAAGAGGTGATACAAGGAATACCTTTCTCACACAAACAGCTGGAACAGAGAAAATCAGGGAAAAAACGGAGGGAACCCCCAAATATAGAATCTAGGTTAAAGATTAGTTGGATTTCCCTAGAAATATGATGATGATGAATTAAGAATATCCACTTCATTTGTAATGCAGCTTTTTATTAATGAATAGGTACTGAAGAAAGGCTCTGCCAGAAAGCAGTATTCCTCTGTCACTAAACTCATGTTTGTGCAGTGATTCTCGCAAGCAGGTGAAAGGGTACGCTCACTGCCTTCAACCTCTGATACCTAAGACTGGGCAAAGCTTTAAGACCAACTGCACAGTAGTGTTTCCTAGCATCTTAAAACTTTTTAGAATTTAAGTGTTGCCACTTTTTTCTTTTACTTTTATAAAACTGTACTATTTGTGTATCTCTTTTGTGTAGCTCTTGTGTCATGTTATTTTGACTCATTTGGCATATACTTTAATATTTTCAATATTGTTCCTGGGTTTCTGGTTCATGTCTTGAGATCAGCATCTGGGAAATGGGACTTCTGGTTCAGAAAATGTTTCTGAACTACTCTTAATAAATAAATAAATGCAAGTTTTAGAAGAGGAAGGACTTCTATGATTTAGACTGCTGACATAGCTATTTATCTGCATATCAATCCTGCTGAAAATGATGAAACTTTCTTTATGTTGTCCAATAGATCAGCTAAGCATTGATTTCGAAAGTCCATTTGTCTCTAGTTGAAAGATAATTCGATATCCATCATAGAATACCTGCTGCCCTCTACCAAGCCAAAACACCTAGTTCTGTCTGCTCACATGGTTTGTTCAGAAATGTGTTCTCATGTCAGATTAACAAGTGCCACTTGCAAATTATTCACCCTAAGACTTGAATCATGTTCCTTGAGGTAAAAAAAACCTATTTTTGTACTAGCTCATTTGGTGTCCAAGTATATTCCAACTAAAATTGGGAATAGGACTCTCTGCCTTGAATTGTTGTAGGCTACTTATCAAAAAGCAAGAGAGGGAAAAAGTAAGTCTGGAGACCTATTAGTAGCTTCTGAAAATCTATGACTTAAAGAAGAATAAAGAGAATATTGGTTTTCTTTCTGTTTATTTTTTTAATAAGACCAAACAACTTTATTATACTGATATTAATGGAGTCAGTGAGAACTTAAAATATATTCAGAATGAGAAGCCTATTGAACAGTTTGTCTACAGCAATTATAGGGAACAAAATGTTTTACCTAATGTTGGCATATTCCTAAATTCTCTTAGTTCTGTCAAAGAAGAAAGGGTCACATCCCATTACAATTGGCTTTTAACGTATTATGCAAAAAAAGAATTCACAGAATTTTTAAAGAGCTTAAAAGGGTACCATACAGAGCAAAGATATGAGCAGCAAAATAGGCTGGAACTAAAACGTTGGAATATTCATACATACAGACAGGATAGAGCGTCATGTTTTAGAGTTTGCCAGGGTTGTCAGTTTAAGGACTAGTAACTTAAATTGAAGTTGCTCATACTGATGCTGGCTGTGATGGAACACAGCTTGGGCCTTCCTTTGTAAATATGTGATTTTTCTACTGAATGTGGCTTCATCATATTGGCAGAGCTTACATTCATCTTGAAAAGAGCATCAGTTGGCATCTGTTTGCATTTCTCTGAAGGTGTGTGTTGGATGTCCAAAATAACAATGGAGAAATAGTTCTGATTTCCAGTATCCAGTCTTTTTGATTGTCTGCTACTCTCCTTCCCTGCCAAAGGAAAATCTACCCATTGCTTTAATTGCATACTTATCTTTTCCAGTTTCAGTCTTATGAAACTTTGAAGTTTATCTTCCTCCATTCTAAGATACAAACCTATACCTTCCATTACAGCTCAGTTTAAGAATTCTTCTACCTAGTACTTTCCACCTCCTTCTTTCCCTTCTTTACAAATGCAGAAGAATCCTTTCTGCAGAAATGCCAAGTAATGAGCTCTGCAGAAAAAAAAGGATCCCAAATGACTTTGAGTAAGTTTTGTAGAGCATCCATGTCTTTGTCTCCGTGCTCACCTCCTCTCTTACTGCAACCTTGGAAGAGATTAATGGATAAAAAGAAATTTGACTGAGTGAGCAGATGTTATTGGATTTCATATTAACATAGGAAGTCTATGAGTATCTAATTCCATTATCTGGAATATTTATTTACATATCAGTCTGCTCAGACATTGCTAATTCAGCCAATTGCTAATTCCACCAATGTGGAACGTAAAATCTAGCTGATTAGTTAGAAAAAGCTTAAGCTGGTGATTCTGATTCCTGAGCTCTCTAAAGCAGCTACTTAAACTGGGTTTGGATACATTTAACTGAACAGAATTTGATGCAGGATACTTGTCTTTTGTATCAGTGGAAAGAGACAGCTTCTCAATAAGAGTATTATTTGTGCTAGTCTGAAATTTTCATGCATCTGAGTTTTCAGAACATAAAATATATATACTCCAAACAAATCAGAAACACACTGAGAGAGCAACCATTTTCTCGGGTTTTAAAGATAGTTTGAACTGACTGTTGTTGCAGCAAATTCTGCAAAATAGCAGGAAAATCTCATTTGAATTAATAACTTGTAATTTCATTTAAGCAGTGCTAACAGGCATCTAAAAATATATATAATGATATTTGAAAAGAACTCTAAATTTTTTTGCTAAATCATACTGTTTGTCAGCAACTATGTTTTGATACTGCTCTGGAAAAAATCCCATTTAAATTGGTTAGTTGTGTGTATAGCAGGGCACTATTCAGTGTGAATAAAAGTACCATAATATTATGTGAGCTTAATAGCTATAACTATAGGGGAATTTTAAATAGGAATTACCTTACTTGTATGAATTGAAAAATAGCATAGTTTGTGATACACTAACAACTTTGGTTCAAATACATGTTTGAAGTAGATAACGGTCTTTTCTGTCAAAGTTGCAAGTATTTAGATTTGTTGTGTGTTTGATATGCTGCTCACAAGATGCTGCTTAGTTCTGAAAAGGACTTAAAAGCTTCAGCTCTTCTTTTTTTCTTTTATACTGCATACATTCAGATTCCTGTTGATAAACATCTGATCAGTTCACATAAAGGGCATGATGCAATCAAGTTCAAGTTGTCACAAAAGTAAGTAAGCAGCTTACTTGTAAAAGTAAAAAGTGTCATGCATAATAATGTTTCCTGTGATGTTTGCCAGGAGGTGAATAGCCCTGACTTGTGTTCTGAACTCATCTGTTCACAGCATGCATGTATCAAGTGTCAGCAAAAATCCCATGCTATCCTAGCTTCGTTCGTGATTCTACAAATATAGCTGCAATTAAGTTTCGCATTCTGCCTCTTTTTGTGTGAGCTTGAATCAATTTTTAAATTATGACATCTACGAAACTGATTATGCATTTTTCAGGTTCATAGTTCCCCTATGACATCAACTAAAGTTTCTATTTGCTCTCAAATGGGAGAAGCAATTAAATGTCATTCTTTGGTGTTTAATTCATAATGCACTTGCATTTTTCTCAAAGAAATCTTTGAAGACTTGCTTGGTGAAAAATTAGCTGAATTTGGAGCTCAGAGCTCTTGAATTTGGAGTTTAGAGAATTTGCTGGTTGTACAAACGATGCAAACATTTAATCAGCCATTATGCTGAATAACCAGTACCGAGGTGAAAAAAGTTGATTCGTTAAAAAAAGTGTATTTTGAAAGTGAATGAGCCAAAATACTGATTGCAAATAAGCACAGACTTTAGATAATCACTTTGTCGTTTCCTTGGTGACCTGATAGCAGACGTACGATGAACGCCATGTATTTTACCACCTCCATTCCACATTGTGATGTAAAGAATTTTATTTGCGTCCCTGCTGTGTTTGACTCTAAAAATTCCCATTTACATCAGCATTGTGTTGGAAGAAATGAGCAACCAAAACAAGTTAATGTGATAAGAATTAAGCCTAGTTCCAAAGTCATTCTTTCAGGTGTTGGAGGAGGTTTGTATGGGGTTGTGTGTTGGTTTGAACTGGGGAGCCTTATTGTGGACTTTTCAGTATTAAAGAGATTTAAAAATACCTACATCTTTGAGGGATCTGTAGAAGACTGAAAAAGTATCTGCTGATCTCAGAAAAAAAAAAATCTTAATAAATTCAACAATGATTTATATTGCACTTATCGGAAATGCCAAAAGCTATAAAAGCCAAAGCAATTAAAGGGAGATCTGATTTGGTGTTTGATATAAGGTAGAGGGAAAAAGAAGATAAAGCAAAACCAAAATATTTTCCATTATAGGGAGCTGGTGCCAGAATTTGGGGAATCTCAGTATATCCTTTTCCTGAATTTTCAGCTAATTCACAGTTCATTTAACTTTTTAAACAGTAACTATGACAAGAGACTTAAAGGGTCTTTCTCAATCTCTAATTTTTAATATTCCAAGACAGGGAAAGGACTGTTTAAAACGGTAACACTCCTCTCGACATTAGGCCTCCTTTTTAATCTCTTCAAAACGTTCCAGTTGTCACAATGGGATCTTTCCTTTGACTGTGGAACTGAATCCTTTTTTTAGGAGGGATGTTTCGTCTGTAATAACTTCAATTTTGTCTGCAATAACTTCTCCACCTTAAAAAGCCTTGTCTATTTTTTTCACTTATATAAACTGTATCCCACACTAAGTATATTTAGAACATACACTGAGATGTTTTCAAAGCCACTATTCGTAAAAACTAACAAAAAAGCAAACCAATCATAACCTTAAAAAAACCTGCCACCAAGCTGAATGGCAATAATTCTTTTCCATATGTGAAATCTTAAGCGAAAGGGATTGAAGCAAGTAAAAACTTGTCCCCCAGTGAAGTTTGTGTGCCATTGAGCTGTTTTTCAGGGCCAGGAGCCCTAGGAAGCATTTCATTCTTGAATCTAAACCCCTGGGTGGACTGTTGTTAGCTTCTTCCATGCTCGGCTCCCACACCTCAACCCAGCAGGAGAAGGTTTCAAGGTTGGAACCCTATAAAGGGAGCTAAATGCAAAAATCACAGAAAGCAGTTGCAAATCTGTATAAGTACTGACTGAGAAGGCAAATGTTTTTGTGTGCTGTAACTTTAGAATAACACGAAAAAAATCAGTAGAAATTGTATTTTGTAGTTATTGATGATGTGCTTGTGAAAACGTTCAGAAATAGTATGCAGAAGGCTTCAAATATTCTTTGAATAGATCTGTCCTGTTGGATGTAAAACCATAGTTTTAGTCTAGTCTAGTCTGGCTGAATTTGCTGTTCAAACAAGTGAAACTGAAACTGCCCAGCTTTCAGTTTACTGAGAGAGGAAAGATAAAACGTTTTTTAGTCTTTAAAGCATCCAGAAAACTCTATATTGCTGTGCTTTGTCTTCCACTTTTCTAATTCTAATCGGGTCACTTTAGTTGCATTTCCTTTGCACAGGTAGAACCAAAATGCAAATGAGGAGCCTCGTAAGCCAGTGAAGTTACTGGCTATAAGCCAATTAATTGTATACCAGTTTTGACTGTCTGTGTGGTTCCACCTTAGTGGCAAATATCAGCATATATGTGCCGCATATCAGCAGATACTTAAAAATCAGTAGTTTGGAACTAGCAATTTTCTCACCTGTGCATATTATGTCCTATATTTTGGTGGCTGAGAACATAGTGTAATCCGCACTATTTATGCCCCAGTGTGTGTTAGGACAGCCTACAATATTTTTCAGAAGTAAAGAACATCTAATCATACATCACGGCTAGAGAGAAAAAAAAAGTAGCAATTAGCTTACATTATAGATGACATAACTAAGAATTACATAAATTGCTGTAGTAGCTGTGAAGGGCATTTGCATTTCTTTGAATCTAAGAGAAGCCAATATGCAATGAGCAGCTCGATCTACGTTTTGCAGTGCCATAGCATGGTGTTGTCCTCGCTGTTTGTCTGCCCTGCTGTTATTTGCTAATTACTTTACAAAAGTATCCAGCAACAATTTTCATCTGTACTATTTCTCCAACTGCAAGTTGGAGAAATATCAGCCGTATATTTCTACTATTTATGGACTCTACCATTACATTTTGGCTGAATAAAAACTAGAATCAGATTCTGTGATATCTGTAGTGCTTCATATGTATTTTTGCAAGCCACTTCCATAGGTCGTTGTTAAAGTGTCGCTCACAAAATGTCCAAAGCAGGATGTGGTGTGTGATAACGCCCAAATGTATTCTAACTCTTCTAATGTCTATGTGGTCTATTTTTTAAAGATTGCATTTGTCGTTAATTTTTACCAGAATTTTGATTTAAGACACTTGCCATAATATTCATTATATTAACCAAGTTATTGGCAGGTTGAGAGAGCAGAATATTGGAATCATCCTGAACATTTAGCTTTTTTTGTTTTTCCCCTACTCTTGTGTTAATGAGCAAGTAGTGAGTTTCTTTTATTGGAAAACAAATGTTTGGCAAAGGGAGGGTTCTTCAGAGTATCGAAGTATTTCTCTGTGAACAAAGATAACTCCGTGGCAGTCAGAACTCGGCTATTCAAAACGTTCCCGTGGTCAGAACCCAAGCGGGTTCGCTTTCGCGCGGCCAGCCACATCGCGGGAACGCGTCTGGCGCTAGCGACCACGTTTGCCGAAGATAGTCCGATGAGAGCGTAAAATAAGGCCTCATCCCTACGAAGAACTAGCACGCTAATAAAGTGAGCTGTGCTGTCGATAACGCAGCGATGCAATCGTTCACCTGCCTTGAGAACCACAAAGCACGTGGGTGTAGTTTCACTGAGAGCTGTTAGTTAGTCGGAGTTGCCAGAGCAACCGTAGGGCTCAGGCAATCATGTTTCAGTTAAATTTCCCTAGTATTCCTGATTCTTACAATTACTTGCTGTAAGTATATACTGCACTAGTATGTTCGTCAAGTGCAGAAGAGGCTGTTAACTGCAGTTCTGGTTTGCCTGCAAGAGGGTAAGTCCAGGGTCAGCGCATCGGGAGATCTCTTTCAATCTTATGCCCCTACTGAAGTGCGATGGGAGAAGTAAACACAAATCTTTGCCGTAGTATTCTAGAAAAAGCTGGAAAAATGAGAAATATTGTTGTCTTTGCACCAGTTGGAACCAACATGTAGCCAGGTGGTAAAAATACATGCCACATTTGACTGCAGGACTTGCAGAAATATTCCCTTCCCTTGTTGAATCGTGCAGATTTCATGGCTGGTGGAATTTGGGAACGAGTGCTGCATAACCGGAACCAGAAACCATGAATCATGCTAACTGGAAAATTGCATGTATTCCTGAGAACTGAACATCCAGTTAGGTTATTATACCCGTGAAGAGCTCTAAAATTAGCCGACCCTCTGAAGTTTACCACCCTATAGGTTAGAGAGCTACCCAGTTACATACAAAACCATTTATGGAAGAAAAAAACCTAAGAATTAATTTTGAATCATCTCCACTCAGCTTCCTCCTCTATCCCTCTATATGCCAAATGCCTCTGTGTTACTCATGTTGCTCTCTAAATTATGGTATCAGCAGATTTAGAAATGCAAAGCTGCCGTTGCTCTGTTCTTGCACTCGCTCACATGTAGGTACCCACCTTCAGTTTTACTAGAAATGCAACGGACTGACTAAGCAAGGGAGAGGTGCGGTTTTTTTGCTTGTGAGGGAGGTTGGTTTTCTTTTTTGAGAGTTAAGAATGTTTTACCTATCCTAAATTGGAACTTCCTCAAAATTTTTAAAAGAAAAATTTCAAAATATATCTATAAATTAGATCAACCAGAATGCTTACTGTGGTTACTGAAAGTTAGAAGTAAAGTGTTGAAACAAACACATACACTAAAAAACAAGTTGAAAATGATCATTTATCACAAATTTTGTCAATTTTTACTAGAAAAAAATGTTTTGAGGAGGAAGATGTTTATATTAGAAAATTTGTAGCCACCACTACTGATTGCTTATGCAGCCTCAGAAAGGAACAGGCATCACAGAAATCAATTTCATAATCCAGCATAAACTGTAAAAGCTTAAAATGTCATTGCTAAATTGGTTTCCTGAACGCTATTCAGAAATATTTACCTTGCTGATTACAGCCTACATTCCTGCCATTCAACAAATGTATAACTTTATTTGCATATCTCTAACCTCTTTAATCTTCACACTGATTAATAATTTTGAGCTTTGTGACTTCTTACAGTTTGCAATAATTTCCTGAAAGTAGGTAAAATAAACATTTCCAGGATCACAGATTCGTTCTATGCAATGGAGCAATATTTTCCTATCTTTGAGTAATTTTGATAAACGCATCCAACCAGGCTACTTGCCTCTGAACCACTATGAAGCACTGGCTAAAGATTTCCAGCAGAGTATTTTTTCTCAGTTCCTTTTTATAGGGCTTTATTAGTATATATTATGTGAAAATGCGGGCACATTTTCTAGTATGATCATTGCGCCACACATGCTTTTAAGTACTCGATTAAAATGTATGTTCAAGGAGGAAATCAGGAGATACAACACACATACAGATCTGTATAAACTAGACTGTACAGATTAGACTGAAATAGAAAATTTGTGGCTGGATACCACTGGATAATTTGGTTTCTTTGTTCTCTCTGTTGTACTGAATAATATTTTAATGATGAATACAAGTATTTCAAACTGACCTGGTTATGACACTTCATACAATGCAATTCCAGAGTGATATAATTCAATATTTTCTGCACAACGCAT
The DNA here is from genome assembly GCF_040807025.1 of Struthio camelus. Lineage (NCBI taxonomy): Eukaryota > Metazoa > Chordata > Aves > Struthioniformes > Struthionidae > Struthio > Struthio camelus. The sequence goes on from NC_090950.1 coordinate 16,509,185, forward strand.
TAACTGCTTAATTAATTGCACTAATGACATTGTCCAGCATTTCACACTCAGTGACAGAAGATTAGGCTGAAGTAATATTCAGCCTAACATAAATCTATTCCTATAAAAATTCAGTCAGATTATCCTAAGATACAGTCTGCAATATGAGCAACTATAAATATCTGTTGGAGACTATAATGAATTCACTCCATTGAAAACAGTGGTTCTAGGAATTTTGTGTGCTAAGTGCAGAGTTGCATGCTTCTGATTTAGGGTAGAAGTCCTTTTTGTTAGATCACATTTTGGTGTGGTGATCTAATCTGAAATATCTGAAAAGGCAAGTAGTGTGTCATACGTTTTACGAAAACTGGAGTATTCTCTGATAGTGGTATTGAACATAAAAAGTATTTCGCTGTTTCCAGTACTAGGCCATAACTCATTACCATTGTTATGACTGGAAAAAACTCTTCTCCCTGCAGAGCACTAGTTTGTGAAGGTTCGTTATTGCTGCATGGTTGGAGTGTGCCACCTTATTTTCATAACTAATTCAAGAAAAAAGTGTATATTTTGAGTTCAGTCCCTTGCAGTTAACACACACTATCTATGAAAAACAGTCATTGCTTTATTTGGATTTCTTTGTATTCTGCTCAGAGGACAAAAACTGCAAGGAGGTTTAAATTAAACTTCATATTTGTTACTCAGTTTTATTCTTTCTAGATATGGAGTTTGAAAGATAAGATTTTTTAAAAAACATTTGGAACATCTCAGCAAAATAGGAGCTACGAGAATCTGAGCACTCTTGGAAATCTGGGCATTTTCTTTAGTTGTCTACGTGAGAAGGGAGCCCTAAAAAAGAAAGGCTAAAGAGAGGCTAACCTCTTCTAGTTTAGCAAAGGAGACTGAGGGAAGCATTCAGAAAAATGCCGAACAGATATTAAGGGTGTGTTTCATGTTCTCATGTTAAATGATAATACAACCTAGGTGAAAAGTGTAGGGGTTGGTATGGACATAGAGAAAAAGATACAGTAGAAAATTCCTCCAGTAAATACCAAGCAGAATTTGTATTCCAGATTCTGTTTTGGTGTCTACAAAAAGCAACATGTACTGGCAATTTAACAAATTGTGTGATTAATACTTTAAATAAATAGCCGGTTAGGAATTGCATCAAGAAGGTGGGAGTGTATGCGTGCATACGTGTGTCTACAAAAATAATCTCCAAATCACGAGATGTTTTTAACAGCATCTAGAAATTGTTTGATAACGATGCAGAAGAAAACAATTCTCCATATGGTGTTTTCTCACTGGCTGAAAATACTAGCTTTCATGTAGAGCAAGGTTTTTCCATTTTTTTGTGCTACCCTTATGCTACCAGGATAAAAGTAGTATCATTAGTAGTCTCTATTAAGTAACTAAACATTAGGGAAGCTACTATTAGTGCATCATGATTGTCTGATCACCTGCTGTTACAACAGATGACATTTTCCCTTTGAGTAGCTGAGGGGGAAAAAAAACCCCAATACACGTTTATCCTAAGACATCATTTCCAGCATATGGAAGGCAAGTAAAATTACGTAGAGTTAAACTCTGTTGTTGCGTCATCTTTGACAATATGACCATGAAAGTTATATGTAATTCTGTAGGTAATGACACACGAGTTTGACACCAGAATTATTCCTTATACTTTGTAGATTTAAATGATATTCAGGATATGTTCTCTGTAACTAGATTTTCTTTCTCCATTTTTCATTTTTTTGAATGTTTCAGTGCATATTGAGTTAAATGTTCATTGATGAAGACAAATAGTCTTTTTTTTTCTTCTTTGCCATATTGATACTTTTAACCTTCTTTGTTATTTATTCAGAGGCTTTTGTTTCAATGCTGTCTTACCTCCTCGCCAGGAAGAACTTCCACGCAGTCCAGTAGAGCAGTGTCTACTTTTATTACACAACTTTCAGTGTGAAATTTGTGACTACCCTAAGTAGACCTTTATACAATGTTAGTGCCTGTTCATTTTGTTTCTGATTTTTTCGTTAAGCGTAGAGTTTCCCACTCCATAGTATATGGACTTTTCTTGTTCTCTAGTTAAAGCATTTTTTCAGTCTAGTTGTGATATGTTTTATTAATGCAGGGGTATGTGTGTAAAATAGAAAAGCTTGCAGTATTGCTGGTATATTTTACTGTTTTATTCATAGCATTAATATAGTTTTTGATGATCTTCCAGCTGTGCATTATGCAATATGACCATGTTGAATATCAGTCATATGAAGTTGAATGCCTTAGTAGAGCACCTTTCTTTCAGTGTCTTTTTAGAAGATGCATGCTTTGTTTGTTTAAGTAGAGCACGTAAACCTTTTTTCTAATTTTTGGTCAGTCACAATGTGTGGAGTTGCCTAGTGTTTGAATCAGAAATTACAAGCTATTCATCATGTCAGAGCATACCAAGGACCTTCAGGTAAACTATTCTGCAGGTCAACCGCATAAACGTGGAAATGATCCACCATGATCGTTGTCTGTTTTTTCAGCAACTCTATAAAAAAAAAATGTTTACTTTGTTGAAATCAAATGGTGTGAAGAAAACAATGTGTTGGGGCAATGTTACAGTTAAGGAAAAATCCATGTAATGACTGTAACTAGGTTCTTGTTAAGCTTTTGCAACATGTAAAAACCATGTATAAGCTCTATGCAAAACCTGAGTTCTATTTTCTACACAGATGGTACCAGCAGCCTGAGACCTTGCTTTTCTAATCAAGTTAATATCAATAGAAGGTTATTTAAATTCTAATTTGAAGAAGGGTATTTTTTCCTCCTTGTGGGGCATGACCACAGTACTTATAGCTCACTTAAGTCAACATGAAATATTTCAGCTACTTCCTTCTATACATTGTTGATCAGCCAGGTCTTAGTTGCAATATAAGGCTATAACTTTTATCAAGCAGGGTAAAGAACTTTACTTTCCGATGAGCTTTAGCTGTTATTAGCTTGATTAGAAAAGCAAAATTTCAGGCAGCTGGTACCACACCTACAGAACAGTGAGCTCTAGCTTTATCCATACTTTCTAAGCTATTTTTATATGTTTAATGTGATCTTATTTATAGTAAATGCATGGATTGTCCTGTAGGTGTAACATTACTCTTACATATACTTTTATTTACAACATTTAACCAAGAGTTATATTTTTTCTGAGTAATAATAGACGAATTTGAGTTTTGTTAGATTAAATAGTTGGCGTTTTACATTTAATTTATGAAATGACACATTGAGCAAGTTTGGTGAATAATAATAATGATACGCTTCGTAATGTCCATTTTGTAATTGTCAGTGTTATTTATTTTATTATTTTTTATTTACTCTGGATAATGGAGTGCATAGATATTTTGGAATGAGCTGGCACTACAGATTAGAACATTGTCTAAAGACGTGACACATTTCTACAATTAAAGTGGAGAAAATACACACACAGATTAAGAGATTATAACAGCTGCAACAGTTAGAATGCGATAAGCAGTCCTTTGCTTGGGAAAAATACAAAGAGGAAAAGAAAGGCAAACATACACCCTTGATTTGGGATTTGAAAATGTGGCCTCTTATCCTTTAAAAAAAATCAAGCTGAAAAAGATCCTGCCAGGGAGTAAGAATTCATGTTTTGATTTGAGGCTCTTTAGCTGTAGAACCTTCTTTATAAAGACGAGTACAAAGAGAAGCTAGTGGACTTCTGAGCAGTTGTGTAAAGGTTCTTCTGTCACGTTTTTTACATATTTTTGGCTAGGCAGCATACCTTGCCTTGACGGAAATTTTACATCCTTTTATGATCTCCTATGTACCTGATTTATAAACAGGAAAGTAAATCAGTTCCCAACAGAGTATAATAGCTGATGCTGTGTTTTTTTAAGTTGAATAGAATTTAAAAATGAAAATCGGGGAATTTTAACTTTTCTCCTGCATCTCTGACTTCATATTTTTATATAAAAAGCAAATTAGAGAAGCTAAAACAACTGAAATGCTAATGTATATTTTTGAAACGTGAGGCTCCTGGCAGAAGTATGTTTCTAAGTTATATAGTTTTGAGGACACTGCAGTTCTATATGTTTTTTTTGTCTTTAGAGTATTTTTTCGCTACAAATGAATAGTATTTTACTAGGGTATTACACCTAGAACTAGTCAAAATTTTCTTTTTTTTATTAAATATCTTTTCTAAATCCAGATATTCCATAGGAGTGTGTTAATATTAGTGGTTTAACTGGGGAGGAGTGAAACTGTGTAATATTTTCATTATGTTTCCATAGCAGCAATATTTTCTCAATGTTATTGTGCCTATTTATTTCACTTTTTTATTTAGTTCTAGTTTTGGTGGTCCTAAGCAGAAATCTGTGGAAAAATACAAACTTCTGGATGTAATTTGACTAATAATAGCTTTTGTAAACATTGAAATTTCACACGTGAATTTCAGACAGGTATATTTTGCTGTAATATTTGTAAACTTTAATTTAAAAATCTTATTCAAGAGAAGCAAACAATATTAGGATCAGATGACAATTTGAAGGACAGTGCTCCTTACCTTCCGTACGATCCTCGTGATCATTGTTAGTTGTCACCAACAGGGATGACTGGTCAGTTGACCTGATACTTAGGTACTGTACTTCAGGCAGGTCTATTAAAGTCAATCAAGTAGTGCCAGTTTACGTTGTGTGAGGATTTAGCAACATACCTTTCATTTAAGAGAAGCATCCTCAATTGAAGAGAGAACTTAATTCTGTAGACAGCATGAAAGTTAATGTTCCTCAAAAGAAAAAGAATATTTGTCCATAAAACATGCTTAAATTATATCTAAGTCATGTATTCAGTGTTACCGTGCTGCACGTTCTAGTTAAGAGTCCAGAATTAAGCCTGAAGTGTTTCTAGTTATGTCAATCAATGTGTAAAAAAAGGATTGACTGTTCAAAATACATTGTTTGAGAGGGGAGGAGAAATAAAGGGTAATTTGTAGCAGGACCTTGAGTCCTGTTCTATGTTCCTAAAATGATTACATTTGACAGTGGTTAGTGGGCAAGCTCTGCCAAACATTCCCTGGGAAAGTTTTCCCATTTTCAGCTAAACGTATTTGTCCATACTCTAGCAATACCCTAACCAGTGATAAAGGTGCCTACAATGGTTGCAGAAACATTTGCAGATTATAAGTAAATATTGTAGATTATTCCTGGAACCGTAATTTGGGGTCATGAGGGTTCACGCTGAAAATCCAGTGCTAAGACTTTTATCCGTCTATTCTGAGAGCAGGAATGTAGTGATATACCTAAAAAAAAAAAAAAATAAAAAAAATAAAAAAAAAGTGTGACTTAAAGTTATCAAATCTTAGATACTATAACTGTTCCACAAATAAGTAATATACCATTGCATTAATTAATTGTGAAAATTCAAAGTAAATCTCATCATGTAGACAATATGGGAAAATATTATATTTTGTATGAGGCGTCTTAATTTCCACCATTTAAGAGACAACTGAAAAATCATGATATGCGTTTTAAGGCACAATCTTGATGATTTTGAAAGACTGTAGGTCAGTCACTGTATTACATATAGTGATAATCGTCATTAAGAAAGAATTATCAATTTATTGGTAGTTCAAAGATTTCCCATGTGTATTATCTTTTTTCCATGAATGAATATAAATCTGACGAAATTTTTCTTCCTTCCAATCAAAAAATGCCATTGGAATATGTGAGGTCAGGTGTGATCAAATTACTACAGCAATAATCTTTGCTTTAAATACTACACCTCCTGTGGCTTTGATGTTGCAAATATGCCTTTGGCTGATGATTGGGTTATGGAAAACTTATTTGGTCTAAATTCCACTGTATGTCACTTGTGAGTTACAAAACTAACAGTTTCCTTCAATATTTTGTTTAGGGAGTAAAACAAAAAGAGATGAGAGGGAAACCATGCCAGGCTGGAAGTAACTGACAGCAAAGCGTGAGTAAAAATCTTTTTTAAGTTGTTTCATTTTCATATAATATTTATCTTTGATGAGAGCATGCAGTGTGGGGGAAAAAAAGTGAATTTGTTCATTATCATTATATAAGAAATAGGTTTTCAACTGTTCTTTGAAACAATCTTTGTTCTCAGTTCTACAAATCTAACCTTCTGTATTAAATCTTTACTGTGTGAAGAGAAGAATAGACTAGACAATTTCCGACCTGAAATGATTTCTTTGGAATGATTTCTGTATTCATATTCAAGGTACTTAGGGATTAGTCACACAGTGACATCCAGCCTCTGAAATGAACTCTGAAGCCCTGAACTCTAACAACCTAAATTTTATTTTTGAGCTAAAGGAGATCTGAATGCTGTAGAGATCGTACGCAAGAAACGGTGAAATAAGTGGGTACCTTCTTAGCCACAGAAACTTACAGAAAATCCTAAATAAAGAAGAGTTTATATCTAGATATTGGACTTGTCAGTACCAGAGAGGGAAGAAAAACTGATTTATTGACAACTTATGTAACAATATTATAACAATACCGTATTTTGTAATCTTACTTCAAATGCGTGTCTGACTGTATTTTCCTGTTAATAACTAGAAAAATGGATCTTTGTATGTCTTTACTGCAAACACAGTTATTTAGTTAGATGCTAACATATTTTGGTCTTACCTCTAATATATGTTACATTGCTTTTCTATGATGCTGGCACATGGTGCTGATGGATTTCTCACCGTACCAAATGAAGTAAACTGGACTGTCCAAACTGGCTGGATTTTTTATAGCTGCAATGACATTAATATTATTCTGGAGAGGAGAGTTATCAAAACTTGAGATTGCATAAAATATTTGAACTTTTATCATATTGTATATTCACTCTTGTCACTGTAGTAATGTTTACCTGTTATAACTTTGTTACTATCCGTGTTACTGAAAGTACCACAAACTTACTCAGAGACAGTTGAGCCACTTAATCTAATTTAAGGAATTGAAAGTCACGAATGTCTTTCCATTATGTCGGTAATCTTTACCATCCTTCATAATGTCAAAAAAAAAAGTCTTACTATTAAGACCTTGTACCTTTTCTATTTTTTCCTTGAAACTTTTGCTTAAATTTGTCAGTGATCTGACTCCCTGTCAAAATAATGGTGACTGTGAATTGAATCAAATGATTACCCCCTCACACTGGAACTGGTTTCAGGATCTTAAAATATTAAAAATATTAAAAAAAAAAAAAAAGAGAGCAGAAATAAAGGATACATCGTTCCGGTAAATGCAGGAATCCAAGATGGGTACCCTTTTAAATTTCGGTTTAGGACTGTTTTGAGTCTGTTTGATGTGACCTTATGATAAGGAAAATAAGGTCTTTTAAAGAGCACTCTTTTAAAAGAAAAGCAAGCATTCATTTCTTCTTTCTGATTGTGGGTAAATAATTAGTATGAATTAGAAGAATTTTGTTTCCTCTTGATTTCTTTGCGGAAAGAGAGATTGCCGGGACATTCCTCTTGCCTGTTAGTGTCTGGATGCTGTTCCCTGAGCATCTGATAATTATGCATATGAGTCAGTATTACTGAATATAGTTCCACTTTTCTAGTTTGTCTACAGCAAAAAACAAGGACTTCTGCCCCTGAGAGTTTGTTTGAAGTAAAAGATGAGAGATAACAGGTAGGAGAGGAGTGGGGAGATGAAGAAACAATATGTTCCTGTTGCTATAATAAGCATCCTGAACTGATAGTTTGTTAGTATTGTTACACCTACTCTTTATTTTTGGATCATTTACAGTGACCACACAGCAAAGGAAGATTTTTAAAACACATTTGTGTCGATGGTGGTGAGCAATTCTTTCACAGGGTAAGGTGCAACACTGAGGAAAACATGAGCGTACTTCTGGACTTTGCCTTCAGGAACAGAATCAAGACTGGATTTTTCAGACTAGTTTTGAATACAAAAATGAAGCTGTGGAGGAAAGCACAGGGAAAAGACATGTGATCCAAGCTCTGGTCTTTGCAGCATAATTCTACTGAATTCATTTCTGAGTACTGCAAAATGCAGCTGAAATATTGCACGTATCTTGTCACGAGTAAAGAACGTTATAGGAAGAAAATGTTGGATGATGTCCTGTGGACGAGGTTTTATCTGTAAGGGGCTCAACTGGAGAGGCAGTGGTATCTGTGCCATAGCTTTACCTAGTCTGGATGTGAGGCTTTAGAGAAGTCCCAGGCATAGATCCTGTCAAGTTATGGACTAAAAGGATAGGTAGGATAATGATTTTGGAACAACCATGAATGAAGACAGCATGACTGATGTGGCAATACAGTAACCGTGTTATTCTGAGGTGACAACAATATATTCATAGGGAGAGTATGACAAGAATGAGATAGTAGAGACTGAGATGAATGTGTGAATCAGCACCCAGAGATGGTAATTCAAGTCTGTTGGCAAATTAAATTATTCCGGGAAAAGATATAGAAAAGATGCCAAGCTCTGCAGAACATTTACGAAGAGGTACAGGGAAAGAGAGGAATATAGTCTGTGAGATCAGAAAGGTAAAGATTCCCTCATCCTGGGAACGTTTGCTGTTAAATATACATTTTTTTTTTTTACCCTCCCTTTGTCACTCTTCATGTATTTCATAATACTAAACAGAAAGTGGGGGGGGGGGGAATAGGGGGAAGACTAAAAGAGGGATAAGCTTTTTAGATACTTGTGAGATACCATTCTGGACAATGCAAATGCAGTATTTCCAGTCTGCTACTTTAACAGACATTTTTCTTTTTCCACTGCAAATCATATTCCAAGGGGCAAAATGTATGTGGTGAGGAATGTAAGAAAAGAAATATAAGTGGCAACAACGAGATTCCATTCTTGGTGAAGCGTTATGAATGTTACAAGGGTACAAGTGCAATACGTTGTGATCTGGGATTGCTTCTAAAAGGATGATGTTATGCAGTAGGAAAGACATTGTACACTCTTCTGCGCATTAATTCAAATTTACTGCACTCAGTTCGCAACTGCATTGTTTCCCTTCTAGTATTTCACAAAGGATATTAAAAGGGACATTGAAATACCTTAGGTGATTGAAATGCATTTTCAGACTGTAAAATTACAGAGGTAATAGATAACACGTAAGTAGAAAGCACTTACCATAAATGATAGTTTATTATTGTTTTTTAGTCAGATAGGTAGTCCAGTGTATAATTTATGACACTCTCGTCAGACTACTTTGACTGCACAGGCTTGATTTTTCAGCTGTAATATGAAACTTAACTGAATTCTGCTTCTGCTCTGTATTCACAGTTGAACTCTTCAGGAATAATTGATAGGAGCTGCACTTAACATGCACAGGCTTTTCACCAATTTCTCTCTCTGTAGTATGGTGGAACGATTTTGGTACTCTAGTTTTCAGCCACTCCATTGTCCGAAAGAATTTCCAGTTTGAATGGATGATCAACAGTTAACAACCGAAACCATCCCTCGTCTGGAAATAAACCTTGTCACAGATGGTAGGTTATTTCTCTGTGTATAGGCATCCTGTTATGTGATGATGGTCACAGTGACAACCTTGTCACATTCCAACCAGAGTTTGTAATTGTACTTACATTCCCAAACTACCACCTACGTCAACATAGGTACTCATCTGGATGGAACGATTGTAAAGCTATGTAATAGCTTTACATGCTGTTGTAAAGCATGGAGTTTGCTGGGGCAGACTGCAATCATCTAGCTGCATAACCTGTATGGTGGATAGTCATGTTGATTTACTGGAAAGTGTAATTTACTCAGAAAAGCAAAGTGCCAAATCCTGCTCTGTTACTTTCCTCTGTTACGCTCACACCAACAGGATTCCCCTGTGCCTGACAGTGCAGTGGGTGCAGCAGGATATGTGCTGCATGGGGATACTCTGTGCAGGACTTATTTCTCCACTTTCTCCCTAGGTGGGTGTTTCTCAGTACCCTGTTGCAGCAGGGTGGCAGGGGTTGCAGTGGGTTACGATGCTGCACAGCAGGTTACCCTAAGCAAGACATTAACGCAAGCCATAGTGCAATGGGATTCAAGATTAAAAGTTGCTTTCAATTTTCTGATCACTGGGAGGGCTGCTTGCAAGAGTGCAGCTTCCTGTGGCAAGTGGTAACTCCAGGATCTGTAAATAACAAAAATGTGTCTGAGCTGACTGAGAGTTGAACTTTTGCCTTCCTCGTGCAGCGTGCAAAACATATTAATATGCTAAAGCTTATGATTGTGATTCCCTTAGCAAGCATGTTTGCAGCTGCAGCTTAACACGGTGCAAGCGCAGGCTACTTGGGGATGGCTGGTTGGAGACTGCCTACCTGGCATGATGTCTTAGCTTTGATATGTCTTAATCTAGTCATCTTACCTGCCAACTGAAAAGAAAATTTAGTTCAAGGAGCTACCAATAATAATTAAAAAATCTCCAAATCCTTTCTATTCTTTGACTTTAATGTAATCATTTCATTCACACTCTGCATTTGCAAGTTCTTTTTTAAAGGATTCAATCATTCTTTTTGCGGTTCAGACCTATCAAATCCTGAATATGATCTGTGTAATCTACTAAAGTTCTTTCTGGTTGTTTTAAAATCCTCATCCTAGCACAGTTGACCTGGTTAAAATATGTAATAACTCATGTTTTGAGGCTAACCAGGACAGAATTATAATAATGCCAGAGTCTATTACAGTAAAAGGCTATACTTTTATTACTTAAAGGTCGCTGATGTTCTGTACATTGACATCTATGTTATTCTATTGTGTTTTCAATCTTTAGATTTTCATAGGAATGTATATTGGCATATTATGTTTTGAAATTCAGCATGAATATTAGAGAAAGAGTATTACAAAATAATTTATAACAGCTTCATAATGCACTAACTTTCTATCACCAGCTTTCTGCAATTTGGCTACTTTTTCCCCTCAGCTGTGATTATACTCTTCCGCAATTTTGCCAGACAAGATGGTAGTAACCTGAGGCAATTATGCTAAAATAGCTTGTCAGCTACTCATTGTTCTATTTTTAATATCTTAAGAAATTAAATGCTTGAGAAAGCAACAGACTGAGGAGTTGAATCCCTCAATTTATTCATAGGAGAGCTCAGAAGAAACAGTAGCTGAGTCCCTCTACTGCTCCAACACTGTGTTACTCCAACTCCATTTTATTTTTAGTATGGCTTGGCCACCTTTTGCCTCTGAACTGTAGGACTCTGTCTAGGCTAGTGAAAGGGCTGAGAAAAGGCGCCTGTAGTTTCTTGGAGGAAATTCTTCATCCTTTCACCTCCTTGTGAAAAAAGGAAGGGATGAGAAGGGCAGGAAAGTCAGCTCAGAGTGAGGCTGGGGTAGTTGATTGCCTGGTGTGAGGGATCTCATAAAAAACATTGTTTGTAAGCTGCTTGGCTCATGTTCCATGGTGGATATATTACCATGGACTGCCAGGAGAACAGATGCAGTGATAGCAGGTTTGGAGAGTCCCTCCAGATCCAGGTGAAGATGCCGTTACAAGGTTCCTTGCAACGGAGAATCGGTTGACTGTCCTGTCACCATCCCGGCAGCAACTGACCATCCTGTTTAAGAGTTCTAATTCCCCACATAAAGAGACCCTCAAGACCCTGTCTTCTGCCAGTGGAGAAGCTGTCCTACTACTTTGGCCTTTGTTTCCACAGTGCAAGGACAATAGGGCTAGCAGTGTTTTATTCTAAGGGAGGTTCTTGGTCTTGCTAAGTGTATCGCGTCTTCTCCCTCCCTCCAAATTACGGCTGGGAGATTTCCTTCACATTGAAGAGCAAAGAATACCTTTTACAGAATATACTTTATAGCCTTAAAAGCATGATGACTGTTCCACAGCATACAGCTTTCAGCTGTTCTTTTTTTGTCTCCAGGATTGCTTTGACTAGAAAAGTACCTTATTATTTTCACCAGGCTTTGAAAATGTGCATTTCAGGTAATTTTCACAGATCTCATTGACATTATTCTCAGTGTAGCATACTGCACTGTACTTCCATAAATGACATACTGCCATCAGTAATGAATATGATAATCTTCTAAGTGAATTCTAAGTGAATAAATATTCAAACCTTTGAAGTTCCCTTTATAAAATAATAAGAGTGACAGCTAGTCTGCTGATTTAAACAAAAGATATGTTTCATCCCACATTATCTCCTGATAGATAACTGACCATTATACCTCCATATTCTCTTTCATGATTATTAACAGCTTGGACATATTTCTTGTAATATCTCTCTATAAATAATTCCAGACTAAGAAGTTTGTTTCTTTTATAAATTAAGCTATCCAAAAGAGATAGCTTATTTCTCCATAACTAGAATCTGTCCCCTCTAGGGGCAATTTATCCTTGCGGCAGCTAACCTTTAAGCATTATTTCTTTCAGAAACTTATATTAATCATCTTTGCCAGTTTCCATCTCAGTTTTTTTCTTCCCACAATTTTCTGTTCCAGCCAGAACACCCACCAAGCTTACCTAATGTTTGTGCTGTTTTTTTTGGAGGAGGAAGGGTTATTGGGCACATTGTGTTTTATTAAAACTTGATTGCTAAAACACCGATCATCAGTAATTGCACACTGAAAACCCAGCCTTGACCTTGCTTGTAGAGTAGTGGATGATGGTTTTGTAAAATCAGTCTGCATGGAAGATACAGATACATATAGGTAATCACTGTGGAACCCACCCTTGGAGTAGAAGGGAAGAAGCGAGCTTCTTAGTAAGGATTCTTTGCAAATGTACGTTATGCCAACTGTTACGCTTCAATGCCACTGATGAGAGTAAAAGAAATTTACATTTCAGACACGTTCCCTTCCGTTCTCCTCTGCCTTTTCAAAGTGTATTAATAATTCATTAGTTAAGTATGAGATGGACATACTCTGAGAGGGAGGATTGGCTTAGCTGCCTTCCTCTACCTTGCCAGGCTTGTAATGGCAAAGTACTATGCAGAGATGGGAAACTCATGGCAAGGGAGCGGTTATCCGGCCTGTGCAAAGCTGATGTCCTGGCTGAGCAGGCATACCAGAGGGGAGTACCCGTTTAAGATAGATGGCTGGAACTCCCTTTGCATCAAATGGTTAAGATGTTTGCCTTAGCAAATTTAGTACTGCCCTTGTAGCTATAACCCACACTGACAGAACAGTTGCCGTTCGTGTGCTCTATGCAAGTCCTTTATGGACTGTCTTAAACAATACTGAGCTAGATGTTTGCTGCCACTTACATAGTTTTTTTTTTTTTTTTTTACTATTGAAGAAATTAAATCAAGTGATTGTTTTGTGAATTCAGACAGTATGAATGATTCACATACTGTATCTTTAATATGCCATCTCAATAAGTGGGAAACTACTTTCCTGTGTTAGAGCTATAAAATGGTATTTTCTGTTGTTTTCATTGCTATGGGCATTGCTGTGAAGAAAAGAGCTTGTGAAAATTCAAACAGGCGTCATTGTGAAAATATTTTTCTTAGTATTTCATGAATCATTTCATTCAATTTTATTCTCATGATATTGGTGATGAATGATAAAGAGAAATTCCTGTGACAAGTCTATGTTATAATTTGGTAAGAAAGTAAATATTGCTGTCCTGTATCTCAGCATCTACCCTTTAGCTTAGAAAAGTTTTCTGGACTCTTAGGGTGAACGAGCAGGGTTAGGTGGATTGGCTATGGTTAAGACCGCTTACTGACCATCTTAGTCGCACATAGCTGCCAAATTTAGGTGTTTTTTTTTTTTAATAAAATAAGTAGTGAAGCTTTTTAAAATTGAAACTTTAGACTTGAGGTATCTGCTTAGTTTGCAGAGTAGAATTATTTCTTCTGACGTTAATGAGCAGAGAAGGGAGCAGAAATGTAGCTCTGAGATATTTTAAGAGGTCATAGTGTTAATGCTCCCACTCCAGTCTGTCGTCAGATAAGCCTAACCAAGTATCTGTCAGGAATGGCTGAATCCATCCATAAAAACCTTCAATGTAGGAGATTCTATAACCTTTCTAAACTACATATTCCTGTACTTATCTCTCTATATGTACAGAAGGCTTTCCCTAGTGTCTGTCCTGTACCTTTTTTGCTGCAATTCAAACCTTGTTATTTTTGTCTGTGGTAGAGATTTCATTATCACCTTCTACTTTGCTGAAGGGATATTTGAACGCTATTATCCTGTGTCTTCTCAATCTTCTTTTCACTAGACTATAAAATGATGATACCTAATAATACTTCCTTTGGCTTCTTGCTCTATAATAGAGAATTTTTTCCATGATTACACAAACTACCATCTCTGCAACCTGCACTATCTCACAGAGTGATTTGTGTTCCTGATCAATAGCATCAGTTGATAGATGTTAGGTTTAGGGTATAGTTCCCGTTATGTTGTTTTTTCTCTTAAGTTTTTTTTCCTGCTATTTTTTTCCTGCTTACATTTCAACTATATGAAGGGCAACTTGTTTAGTCTCTTATTTATGGCATGAACTGTTTTCTCATTTGAATTTATTCATTGCTGCATATTCTGTACTGTTTAATCTAATACTAGATGCTGTTCTCCTAAAATGACTTCTTAGACTTCATTTTCTGGGATTGAGTATTTTCATTCTATCCTGGCTAAATTTGCATGCTGATGGGTTCCTTCCTTCTGCTGTAACATACTGCATGTATGCTGCTTGCGGTCCATAGTTCTTAGAATAAAATGGCTTTGATATTTTTCGTTTTATTCACTTGCTCTCCGACCCCTCCTCAGAAATTTTTTTAAAGTGTCTAATTTTGTTATCCTTTCCAAAATTTAATTTTCCTTTAGAAATGTTTTCCCTGATCACAAATTCACCATATTTTTCTTGTTCTGCATTAGATTATTGTTGATGAGGTCTTTTTTTTAATGTTCATTAAATCTGAAATTTATTGTTGGTTCTTTATAACTATTTTGCTATAACATTCTAACTAATGCTTCACTTGCAGTTCTTAGGAAACCCAGATTATTTCAGTTTTAGAATCAAAATGTAAGCATTTGTATCAGAGTCCAAATGCAGGTGGGGAGGTGTTTTTTTTTCCAGTTGGCTGATGATAGAATAGACAATAGATCAGCGTGTGAGCGTAGCTCCCTATTTTACTTTTGCCCTGACAGTTGTTATGCTTTCTGACTGCCTAGGGAATGAAAGGTAGAAATGCCACTGTTTTGAAATGAATCCACTCTGAATTAATATTATATTGCCATGTCTGTTTAAACAGACAGAACGTTATTTGTGTGCTGGTTTTGGAGGACCTGAAAATACTGGAAGAAATTTTGGAAGAAATATCGGTATACTCTACTCAGTTTGCAAATCCAGACAATACCGCCCATCTTCAGGCTTTGAAAGGGTAATGACACACAGGTGCTTATAAATCTTGTGTTAATTTAAGAAATTTATCTTTTGCCTGCTAGATGGATTTATTTTGGCATTTTGATTAACTGCTTGTTAATTCTAGACTTATACATTTTTTTGTGCAGAGGCTTTAAACTAGATACGCCTATAGTGAGACCATATTAACTGGCATATTTTAGCAGTAAGTAGATTCCAACTTTATTTTTTATGCATGACATATATCATTTTGCTTATGATTCAAAACACACAAAACATGTTTCCAGGGTTTCTTATACTGTAAATAAATGTAAAACAAGCTCCTTGCACAAAAGTGCTACAAAGCAATCAGCACCAGGAAGGCTAAGAAGCTAAATGGTACTTGGAAGACTATAATTAATATTAATCTCTTGCTTGCCAGAACAAGTGATTAAAGTACTCCAACTCTTTTACTCAAAATGCAAATCCAGCCAAATGACAACATTGTGTGATAAACACATTCCTGTAACTGTCACCGGTTGAATTTGAAATATCCTATATAGCAGGAGAGGTAGAACGTCAAAGAGAGCGCATACAGTTAAAGATTTTCAGCAGCTCTTTAAAAACTCTCAGTATTCTGCTTCCCTTCAGAGTAGGAGAGGAGAGGAAAGGACTGAGTTTTTCACTATTTTTTCATGAACTGGCTCAAACATGTAAAACTGACCTTCACTGCTCTCTTGACCAGCATATGTTTTTCCTATGCACAAAACTGCTGGTGAACATAATTGGGCAGCTCTTCTAACCGTTAACGAGAATTACGTATTCCAGCCTTTCCTCACGCTCGGTGTCCGTCTGAAATCCCATTCCAACCTCATCTTATGTGACAGAAGCTACTTCCCGCAAATGACTGATGCTCACTTCCTTTTTTCTCCTCTCTCCTTCGGGCAAGCTCCATTCTCCTTCCATCAGAGCTGGAATGAAATCAGGACTCTCTCTGCTTTCTACCTGCTCAGGCGAGTTCATGCCTGATTATTGAGATTGCCCCCAAAATAGCTGAAACTCAGGATTTTTTCAGTGTCAGATACTCTAATTCCATGTTTGAAGTCAAGATTGACTCTTCAGCCTTTCCAGTCTCTTCAGGCATTTCCAGTTAAAGGTTTTTTGAGAACCTTTTCCATCCTCTGCACTTGAGCTTCTTATTTTGCCAGGTGATTGCCTCTTGGTTGCAAATTAGGAATCATCTAAGGCAAAGATGAGATCGCTTTACCTACTGTAATACTAGTTCAAATCCTGGTCAAAGTATGGATGAACTTTTGGAATAGTTTTGTTTATTTTTTAATTCTGAGAGCAGCATAACCCCCCCCCCACACACACACACACATTTTAGTTAACTTCATGTTTTTTTTTTAAACAGTGTCAAATTTTTCATACTGACTAATAAGGTTGCTATTTTTTAGTTATTTGTCATGAAACACAAATATTTTATGTTAAGCAATACGAGGAGATAATAACTATGTATACTCTGTCAATTTTTAAATGTCGGCATTGCAACATATCTAACAAGATACCATTTATTTTACTTCTGAGGAAGCTCGGAAACTCTTAATTTTCTTGACAGCTTTCCAAATTTGTTTCCAGTTGCATCCTTAAATTTTAGTCTCTGACTGTAGGTCTTTAGATCTTCTTCTAGCAATTGTAGAATATTACCTGAGCTTTGACTGACAATGAAATACAAGTCAATGAAATGCAATGTCAGAACTGTACTAATGTTGTCAAGCTAACTGATACTTTACTTAGCTTAAGGGAAAACTTCTCCAACACTATAGAGTTCCAAGAAGGCATGGCAAATACCCAGGACAAATTTTTGAACTATCCATTTTAGTCATGAATCAACATTTTATATGTAAAGGCTGGAATTATCAAAAGTAGTTTACATTGGCTTAAGTCTGCTATTTTTGTGGTTGATGGTAATAAACTGAGGGGATGTGTCTATGTCTTCTGTGCTGTTTCCAGAAGCCTTGCACACTCAACTTACTCTACTGGCAGCAGGTTAGGTTTTTCCATGGTATACAATAGTCTCTGAAAATGACTTTTTTTTAGACCTATTTTGACCCTCACGGACATTTGTTCACCACATTATCTTTTGTGGGCTTATATAGGTGAAACTTGATGGAATTTCTGTTCTAGGCAGCTCTACTGATACACTTTCAAGCCTGTAGCAAAATTACTAGTTATAATTTTAAATGCACATGAAAAGAGCTTTTGAATAGAAGGTATCAACTGTAAAAAGATAATATTCCCTTTTGTATATTTTATTGTTTCAAGAGGAGCTGGATGGTGTTGTAGTTGGTTTGGACCTCAACTCGTGGTGTGATGGCCTGGGGTCAGACCCCCTTTGATGATTTGCCTTTGCCCTTTGGCTAAGCTTTCGGTATGTAACACTTAAATGGGCAAGTTCTCATGCCCACCCATCCCAGATGGTGTGAGAGGGCTTTTTTTTTTTCAATGTCTTTGTTTACATTTATATTTTTCTTGCTTTATGATAACCAGGTGAGATGAAGGCTACTGGAGTAAGGGCAATATTATTCCTACTGTGGAGAGCAGCTGAGCAGTCACAAAAATTGGCAGCTTCCAGGGACAGCAGGGTATGGCAGGGAAGATTATAGTGGCATTGCAAGTGGTTGGGAGCCTGCGAATCAGAGACCTGGTTCGGAGAGGAGCAGGGAGATGACAGCCAGACCTCAGAGGTTACTGAATTTTAGAAGGGAATTGGACAAAATTTTCTGTAATTCAAAATATGATCATGTGGTCAAAACTAAATTTGGAAACAAACTTTCCTTCAAGGACCACACAGACATGTGGAAAGTTGTTTTGTAAAACCCTTACTTTTTTTTTTTTTTGCAAGTCCCTTTGAATCTTCTTCATTAAAAATATTATTGTAGTTTACAGTTTAATGAAAGTTCTATTTATTTATTTATAGTTATTCGGACATCTTTATGGAAATCAATAGGAAAAAGCCTAGGCAGATGTTCCTCAAACTTTAATTCATTAAGGGATCCATCGTAAATCATCTTATATATTACAAGAAGTGTGCATGAGTGTATATGCACATATATATATATATACATACATACAACATATGTTTATAAGCTTCTTATAGATTTATTCAGGCATTCTAGGCAGATTCGTTGTCTGATAATATATTAGTTTTTCTGTTTTATAGATTTGTTTTTTAAAATAAATGCATATAAAGTTTGAGTATTTGAAAATGAATAACACTTTGTGTATCCTTAGTGACTGGAGGGTTTCTGTATGAAATATTTGTCCCATGGTGTTGTCCATCTATATATGTGACTTGGAGTTTGTTCATTGCAGTGTTCTGGGTTTTTTTTGAGCCTTGCGATATTTTCACACCGCAGGGATAGGGATCACCAATAGGGATCACCGATTGACTTTTGTGATACAATACAAAGGAAAGTAGAAATAAGACAAAACAAAAAGAGAAGCGCAAACGGTGTTGTCTTCTATGACAGCAGCACGTCTGTCTATATTTATATATGTATGTATATGGAAGTGCAACAAATAGTGATATAACATCTGATGTATGGGTACATAACCTTGTTTAAATCAGTCTTTGTTTTGGAAACCTTACTCCTGACATATTAATCATACTTACAGAATGACATCTTCTACATTTCATGGACAAAGCTGCATTCACACTGGGGGCTTTTATTATCTCAGCTACTTTGAGTAGAGAAAAAGAAAATAAAATATCCTAAATAGAATTGTTTTGTTTTGTTTTGTTTTTTCCTACTCACAGAGAGTAATCACATAAAAACCTCATATGACATTGCGTGCTTAGATAGGTCTATGCAATTTTATGGCAAAAGAGAAGAGGGAAAAATAATCTGGAAGTTAACACTTCACTGTCAGAGTATTTGCAACTAACTTATTCCATTCTGATGTTTTTCAATGCTTTTTGTCAACACTTCCATGAAATGAAAACTTAGTGCATGTAAATCAAGGTATAAAATGACCACTTTGTTTTCAGTATATGCATTTATTGTATATATGATATGACAGAACCTTTTCTTCTCAAACCTTCTTAGGTAATGTCAGTACATTTTTAGAGCACACTTTTAAAAGAGGATTCCCTTTTAAACACCTGCCTATTCTAAGTATTTTTATCAATGTGACTTGGGAATTCCTCTACAGTAATATGAACAGTTTAATTCTGGCTAGAGAGAATTCTTCTCTGGGAATTTATTTGGTGTGGCGTACTCATGATATTTGGACAAGAAAAGCATGAATAGAGGTTAATTTACATATCCACACTAAGACAGACTGGATTTCATATGACCATTTATTTTATTATTTAGTAATATTCTCTTTTGGATTTTGCCAAGGCCTAAGACCATCTGTCTTTTTTACTACAAAGCAATATCTGCTGCTTATTATTGACACTTAGTTTTGTGGCAGAAAGTCAGAAAATGTGGTCTGGTGTTGTGATTTATTCAGTGACATTCACAAAACACTAGCAAAACCATTTAGATAATTAAAGGATATTTGAGCAGCAGAACAATGTCATGAAAAATCATACCACTTGATCAGATTTATTCTGAATAGCTCAAACTTTATTAGATATTTCTAGCAGAAGGATGTTGTGTTATTGGGCACAAGACTAGATTATTTCTATCTATGTGGGAGATCTTGTATATGCCCAGTACACTAACAATATGACAAAAATTACTCTCCCTTTTAAGTACTATAGGCTTACCTCCATTTTTACAATACGCTGTAAAGAGAAGCCCCTCCATTTGTGTGCTTAGAAACAAAAGCATGACTGGAGATCATCTACTGTGTTCTCTATTTAATTTCCCAAAACTGACAAATTCCTCAAGTTTTTCTAAGTTTGCCAGCAAGGTTTCCATGACATGTATACATGAGAAATTGTAATAGAATAATCTATTTGAATTTTATCCCTAATGCAGTTTGTGACAACTTTTTAGAGGTCTTCCATCTTATTTTTCTCATTTCATTTCTGTGGGTGATTTAGTTAAGCTGCCCATGTCCTTATCAGGGCAATCTACATCCCAATTCTTGTTCAATTAAGATTATGATCTTATGTTCAACAAAGTGCTTTACAAAGCTGCTGTCAATAACTGGTCCTTGGTCCTTCTGCTGTCCTTTACATATTAGCGTTCCAAGAATGTTTACAGGTAATATTTTAATACCAGAAACGTATCTTACTGGCCCACGGGAATCGCTGGTATGCACTAGGAATTGGGATTTCTTTCTTCTCTTGTTGTGTTTTCAGATTCATTTGCTGCCTTGCTGTTGTTACCATCTGTTAATTTTTGTATATGGATGATAAACATCAGTTGTTTTTGTATATTGTTTAGTGTAAAGTTAAGAAAAATGAAATGCAGTTAAGGAACGTTATAATAATAAAAATGGTGACTGCACTGTGTAGATTAAAAAAGTTGTCTAGCTTAGTGTATCTTGCAACTAGTGTTTTTGGAAAATTGTCCTTTAAAGGATTCTTATTTTTCCAACAGGTTCATCTGCTAACCAAATTGTTCATTGCTCTCATTTCAAGACCTCTACTGTTAAGTTGCCAGATATTTATTATTATTAAGCTTTATCCTTGTCAATGAGGGTTATCATCCTTTGCTAGGCTGTAGCAGCTACTGATCTGGCTCTGCCCCATGCTTCAAAATCGAGCCTGTTGGTCTCATTTTATTTTCTTTTTTGACCACCGCTCTTAGGTGATGTTTTATTTTTTTCTTTATGTATATAAATTATCTGCACAGAGTAACGGGTAGATTCCATTTCAGTAAATCAGCTTGGAGTGGCTGCTGTTGTAACCCTACTGTTATTTTTCTTGGCTCTTTAGTAGTGCTTGCCTGGGGCAGGATGGCAGATGTTAGAGAGCAGTGAGCTGCTGCGCTCATCCCGCGAGCTTGCACTCGTTGCACAAGTAACCAGGGGTCCCTGCACTGCGCTGAGACCCCTCCTGTGAGGGCCTGAAAGTCCTCATCTCTGTTGTTGCTTTGGATACCTTGACTGATATGACCACAGACTGAAAAAAAGATTTTTTTTTTTCAGTTTCCTTTTTGGGCTGTATGAAGACAATTTAACAAGATTAGAGGCACTGGGGAATTTTCTAAGATAGAATGTTGTAGCTCTGTACGTATAGAAATGCACCTTCAGATACATATACCTATATATTGAAAGTTATCCTGAGGAAAGGCAGAGGAAAAGAAGGTCAGAGGGAGCATCTCTGTCCCTTCCTTTTCCCTCCTCTCTCGCAGTCTCATTAAGAATAAGGAGTGATCACTGAGAGATTTTTTTCTTTTTTTTTTCCATTCTTTTCACTGAAATCAAAATGTTTTTTGAATATATGGCAGTTTGGGATGTCTGGTTCAAATAAGGTGAGAGTGACTTAACCTAAATGGCCAGTTTGCTTCTGGCAAACCCTGGGGATGTAAGACGCAGTGCTGAAGTTCTCACTTTGCTTGATTTCTTGAAGAGATCTTAGTCTTGTTTTTTCTGCATCTTGGATGAGTGCCGTTCCCGGGAAGCAGAGGACTATTTTGGGATAGGCTTTTCCCAAACTTTCATCTTGGAGGAAGAGAAAATTGTGTGCAGGGGAAGTCTTCCTTTCTTTTGGTGCAAAATGAAAATGTATTTCAGAACCTCTGTTTTATAAAACCTCTTTTCTCAGACAACAGAAATCAAGATTTTTTACCCTTCTCATCTCCTTGTGGTTGCTTTGGATTTGAAAGTGATCTCAGAGCTGGTGTATAATACCTCCCCTTCTTGCTGCCTGACCCAGATATTTTCGTGATGTAAAATTCTCCTTCAGGGAAAGAGGTAAAGGTTGCTTCTTCTGTTCCTTTGTGTTTAGGTCTCTATTTAGCAGCACGCCAAATTATAGTAATTGCAGCTGCCTATCCCAGATAGAAAAGCATCTTCAGAGCAACTTATGGTATGCTGTGCTGCATACTGCGGTGTATATTTAAGAATACCTGAGCAAACTTTAAATAGAAGAGCGCAGAAACTGGAAGCCTGGAAGCGTCTGTGTAGCTCCACTTAGCCTGATTTTCTTATCAGGAGATTCTTATTTTCTGATTGAGGCATTATCTTTTTCTTGCTAATTGAGTTGTTCGTTCTCCTGATATATAGGGATATTGTGGCTTGGGTGTTTGTTCTTAATGTTAGCACTTTTCTCAGGGGTGTAAATTAGTTAGTGCTAATACGCAAAGCTGTCATTGTTAGATCACTTCCTGTACACTCATGCTAGGCTCATCTAGAGCTCGGGTAGACGCTCTGAATTTACTGAGCAGCAGCTGGACTGTGGTATTACAAGGTCTGGGAAACAACTTCGTCTCCAGGACAAATAGGGGCAACTGCTGTGCATTGGCAGAGGGTTATTATATGATACCTTTGTATTTTATTTACTTTCATATTAAACTTTCATTATTTTCCTGTGCATAAATGAGAAACAGAAACACTTTGAGTACTTTTCCTCTAGACTCAAGAGTATTTCCTGGGCCTTTCTATGCATACCTTAGAGGAGCGCCATGCAAAATATGCTATACCATGATGAAGTAGCTGTGTTATGTATCAGAAGCCTTTCTGCACGTGCTGTGTAGACATAAAGGCTTGCTCAAGGATGCGTGTTTCTGCATTGTGCTGTACATGTAGTCCTCTGTCTTATTTTGTCTGAAAGGTAGTTAAACTTCAAGTGTCTTAGATACGTCAACTATTGTTCTCCATAGTTGTATATATGGTAGCTCACTTTATGAAGTTTATTGGCATCATCAAAAATTAGTTGCTGAATGAAAGCTTATTCGAAACTTGGTTATATAATTCAGTGTACAAATAACAAATCAACGCACAGCATTAGAAAAGCAAATACAATCAGGAAATTAAATAAAAAGTTTATATATGCCCCTGACAGAAACACAGCTGCCCTGTTTCCATTTTTAAAACTGCTTTAAATCTAATAGACGATAATTTTACTGCCAGGAAATGTTAAGGTATACAAGGAATGGTGTTTTAATATTTGTTATACTTTAGTTTTTGTTTTTCATAGCAGTCTTATTGCCTCACTGAAATAGAATATGGATGTTAATCTAGGGAACAGTGATTCAATTGGCTTGTGTCTTGAGTGAGAATGAGGAGATGTGCTGGAAGGATGTACAATAATGAATGATTTGGGAGGAAAAATCTTCCTGGGTTTTTTTTTTTTTTTTTTTCATCCAAATCTAGAGTACCAACAGGAAAATCCCCTTCATTATGCTGATTGGTCATTCAATCAATTCAAATTCTGCTCATCCCCCAATTATGCTGAATTTTGATCTGATGACGGGAGATACTTGTTTCTAGGATATATCTAAATCTGTAATCAAGATAAAATCTTTAGTGGTGCTCACAATGAAAAAGCAGTTAGATGTGCAGATGAATAATCCCAGTTTTGGACACAGCTTCTAATTTTATTCCAGTAGAAGAGCACACGCTTCTTTGCACTCAGAATAAACATTTGTATTTCTAATAACCTAGTTTACATACTCATATTTGGTGTATGTTTTTCTGTACAAAATATTCTTTCTACAAGAAAATTATAACCCAAATGCTGAAAAGTGAAGGTGACTGAAAATGTGTCTTTAGACATTTTGGGTGCTGGGTTCTGTTAGAAAATTGTAATAAACTATTGATAATTCTTGTAAAGACTAATTTTTATTTTAAAATTTATTTTAAAATATATTTGCAATATACAAGTTTTAAATAAAAATGTTTGTATAGTCATTCATAAAAATGTAAATACAAAGTCAACCAGTAGTAACAACTTTTTCAGTTATGTGTTTGGTTCAGATTATTTCAAGAGAAGTATCTAATTTAATAAGTAAGGTAGAAAAGTCTTTGTTTAGGAGCACAGATGTGTCTATTTGATTTATGTAATTAGTCAAGTACTAATTTAGACCCAGATCTTACTATTTTTTTAAAAATATGAAGTCACATTGAGAAGGCTCATGTGCAAGACTCATGCACAACTTAATGAACTGCTTAAATGCAGAAAAATTTTCAGGTGGTAAATTTTCTGTGGCAGATGCTTTGTTTTGCTTGGGATATTCTGTGCTATCAGTACTTTTACAATGTGTTCATATGGAATTAGTAGCAGGGAAAGAGGAAATTTATCAAATGCAGTTTATTTTCCTCAGCTCAAATAAGCATACATTTTGATCAGAATTACTAAGCAATAATTTAGTTCAAGATTAGTAATTCAATGAAATGAAGGAACAGCAAGGCAATTTCTGCTCCCCTCCCACCATCAAGCTGAAATTTTCGGAGGTATTGCAAAAGAAGTGAGAAATATTTTCTCTTTTCATTGGCATTATGATGCTTTGCAGGTGTCCTTAGACTCTAATCATTCAAGACTTGCACATATGCTGCACACTGTAAATAGTCCCTTTGAAGTTAATTGAATTGCACCAATTTACTCCAGCAGAGAATGAAAGTGTTTACTGAATTTTAAATTAAAGATAAACACATTAAAATATAAAACCGTATTTTTACTCCTAATAGTTCTATTATGCATGTTGTAGACTTTCTCAAATAAAGCACATCCAATTAGATGTATTTAAAAATGAAATCACCCTCTGAGGCACTGGGTGAAGAAATGGATTAAAAACTAATTAAGTGTAGGTCCCTGAAGATCTAAATTACTTTTCCCTCCCCTTAAAATTAGACATATGTCTAAATAAGGAGAGGTGAAGGTTACTGTTAACCTCAGGGGGTTTTTTTGTTTACTTTCAGATCACCTGGCATCTGCTAGCCTGTTCCATTGCACAAAATCATACATTTCTTTTTCCCTTTTTAGAGCCTGTAATATGATTTCGTGTATTCTCAACACTTTTATTGTAGTTAGTGTTAAATAACATGCATTTGTAACAACTGTTTCCCAAATAAGGTGAGAAAACTGCAAGTGAAATTTTCCAGAGGAAAGGAATGTAAGCTAAAGAATGACACTATAACCGGTATATCTAAACCCATCAATAAGCAAAATGAAAGCATCAGAACTGCCAGAAAAAAGGAATTTCATTTTCAGAGATGCAATTGTAGATGTCTGCTTGGGGATGAGCCGGATTTGAATTGATTGAATGACTTTGCAGAGAAAACTTCATTACTCTGGCAACTAGTTTAAAATTCAATTTGACTGAAATTAAATTTATGGTATGTAACGGGCCAGATCATATGAGATTTCAAGTCAGTAGGAGCTGGGCCTTCAGTATTACCCAGAGCTTAGCCCAAAGTCACCTTAACTCAATTTATGCAACTTCTGCCAGTGGATGATGGCACACATTTATTAAAGATCACCATTGTGTGATATCAATTTACACAGTAAGAATTGGAAGGACTGAAATATTTTTTTAAAGGCTATTATAAAGTGAATCTTATGCATGGCGCATGATATTAAATAAATAAATAAATCACATTCACCTGGAAGTGGCAGAATCTGAAAGGGCTGGCGAGATAAAAGTGTAAAGGTCCTGGAGGTAGGATACAGGCACCAGGAGAGGTTGGAGAAGGGCACAGGCAAGGTAGAGACCTGCTGCCAGGGGATGCTGCAGACCTGGAGCTGCAGGTAGGTCCCTCCAGACTTGTGGTAAGCCCAGAGTCATTTGAGTACTATCATGTCTATCTCCATGTAAAGCAACTAATGAATCAGGGAATCACAGTTACTATATATACAAGAATGTAAGGTGTTATTTTCAGTGTCAGTGTATGTATTAGTCTGAAATAAAGTTTATGTATATAAATTATACTTGGAATTGTGACAGCACTTAATTATTTTGGCAAAAAGGGTAAGCAGTTTGCTTACATTTTAAACAGTACTCGAGACCTGCTCAAATATGTTAGCTGTTGTAAGTCACTTGCAATAATTCCAGTGAAGTTTGCAAACCATTGACATTTCAGTGTGAAGGGAGCAGTGACTGACAGACCAGCACCCTGATGCTGAGGAGGGCAGAGAGTATTTCTTTGTTAAGCTAATGTAGCTTTGAAGCTGGAAATGCAGCCAGTGATCTGCTTTGGAAGGAAAGGTCTCTAGTGAGCAGAGTCTGCTGGCCTGTCCTTGGCACGCAGCAAGCCAGTGGGAGGCTGTCTGAATGATGAGGCCTTCCTGCGAGTCTGTAACAAGCATTTCTGGCAAGTGTATTTGGGAAATTCCCCCCAGGCAGCATCTGCATCAGTAAACTGGAAGTGAGGAACACTGGCATCTCTTAACTGAGATTGCGTAAATGTTGCAGAGTTTGATTCTTGGATGTTGTTGTCTTCTGCTTTCCTTAACCCTCCGAATGCTCCAAGAGCTTTGCAGATTCTAGTAGTGCACATAACCCATGACCATCACCAGCAAGGGGGACAAAATAGATGCAAAAAACCTTTTTCCCCCTTACATAGGAGAGCCCTTTTTTGAAAATTCCCTGGGTGCTCATGAAGTGCTGAGTGCTGCACTACTAAAGTCAAGGACTAATCATCCAGTTGTCTTTAATGGGTTAGAGTATTACACATCATGGACTCTTACGTTGTAGCAGGCCTCTCTTCATATTTATGTGTTGAGTATTCTCAAATTGTTATATTTGCACATCTGTGCAAGTGTCTGTGTATGATAATGCGGACCTGACAAATAAAAAGATGCTTAAACTAGGCTTTGGGCTATAATGTCTTAAGTCACAAAATGAAGACGTAAAGGCTTGTTTTTCATGCAATTAATTGTGATCCATGCTGTTGTTATAGTGTAGTTTTCATCTTTTATATAATACTTGAAAAGAATCTGTTGAACAAAAACTATAGCGCCATTAATTTAGCGTAACAGTGAGCCTCAGGAGCAAATACTAAGTAATGTTTAGTAATGAGTTTTATAATAAATTTATTAAGCTCTTCATTGTCTCTTTTTACTCTTTTTCAATGTTAATATTATTATATATTAGCACTTAGGTGTTCTTCCTCATGATACTATAGCTATGGCAGTCTGTATACATAGACTCCAAATATCTTAATCTAATGCTTGTTAAAGATAATAGAAATGTTTTGTGGGTGTTGTATCATATCCTGTGTAAAAGCAGGTTAAGGTACTGACTAACTATTTTTCCACAGCTCTCTGTTCTTTAAGATAAACTATTTATTCTTAACCATGGATTAGTATTTTGTGTGTATTCTGCACGTCCTCCCAAACAGAAAGGCAAACAGAGATTTGTCAGTGTACCTAAAATAAGGAGGATAGAATGAGTTATTTCAATTATATTTTAGATGTTCACTGAGCAAGTGGTCACAAATTGTCATTCCATAAGGCAAGTGGAAAGAAAACATAAATACAAGGCCTAGCCCAAAGCTGTTTAGAGCAGCACATTCGGTGGTCTCTGACTCAAGAAATTTTCCTGATTCCGTTGTAGCTGAGCCAGATGTATTTCTGACTCCACAAGATATGCATGTATACTCACAGAAATGATGAAGCTAGTGAATGGTCAACCTTTCACTCTGTAAATGTAGGAACACATTTGTGAACAACACTCCTTTCAAGTCTGTGAGGTCGGGAAGAATTCATTAAAAATATCTAACAGGTGTTAGGAATGGAAATGTATCAGGCTTTTCTCCATCTATATTCAACCACCACTTATGATCAGGGAAAAAAAGAAGACACAACTTACTGTTAATTCTTCAAGTTGAAAGCCAGGGGCAAAAAACCCTGGGAAGAGAGAATTTACAATTGTAAGTCCGGTCGATGAATTATTTATCATTCTACTGGACAAAACACTCAGTAAAACAATAAAGGGAACTTTTCTGCCTAGATAACCTAATAGGCCTTCTTCAAGAAATATCTGTGATATGTTATAGATTGCTTGGTTTTTGGTCTCCTAAGAACTAAGACTTGCAATTCTTACAGAACTGATTTTTTGAGAACTGCAGTTCAAAGGTACATTTAATATAGATGGCTTTGACACTTTTTTGTAATGACAGATTTGACATAATAATATATAGCGAGGGTGTCAAATATCACTTATTTTTTACCGTATTATTCTGTACTGACTTTTAATTTCTCCCAAATGAATGTATATGTATCTTCTTTTCCTGTAGTTTAATACAGTTTGCTTACTGATACTTAAATATAAGCATATCAGATCGATATTTTAGTGTCTGTTACAAGAAATGGGAGGTGCAATGGCATTTATATTCATCTGTGCTTTATTTACCTTCTAATAGAAATGTCATTGTGCTGTCCTGCATGATGGAGTATTTAAAATTGTGCTGAAGAAAGCAGAGAGGGAGAAAGAGCTGAAATTCACTTTTTATAAACTCCAAGATCAATGCCAAATGCTCATTAAGGTAGACCAGATCTATATCTAATTTTTTGCTAGTACACCTACTTCATTGGTCTGCTGTTGTATCAAAGGTAAGTTTATCAACCAACAAATATCCATTCTTCAATGGACTTTTCATTTTTCAGGAGTATATGTCATTAATTGCAATGTAACCAGGTGAATACTTATTACATGCTGGCTGTGTTTGTTCATGAAAATATCAATTCTACTGCTGATTTTGAAAATTCTCTAGATAATTGTAAGGGTCTAAGTGCTGCTGAGCTATAAGATAGTATTAGGTGCATTTCGATCTGGTAAGGGGAGTTTTGTTCCAACTTTCTTTGCTATACTCCAGCCGTGAGTGAGTTAGTTATAGATTCCTCAAAGTAAAGTTGCAGATTTACCTCCTGAAGCTAAGCTATGTCAGTCTGCCCAAAATGGAGGCAACAGCAGGAGAGAGGAGAAATGCATCTCTTATACATATATCACTGGGAATCCTATTTTATGAGTGAGCTACGCAGTACTTGAACATCGCCTCTAGCTCCTACTTTTCTCGTTGGGGTTTTCCCCAAATCTACGGATAAAAATGTGACTTCTTTTTAAGTGTCATTTTTAAGAATAAGAGGAGCCAGGGCAGCATAATGTAAAATACAGACTGAGAGTTGGCTCTGCTGTCCCAGGTGGAGGTTCAGTTGTGACATGCAGAGTCACTTTCCTTCTCCTGGGTCCAGCAAATGGGGAATATGTGCAAATGCCCCCACCCAGCACACAGCCTCCATCTGTGCATCTCCTTGGAAGCCAGTTGGCTGCATTCCAGCACAGACATGAGTCCCGCTGTCCGGTTGCCTTTTCCTTGAAAGAGTGCGCCCACTCTTTCAGCGAAAGGACCGCGAGCAACAAGGTGTGCGGCTCAGCAGTTCCCCTCCGTGGGAATCGAGGGGGTTCAGCCAAAGGCATGTCCCTGCCTTTACATGCGTTGGCATTTATAGCCACTGGCACATCAGTGAAGCCTCTAAAGGAGGGTTACGCGACTGAGAGCCAGGTCATGTGACTGAAGAGGTGGAAAACCCTTGCTCTTGGTAGGGTGGTCTTCTGGGAGGAGAGAGGGAAAGTTTGAGTGTTGGTAGAAAATGAGAATGGTGACTCAGAAGTGTGGGGACAAAGCGTAAGCAAGTGAATGTATAGGATCTTCTGGAGTTTAACTGCAAAACACTTTTAAAAAGTGTGTTTACTTTTTCTTTTCTTCTGCAGCAAGATTAATAGAAAAAAGTTTGATTATTTCTAAATCATATTACTTGCCTCAGGAAACTGAAATGGTAATAGTATGTATTTTGATAGTTATTTCAAATTGCTTACCTATGTGTTAGCTGACGTTGGCATAAGTAAGTTGTTCGTCTATGGTGTTTCATCTTCCCGGTTGTCTGAAATTCAACTTAATTCTTGATTTGTCTGCTTTTTTTGGGCATGTATATCAGCTTGAAACTATTCACACTCATTGTCTCTCTGTCTCACTGACACACTTATTTCCAAATATGGACTCACATTTAGCTAATATACTCGGGTAATTTCATGTACCCTGAAGCTGTATTGATTACGTTATCGACTCTGTACTGTCAGTTAGAGTTAGGCATAGGTTTTGTATGTCTTCTCACATCCTTCTGTCTGGGATAATGCCATAGGATATACTGTCTGGTTTAGCAGAAATATTTTAACGGAGTGAAACTGTTAAGATATTTACATAATTGTGTTGCTACAGTTAGTTCTGTTCTTTTTTTTCCCTCTTAACCATTCCCTGTGTTTATTGTTTTTATCTTTACTCACTGCTTTAACTAAATATTCATTTATGCTATTATATGCCACTGACTCTGGTATTCACCTGTTAAAAGCTTTCTCGTGAAAGAAGAGAATCCCTCCCCCTTTCCTCAGGTCTCATCAGGTCAGTGGTAAGGAATCCTACTTTCCAAGAGCGCCTATACCTATGCTGGATAGAGGCAACTTAAACTATATTCTGTTATCTGTTAGGCTAATTTCTCTAACTGTGTTAAGTTTACTTGGGATTGGAGTCCAGTTTATAGTATGCAAATGCAGGGTCTAATTATCCAAAAGGATTAACTCTATCTCATTTCTTATGTTAATATTTTCCATAGGCGTTAGAGTAAAAATTTAGTTCTGAAGCCAGTTCTTTCCCCACCTTCTTTCTTTTTTTCCTTTATTCGCTTACACTGTTGAAAGCTTCATGGTGTACCAAATCTCCTTTTCACTTTTATACTACTCCTTTACTCTTGGATAGCTCCTGACTTTCAGTTCAGAGTAGCTGAGATGAAACTTCAGAACTAAAATATCAGGCATACTCTGGATTATCAGTGGAAATCAAGTGTACGAAAAGCTTGAACACTGAAAAATAAAAAGTGAGCTCATAGCTGAAGTAGCAAAATTTGAAGCTTCAAAGAAATAAGGAAGGGTAGAGAGTGGACATTAATTTGAACAAGCTTAAATGACATATGTCAGAAGTAGAAATCAGAAGATTTAGTAATAGTTCTGATTGAGGCAGATCATAGATTGGAGTAGATACAGATTGTCAGGAGGAACTAGAGCACAGTGTTTTATCATCGATTTTGAACATTGTAAGAGGGTGAGATGATGTTTATGCAACCTAATCCTCAGCTGAAGACCAGTTCCAGTTCACTAAAATGCTGGAACAAAAATGCTTGTTTTAAAAGAGGTGTTTCCTAATTAAATTAGTCCAGAGAGGAGAAAGGAGCAAAACTGATTCAAATTAAGAACTTCAGCATAAAGGATGTGATTATATTGAGGAAGTTGCCCTAGAGGTTTAGGAATAATGGAAGGATGCACTCTGACAAAATACAGAGATTAGTTTTCTTAGAGAAATGATTGGGTCCAAAGACATCAGAGCGTAAGCAAATTTTAGAGTATGGCTTAAATAAGATATATCGTTGGACTTAATAGTAGATGGAGAAAGCCAATGGCATCATCACGTTTTAATTAGAGTCTTTGCAGCAAAGTAACCCATACATTGTGCTTTAACTTGGGTTGTTTGTGCCAAATCAAAAGATAAAAGCATATTTGAGCTTTGATGTTGTTCATGTTTTAACTAATCTCCTACTAATCAAAACGTTGATTAACGAAAGCTTTTAAAAGTTCTGTCAGTTTATGAAAAGGTCTGAAAGAAAAAAACTTGTCTGCATGTGCTAATAAAGTGAGCGGATTCTTCTTGCAAACGATCAAGGGCTAATTTTGAATGTTCTCTGGAAGCCAATGTATTATTTCAGACAGAAAAGCTGAGAGAGCAAAGATTTGAATTTCTTGATGAAGTTATGTATTACTTGGTAGTATGCATTTTCATACTGAGAAGCCAGCCTTTTATTAAATGAAATATGAAACTGAAAGACGTGTTCTGTATCATTTAAAAGAGCCACAGGTATTTCATCAAATAGCAGACTATTTCAGGTGTCCCACAGTAAGTTAGTTACTCCACAGTGCACTATATTTGGATCATAACAAACAACGTTCCGATGGGTTCTGAAGCTACTGGAAGCTTTAGTTAAAAGATGCCTCATACCCCAGATAAATATTTCAAGAATAAACTAACAAGGACTTGTTATAGAAAGGAGAAAGGGCCTGGACTCTCAGCCCCGTCCCTGAACTGGGAAAGGAGCTGGGCTGCAGTGACCTATTTGCCCAGCATTTCTGTAGGCTGCTTTACCGCTCGGTCAAGGAATGGATTGTCTGTGAGCACCCAGCTAGAAGGTAGCGATTGGAGGTACTGCAACGAATATCACTTAATACTCCATAAGCACAGACAGCTTGCTAGTCTGAGACCTGGAACTTGCATCAATTGCAGCCCATTAGGAGGTTCTCCATGCTTCTATATTTAATGTAAGTAAATGTGTGACAAAGTAAGGAAATATACGTTCACAGGCTGGAATCAGCAAATCTATTGCATGGTAATTAAAGTTATAAGATTTAGCTGATCTCTCATTTAAAATATTCTGCACATTTCGATTCTTTGTATTCTGGGAGTTATGAGATATGTGCTTAATAGTCACTTTTGTTATTTAACCAAATGCCAAATAACATCTGAAAGTATTTGGGTAAAATGGCAAAAGGTTACTCAGTGAAAAGAAAACAGGAGAGAGGTACTGAAGCTAAGGCAGAGATGAAGGAGAATTTAGGTGTATTCCAAATATTACATAAATACTTGAGCCGGTTTTTGATAAGGATGTTGATGGTGTATGTGAACTAATAGTAAGGACCACATGGGAATGGTAATAGAAATTATTCTAACCAAAGTGGGATCAAAATTTAAATTATTTTATGTGCTGAAATCAAGAGGCCTAGATAATCATTTCTTCAAAATGACACATGAAATTATAAATCTACAAGAGGGAATTTTTAATGAATCTATCAGTGGTACTTAATGAGTGAAAAAAAGAAACATACGACCAATATGAAAACAAAAAAGAGGAGAACAAGAGTGCTACTTCCTCCCAGCAGTTTGACTTCAGTACTACAGAGAGTTTTTTGAAAGATATGATGGCTAAATTAAATTGAAAGAAAGAAAGAAAAGGCACATTTGACTCCAATGTGGATCATGTCAGACTAATTTAATATTTCCCTTTAGAAGAACAGTAATAGAGTAACTTTTTAGTATGGTAGACCTGATTTAGCCATTTACCATGTAGTAACCATATTTGATACAGTGTGCAGTATAGGAAAGTACTGTTTGTTTAAGGTGGACAATAACACAAGAATTATAAGGTGGATAAGAAGCTTGGAAAAAGGAGACGGCAGCAAGTTATTTTTGAAGCAGGAATCACTGGGTTGGAGAGAGTTTGCTAGTAGTGTTTCTCTGGGAATGGTTCTAGAAGAGATAGCCAGGTTTGATTTTGAGAACAAATTTTTGCTGAAGGTGATCCCAAATTAAGGAGGTCTTTCTAGGTGCTATTGAGGTGCTGTACTTTCACTACAAGCAGGTTTCTCATCCATTCTTTCCTAGACCTGCTGAAAGAACAAGAGTAGGGTGTTTTTTTTTTTTTTTTAAAGAAGACTGATGATTTTGACATTGTAATGCTCAGAAACAGCATGAAACAACTCTTCTCACAGCATGGGTCACTGTTTGGATTTCTCAATATATGTTAACAGATATTTTGCAGCATTAGTTTAATATGAAATGTACTACAGCTTTTTTCATGCAAAAGGACTAATAAATCTCTTTAAATGCATTATCATATTAATATAAAATAAGCCATTGCACATCCAGAGCTATTTTGTAATAAATATATTGAGTATGTAGTTTCTGCACATCCTTGTATTGAAGACAGCTTGTGTCCATCTTTGCTCTTTGTAATTACCAACTAAAAACACATTTTTCACAATATTTAGTCTGCTAATTAATCACAGTGCTGAAGTATAGTCATCTGATAATGAAAACTAATTTGCATGAGCTGCCTGCTGTAATGAAAGAGCGTCTTTCTTTGCAAATCCACTGTAAGTGAGTATAAACTAAAAGATTAGGTTTAGATCTTCAAAGCTGCTGAAGGGATTCATGGCTTTGAAAAATCTCAGCCATAATGCGCATTACTGTAAATGAGAGCAAAACAATTCAAATGTGTACCAACATGGGGAGAAAAAATTAACATGTGTAAATAATTTAGAAATGAGGCCTTTCTTTGGAGGACTAGCTGTATTATTAGCTACATCATAATAGCTGTTCTCTTGCACATTACTGGGAGCTGTTGCACTGCCATAACAGTTCATCTGGACCCGAGAAGCACCTGTATGCTCTGATTTGCAGGCATATCCGTTGGTAACATAAAAACTCTCCCATGCAGGGAGGTGGAAATGTGGGTGTGCCTGTGGTGAGAAAAATATTTGTGTCTTCATTTCAGTCCCTACAGTGAGAACATTTAGGAATCTAGAAGGATCAGAGGTGATAAATAAGAATTTTTCATCAAGATTGTTGTTTAGAGTATGCCTAGAAGTAGTGGCTGTTATGGAGGGCCCTCAAAATGGCGTTGGAGGTCTCTGTAATGTTCTTACATAAAGATGAATGAGATCTCAGGCAGGTGTTCACACCTGCTCAGTCTCCAATATCTCAGGCCCGTGCACCTTTGTCACATGCCAGCACTGCCCGAGAGATGTCTCCTGGGAGGCAGCGAAGCAGCTGCCCTTCAGTCAGCCCAGACTGCACCTTGTCGGGATGGGAATCTGCTTCCTCCCACCTGTCTATCTGTCTGCAGCAACCGTAAGGAGCATAGCTGCTACTACAAACACTTTGCCACCAGTGGTCACACACCTGAAGTTAGAATCACCTGATGGATTCTTAGCAAGTTCTCATTTGACCTGATTTAAGCATGTGCCACTCATTTCCCCCTTTTAAAGGGTTTTTTTTTCCTTCTTTCTAGGAAGGCTGTTACTCCTCTGTCTCTCAGAGAATCTGTTTATAAGAAGCTTTATAAGAAGATGACTTTTTCCCCTTGTGCTTTTCTTTTAGAAAGATCTCATACTGGTTTTTTTGCTCTGAGAATTTTCTGCACGTTTAACTGTTCTGTATTATTCAGTACATGTTCGAAAACAGGAGACCAGCCAGTGCACAGCTCAGCTCCCTGGTGGGCATCCCAAGATGTTCGGTAGGTTTTGGTTCCGTTTCCTAAAGGGTGCGTGAAGTAATTACATGTATGATGATATCTGTTAATCTCTGCTTGTGAATGACTATGACTTTCTGTGTTACAGACTGAAGTGTCACCTGATGGAGGTAGTTCGCTTTTTCTTTTTGATGTTTCAAAGGTGGTTCTGTGCCCCCCCACCCAACTTCCCTACCCATGTTTTTTCTAGGTGTCGGATGGGAGAAAGGTGGGGAAAAAATACCAGCTAGTGAGGAAAAATATGTGGAGGTTTGGCATGGTGTTGCCTTCTCATCCCTTCTGCCCCAGACATCTCAAACATCATGCAAAACAGATGGCACAGGCAGCACGGTGCCAAGGGAGAGCTTTTGATCTTTGGTGCAGACTTTCTTAGCAAAATAGTCCAATCACCTTGTGAGAAGGCAAAATGCCATGGCAACAGATGAGGAGGAGTGTGAGTAGCCATATATCACCTCTGTTTGTTGCACTGAGGATGTCCAAGGGGCTTTGGGTTCAAACAAACAGCTTGCCTGCGTGTGGTGCAGCAAAGAGGCAAAGAGCGAAAAGGACGCCAAGCTGATTATGTGCTCCTCGGTTCTTATGCGACACGCTGGCATTGGCAAATGCACTTTGATATTGTTTAGAGCAGCATAAAAATAAATCTCCTTCTAGCAGCTGGATTTCATGGTAGATTGTTTCCCAAAATACATAGGTCACATAACTGTACTGTGTTGTCACGCTATCTCTAACGCTCCCCTATGAGGGCAAAATAAACCATAAGGAGGGAGCCTAAGAAACCGTAGTGTGTGACATTCACTAAAAGAGTCCATATCTGTCAAGCTGTGGTTTAGTCTGTCAAGTCTCATTGTCCCTTGTGCGCGAAAGGACAAAATAAGGTGCTGTTTCATGAGCCAAGCTCCTTAGACTGCGACGCGTTTTGGTCAGTAATGCACAAGAGCATTTGAGTTTCTGCAGACATCTTCCCTCCAATAACTGGATGTGTATTGTAGTTCAGGCTTGTTAATAAATATTTATGTTCAGTGCACAGTAGGAGTAGGTTTTCAGCTTTGGATAATCGTATTCTGTCAGAAAACAAGAGGGAAAATAAAGATATTCTCCTTACACACTATACATTTCTATTTATTAAGACCTCAGTAAAGAAAATGGAGAGTTTAATACCAATTTCAATAAAAGCAGGGCTTTTGAGCTCATTTTAGTTTTCCAACATATTATTAAATACTTCCATAAATTTTGTTCAAGAGCAAAGCACAAACAAATCCACATTGTCTCACTGCTTCTTCATACAGAGTGAAATATCTTATAATACCCCATTCTAATATTTTCCCAAGTATGTCATTCTAGGTATACCATTATTGAAAAAGCCTGAAGATTTTAAAGATTAAACCTGTACGGTTCAGTAGAAATGTAATTTGCCTCAATAGAAATTTCTATGAAAAATCAGAGAATAAAATAGAAAGTGCAAGTGTTTCTGTAAGGTTTCGAAACATTATATGGAATGGATATCGTGTTTCAAAGAAATTCTATAAAAATTTTCCAGAAGGGGAAGTCAGAGATCAGAACTAATGCAACTTAAAATTTTCATCTGAGAAAACTGCATTCACTCATTTGAAAGAAATATTCACTTAAAAACATATAAAACAGCCTTGAGTGGCTATTTAACTACTTACTGACTTTCATCTTTTTATTATTAGTCTAAGCATCTTCATTACATTTCAGTAACTAGCTTGTGGAATCATCTGATTACTTCGGGAATCTTATTTGTCATTAATTTTTCATTCCTTTTCCACTTTGTGTTTCAAAAAAAATTACAAAACGGTGAATGATGCTAAGTCTTAAAGAGGGGGGAAAAAAACTGGAAAGCAAAAAGCTGCAAAAGCAAAACACCTCCTCAAGTTTAGCATTAAAAATAGTAACTTTTCATGCCTTGGGTTATATTATTTGAACATCTGGGTTGGTAAATACAGTAGCTATGATAACTGCTACCAAAACTTGAGATCAAGGGAAAATATCAAATTGTATTTCCTTTCATTTGCTTTACTATTTTTTGAGTTTCCTTTAAAAAAAAAAAAAAAAAGTTCAGCCTTGTTTACAAAATAAACTTCAAAGACTGAGTAGTTTGAGACTCTCTGGGAAGCAATGACATATAAATGTAGATTAGTTCAAGATTTTACTTGTACTTTTAGAGAGAAACAACTTTATTTAGTCTTCTGGAATTAGTTCTCAAATTATTCAGATAACCTTTCTCTGTGCTAGTTTAGTAAAGGATGTAAATTATAGGCAGCAATTCAACATATTGTTTTAAGGTTACATTCTTCAGACTGCATATTCTGTTCCTTTTGCAGTCACAGACAGGAAGTTTTTTTTTTTTTACGGGAAAGTTTAGTGCTGAGAATGCTGAATAGGAAATAAGTACGTCTGATTTGTTTTATTTTTTCCATTTTTGAGCAGTTGCACTTCTACCTTATCCTAAATTTCCCCTAAAGCTGAGTTTTAGTAAAACAGTCCAGGCAGGTTGTGAATGTTTGTCCATGAATTTCACTGAGTTTTAGGTTAAAAACAACAATTGCAAACCCAACAAAATGTAAATAATAAAGTTTCAGTGTGAAAAAGGTTTTATTTTGGCAAAAGATAACATTCCGACAAAACGCTTGTCCTTATTTCTGAAGTGCTGGGTGTGCTTAGTACTGCTGGATCTTTTCTCTTGCTTCCAGGGATTTTTTTTTAGCATGCTCTAGTCATTTCCCATATCACATTGCAGAAAACTATTTTCTCCTTCTCCTCTTTTTTTAATTTTATTAATCTGATTGAAGAAGTTAGTCATCTCCGTAGTATTTACCACCTCCTTTATTGACAGTGGGGTTCTATGGTTTAAATTGTGTATTTTAATTTTTTAGGTAATTTCTCTATTCGTCTGAAAAAGATGCATGTTCTTATGGATCAAGAGTTTTTCTGCCTGTTTTTCAAGACTTTGAAAGCAACGCTTTGTATGAACTGTTCATCTCCTATCTCATGGTCAGTGTAGCAGTGTGCTCTTGCCTGGCTTCCAGGGGCCAGGTGAAGGGTTTCTGGAAATCTGTGGCTCAACATCCAGATTTCATTCAGCTGCTAAGAAGAAACTGAACCTACAGAAAGGAAAAGGGAGAAGAGATAAGTCAGTAACTAGCTGAACAATTATTCTCCTTAATCAATTCTTTCTCATTTCCCTTCTTTTACTGCAAGGCAATTGAGTGTGAAAAGTTGTGTCAATTATCTCTCTCAAGTGTTAGCTGTGCCTGGATAGGTAGAATCGTAAAATGCTTTCAAGCCACTCCTCAGCAGTCTTTCAAGGCCCCCCGGTTTGGTCTGGCTTGGCTGCGGACCACAGAGGGGAGATCTCTGCCTCTGTGTGTCAGAGACAGATATGAGAGTTGGATTCAGTCAATTGTTTCTTGCTCATCCTGTTCCCAGGCCTTTTCAGGGGGAATCCCAGACTGCCAGGTAAAATAGTTGTTCTGCACCTGCTGCTCTGATCCCACTGTCTTAGCAGCAAAAATCGGTGGTAAAGGACATCTCACAAACTGCTGTCTGAGTCTTTATGTTTCTTTCATGTTTCAGCTGCTGTTTAGCAGTCTATAGATCTCATGCTGTGATAGTAAGTGCTCCACTTATCTGACCTTTTGACTGAGACTTTTTTTTGCTGATTTTTACTTTCTTTTTAAAGACTTGATCACTTGGGATGCATCCTTTTCAAGCTCATCATTGGCCCAGCTCTGCTTCCACTATATATAGGGGTAAAATATTATGAGATCGGGTGCACTCAGCAGTGCGCACATTTCAAAATCCTAGCTGAGAAGTTTCTCTGCACCTTTCAGTAATCAGATCATCCCACTAAAACCTCTTCTGCACTTGCACCTCATTTATTTATTCATTTCAGGAGTCCTTCATACATACCAGTCTCTCGGCAGATGTGCTCAATTTTATCTGAGCAGTTTGCAGTTATTTCAGATGTTTCATGAGATGAAATCTCTGAAATGGTCAGCTTCCAGATCGCTATCGGGAATAGTTCTAAAGTTTAAACATATTGAAATAGAAGTTGGGTAGAAGCAAGATCTGTCTACAGAAAGTAATTAGCAGCTGACCGTATTCTGTATCACAGCCATTGCTGCTGCTGCTCCTCAGAAAAGCTGCCCACAACACACATCCGTAAAAATGCCTGAGATTTACAACAAGAGATATCTGTGTCTTGCCAAAGAAAAATAGATGAAAGCAACATGGATGAAAGCACCGAAGAGCACTGCAATGTTTGACAAAATCCCGATCTAACTATTGGGATGAACATCTAGGCTCTCACGTCTGTAATAAGAGTTTAACTCCTTTTCTTGAAGAGCAGTCACCTTATTCGTGAATAGTAGCAATACTGTAGATACTGGCCGCACATCGTCTCTGATGATCATCCACTAAACGGGAAGGAAAGGCCAGGAGAGATTGTCCTACCCTTGATTTTCCTGAATTTGATTTTAACATAGTCTGAAAAGTTTGCAATGTCATATTTTGTTCTGGTTGTTCTGAAGAAAATGGCAAAAGTTAGTGTAAGTGCTCTCCTACAGACAGGTAAGCGTATGCTACTCGCAGCTACAGAGATCCAATGTAAAGGGGCAGTGGCATGGAGTTGAGGTGAAGGGGCTTTTCTCCACAATTCAAAGTGGACATTTCTCAGTTTCAATGGACATACACTAGTGTGAGATATAAAAAGTCATTTGCAGTAGCATTTGTTTTGTATTACTAGTTGCTAAGCGTTCTGGTTTGTTTTACTGTAATTTGAGATTTTATTTGTCTTTCCTCCTACAAGTGCTGTATAGATTTTTAGGCATGTTGTGTAAATATGCATTGTGTAGTACAATAAATAAGATCTCATTTACTGGTAGTGTAATGGTAATTCCTGGATTATGGTTTATCTGGATTGGCTGCTGAAATGTTCTGGTTATGGAGAAAGCAACAAAACATCCCCAAAGTGATGGGTTAAGAAAAGCTATCCTCATGCATTTTAAGGATGAATGCTCAAGAATATAGAAATCTCCCGAGGATTCAGGTATCCATTCCCTTTCCTCAGGCTCTGTGAAGCCTGCGTAGGGTGCTGAATTCAGCAAAGGAAAGAATTCTGACACGCAAACGCTACAAAAATGGAGCAGATGGTTCGTTTTTAATATGGAACGTGAACATTGTCAGTCACTCCACCTGCAAGCAGTAGTGCTGAGATATAAATAAGTTAAAGGAATAAAGTGGCGATGTTGCTAGCAAACAAAAATTACTTCAGCACTACTTGTTAAAAGTGAAATGGACTGGAGGTTTATTTTGGGGAGGGGGAAATGGTGCTCATCTTAGGATGCAAGTATGTCATTTTTATTAATTTTTAAAGTAGTAACGTAAGTGTGCAGATACAGCAGTATGCCCTTGTCTCTTGCATAAAGAGAGATCCCCAGGCTTTTGGTAACTGCAGTGCTTGATAGAGTCTTTGGTGAAACTTTCCTTGGAGAGGACAATGGAAAGTCATTGCTTTACAGTGTTTATTTTTTTTAAACTATGCATCATTTCTAAAGTTCATAGTTTTAAAAAAGTTTGTGTTTTAAAAGACTTCATGTTGAGTAACTTAATAAAAATATGAAGATTGTTTTGTTCAAAAGCCTTTTGAATTGGTTCCAGCAAGCCTCTAATAGGGGAGTGTCCATATTCAGATTAGTACAACTATGACTAGTTCAGAAAGTTTTTTCTCGCTGCCTTCACTAGGAGAGCGTGGAGAAGTGAGACATGGTAATGCCTTGAGAGTTTGCACCTAGGTCCACATTCAGCAAAACTGGCAATCACGAAGAGAATTACCTGCCTGAGTACTTTGCTGAATTAGACCCTTTGCTTCTATTGTTGAGGTTGATAGTGTTGTGATAGTTTACATAATACTTGAAAACCTACTACAAATGGACATTTCTTATAGCGGATATAACTGATTTGGCTTCTGCTGTACGTTCAAGACTTTTTTGGCGCACTTTTTCCTGGTAAGGTAATGCAGATCAATGTTTTATTTAATTCACAGTATATGCAAGCTCTGAACCTCAATCTAGGAAGGAAGAGCAACCAGAAACCTTGTTTAATTATGTAGCTTTCATAATGCCAATTTTTGAGAGTCATTGTGAAGTGATATAAAAAAACCTATATGGTGGTATTGTTCATCATTTTAGTACGTATGTTAAATGCATATATCTAGCCACAAAATTGTTTAGTACTGTGTTGCTATAAGTAACAGGTCCACAGATACAGTGGATTTGAATGCAAAAGATAGCTTTTTGATGACATGGCTGCAGGCGCAGTTCATTCCCAGGTGTCCTACCAGAACTGTAGGTAGCAGCGCATTGATGCAATCCGAGATCTCCCGTGTTAGTGTCAGGCAATGCTCTTGTCCAGCAGCATTGATCCCAGGGACGCTCATCCCAGCCTGCCCTGCTGCAGCCCCATGTTCCTGGGCTCCGTATCCCTCCTCTCTGTCACTTGCACTCTCCTTTTATTATCCCCTTGGTCAAAGCCCTGCCTCCTGGGCCAGCAAAACTAAATTGTTCAGGAGACTTCAGTCACCTTGGATTGAATCAAAATGGCTTAGCCTAACTCTCTATACAGAAAGGTTGACCCCTCTGTATCAGAGTACTGTTTTATCTTAAAGTTACTTTGTCTTACTTGCTCAGATGTTTCAAGCTACTGATTAAAACTGAATGATTCTCAAGCCAGTCTTGGGACTGTCTAATCTTATTTTTGCTCTTATCCATATTTCACATTTCTGGCATTTTATCTAGCTGTGTTGAAAGTGAGAAGTTTCTTCTCAGGTTTCTAAGTTTTCTTTCCTGCTGGGTTGTTAATGTTTCCTTGTTGCCCTGCCGTTTTGACTGTCCTGTTAGTTAAGGAATGTTTATTTTCATAATACATCAGTCTAAATATGCTTCATTTTTTAGTCCATTAACTGGTAGCTTATGTAAAGTATAGCATGGTGAATATTTTTTGAAAAAAGAAATATATCTGACTGGCTGCCCAGATAAAAGGGAAATAATGTGCTTTAACTGCATTTATGCCACTTGTTATAACTGTATATATAGTGATTAAGGGAAACATTTTTTGCAGAAACAGCAAATATTGTATGCATATTAGAGAATTTTGAACTTGTTAAAGTCTGTGAAAGCTATACTCTGCTAGTCACTGAGAAGACAGTATGGCTCATTAATTGTAAATAATATATGATGGATCAATGTTTTCATAACAACTTTGAACTTCACTAACTGTGAGTGGTGCACAGCCCAAGCCCTCATGCCAGAAATGGGAAGGTATAATGCTAAATAATGTAATATAGTTTGAAGAATAAGAATATTGTCACGGACATCTTGGGTATAGAACAAGAAGCTGCATTCAGTAAATAGATAACTTGCTAGAAATTATTTCAGTTATTTTTAGTGCTGGTCCAAGCTTGATTCACATTCACACATATATGTCACTTAATGAAACAGCTCAGGTGCTTAATATTAAGCATAAGATTAAGTACCTCCCTGGTCAAGACCCTTTCTGATAATACCTTGTCCTTTGGGCTAC
Organism: Struthio camelus; assembly: GCF_040807025.1. Classification (NCBI taxonomy): domain Eukaryota; kingdom Metazoa; phylum Chordata; class Aves; order Struthioniformes; family Struthionidae; genus Struthio; species Struthio camelus. The sequence goes on from NC_090950.1 coordinate 16,552,074, forward strand.
GTTAATTCATTTTCTAGCTGATTACAGTGTCACAAGAGGAGTGTGACATTGCTTTCCATTGGAGTTTTCTCCCTGTGATAGTGCTGTGTGCCTCTTTTGAAGGTTATCTGCCCAGGATTCGTCTGTGGTGCTGTGAAATTCTGTTCCCCATATTTCTTTCATGAGCTATGATTTATAGATTTCAGCTCTATTCAGAGCTGAACACAAGCAGCAGTTTTCTGTCTCATTTTCTTGAGTTCCTGAAATTACTTTTCAGGCTGGAACATGTTTTGAAGGTTTTTTGCCAAATCAGCTGTTACATGGAGGTTGCATGAGAGTGCTGGAAGTTCTGTTTAATGGGATAATTCCCATATTTGAAATCAGTTAATTGAGGAGATGTAATGAGCTAATTTATTGTCTTACAGGGCTCCTACAAAAGAAATTATTGTTGAAGTCTGACATGCAAAAGGGGTTTATTCGTTGGACGTGAGAAATCTTGCCATTACCGTCTTTGCTTCAGGCAGCGCCTGAAGGTGAAGTTGTGCTGTTGTGTGAAATGTACTGGCGCAGGCTCTGCTCAGGGCCTCAGCACGGCAGCCCGTTCACGGCTGTGCCTGGTGATTTGCCAAGCTCCCTGCTGGCGTTGCAGAGGGAGAGTCTGGAGGCTTTTCTGTCTCCGCTCAGCAGCTCCCAGTTGATGAGGAGATTAGGAGATTATTTGTGATTAGGAGAAAGCAAAAGTATGCTCTTGTACTTTATATTTCCACCTCAACGTGTTTATATTTCCTAGAGAGGAATCCTCTTAGAGGGGAATGAGTAGTCTGCAGAAGGATAAGAAAACAGCGGGATCAGTGTTTTCTTTCCAGCTGGCCTCTTATTTGAGAACTGGAATGGGGCTTGCTAATTCCAGTGTTAACAGGTCTTTGAAGCGAGCAATAGGACCCGTGCATTTGCATCCCTGCTGCAGAAAGACTACCTGATGCTTGAAAACCTTCATCCGTTGGAGGTTATTTTGGAGATCAATTGATTTTCAGTCTTGCAAAATTGCTGAAGAATCCTACATGGCACCACATTTGCAGACCGGACTCTCAAGTGATCTAAATCTTTTTAGTCATTAGCTTTCTGGCATTTGAGACCAAATGCAAAGTATTATGTATTAATAAGAACATGAATCTATTTCTCTGTAGAGAAAACTGTACATGTTTGGATTTCCATCCAATCTGCTTCACGCTTTTTTTCTCTGTCAAATAATATGATACTTTAGAGCAGATAATTCTTAATTCTCCCTTCTTCCACAGCTTTTAACCTTCCAGATTTTTTATAAGGGAAAATACTACTATAGATTCTCATTTTCCCCCTTTTTTTTTTTTTTTCATTCTGTGCTCACAAAATCATTCAAACATGCTAGACAGCACCAGCCGTCTCTTAGGGATCTAAAACTTTTTCTCAATGCTCAGCAGGAGATCAGCTACAAACCAAGAATAACAGGAAATATTATTTATGTGCTCCATTCCTTTTGAGCTGCCAGGTCCCAAATTCTGGGAGGTGCAACCCTTAATGAATTTTCCACATCTCAATGTACATTGCAGCACACTTGTATTAAGATTCTGAAAGTCCTGAGACTGTTTCTGTTACTGGATCATCATTGATCCATTTTTTTTTTTTTGCTATCATATTTTTCCATCAGCCCATCTACAACTTTATACTAAATTTATCCACAGCCACAGAATCAATTTCATCTTCAAATCATTTCTGATATCCAAGTTATTACTCAATATGTCATGGCTAAAGCTCAATTTATGAGGTCTAAATATCTATATGGGGTGTATGGGTTGGAGAGGTAGATCAGGTTTCTTCTGTTGTCTTTATTTCAATAATATAAATTTAAAACCAGAGATGGCACCGATCCTGCTTGTATCTCTATCTCTATCATCTCTATCTCTATATACAATCTTTTGTCTGCAGAATATCCTTGAGTAATGGAAAACCTGTGCTCTTGAACAAGGCATAAATGAGGTAAGCAAACATTTCAAGATGTGTCTCCTAATAAGGCCCATTCAATGAACTTTTCGGTGAACCCGAGTCGTATGTGTATTCCAGAAAATTCTACCAATTTTATTCACCTTTTGCGCTCTGGAACTTTTGGAAGAAACTGTATTTTATGTGCAAGGTGGTTGCATTTCACTGATGGCTACCCAAGGAACAAGAGTGAAGTTCATTTGGTTTTCAGTGCTGTAATGTATTTCCAAGTAAAAGGCTCTCCATGCATCAGGTTTCATGAAAGAAATGTGTTTACTTTGAGAACACGCATAGTTTTGAATGGATTTCTAAACTTATGTGAGTTTTAGACCCACTATTGTACAGTGGGAATAAATTTTATCTTTTGATTAACTAGAATAACGGCATGGTCCCTGAAAAGATTCAATTTCTGTGCCAGCAAAAATCTAGAGCAGCTGTTCTGGCAGTATATATATGAAATATATTGCCATGCTTTCAGATAAACTCATAAAGTCCAGGGACACTTTTGGTGTTGAAATATCCCTGAAGCTGAAATATGGGTTTTAGAGTAACATTGGCCTATTACTTTGAAGTACATTGGAGATCTTGTATTATAGTTCAGGATTCATCTGCTAAAAACAAGCTTCTTACCAACTCTGCAATTGCCGTGTCAAGTTCTACCAATCCTTCAGCCCTTAAAAAAGGCAGAGGAGGGGAAAAAAGGCTTACACTGATTTTGGTTTTTTTTTTTGGGGGGGGGCAGGGGGGTTGGGGAAAGCAAAATCCTTAAGTGTGGCTTAGATACAAGCATATATGATATACAGTAGAGTCTCACACAAACAGTCACACACACGTGCAGTGTCTTGTAACACGTGCAGTGTCTTGTAATTTGCCTTTTTTGTTCTCTTGTTCAGTAGATAAAATCAGGGTTAGCCTGACCTGCAATACCTCTTCTCTGGTAACACAAATGTAATTCTTTTAAATTTTAAAGGAAATACCTCATTTCTCTATTCCATCTCTTTCTAACTTCTCCTTCTCTCTAAATAGGATATTTAAACAATTTTCTAAAATCTTAATCAGATAAATGTTAATTCTACCCAATATCCCCTTCAGGTTTCTTGCTACTCCTGTGCTCAGTCAAAAAAAAAAAAAGTTAACCAACAGCTCTGTAAGCATTGGATAAGTTTGGCCATGCCCAAGTGTACGTGGCCAGCTCTGCTAGTGGTGGACATGAGATACAGAGCTCTTTACAGATATATTGACTGGAAGATGTGTATATCAAAATACATTTGGGTAGTAACATCCACATATGCCTTTAAAAAAAAAAAAAACCAAAGGAAAGCCGCCATAGCTGTCTGCAATATCAATTTCTTATGCTCAGTCCAACCCAAGCTGCTTAGTCTTCTGTAATAAACAGCGGTTAACTCCTATGCAGCACAATTCTCCTCTTTGCAAAAGGCCAGCACAGAGCCTGCATACAGCTGCAGGCATATTTAAGCCTTGTTTTGCTTAAAAAAAAAAGAAAATAATGAAATGCAGTTTCTGGGTGCTGCATATTCAGCCTGATTACCACATACACCTGTAATTACATACCGTCTAACCTGGTGGGTCCTGTGATTTATTTGAGCATGTTGGTGAGGGATGGAAGCAATTGCTAATATAATTCCAGCGTGACATGTGAAATATATTTCAGGAAGAACATTTCCATCAGCAGTTGAATCAATTTTTATAGTGGTATAAGGACTGCATATTTATTTTTCAGGTTTTAATTAGCATTCCACTGATCTTGATGGGCTTATTATGTGGTTCAACTCTACTTTCCACAAATGACGCACTTGTAAAACAGGTCACTCTTTCTGTGCTGCTTGAGAAGAAAAAAGGCTTTATTGGCCACATATGCCACAGATAGGGCCACATCCTGCCCTGTTTTAAAATCTGTTTGGAATATGGCTATCAAAGAGTAGAGGTGGTACACGGGCCAGGTCTCTAGCTGCACAGGTTTTGATTTATGCTTTCTGGGTTTTTAGAAGGATATCCAGCCTAACCTGACCTTTTCAATAGAAAGGCATATTTCTGCTTCTCTGATCTGTGGAGATAGTCCTCAAAATATAAATTTTAAGTTGATGTTTTCTCTCTCTTGTTCTCCCTTTACATTCCCTTTGTTTTCATCCTGATCCATCTCCTTTCTCTCTGCCGTATTACACTCTCTTCTGTGTTACTCCTTTTGTCTGTCTTTCACTAACTGTCAGATATTGACTCCTTCTTTCTATAGAGAGGTCTGATGCATTTTACTTCAAATGCAAGTGCTGTTTGACAGAACACCATTGCATAAATAGAAAACCAAAGAAAACACTGTTTGTGCCCAATCACAGTGATGAATCTTAGCTGTTGTTAGGCTTTTAAACCATAGTAATAAAGCACAGTAATAAAACAACAATATTTTATGTTTATGTCCAAATTAGCAATATTGTGATTTTTTTTAAAGCTTTTTAGCTGCCCCAGGAATATCTGCATAATAGGGTACAAAAACACTACTATGTTAGCTTAGTTTGATGCTATGTGATTAGATAATAAAATATATAGATTTCACATATATTACATCATTTTACTTCTTTATCAATCTTTCTGTACTTGAGTAGTTTTGTCAGAAATGAAACAAAAAGGACAAATGTGGTTTTTCACTGCCTGTTGCAATAGAAAAGTTAAATATTGTGTCATTAATGTAGCCGTTATATGCATTTTTAATGACTTGCATCAAGAATAAAGGATAAAACTGAATTTAAAGCAACAGAAAATGCTGTTTTGATTCGACATTATATGCATTTCAAGCAAATTTCAAAAGCTGCAGAGCTTTTTGTAAGCTTTTTGGTGATATTTTGTTGAAAAAATTCTGTTTTAGAAAGTGTATACCCTTGAGGAATAGTACGGTCCTGTAAGACATATTGTAATAATCTTGCCTAAATTGTTTTAATTGTTATTGATCTGAAGTATGATGGGTAAATGCTCTGTCTTTCCCAGTCTGTCTGTACTAATTGACTGCTTCTTCAGAAGCCTCTTCTTTGTCTATTTTAAGTTCCGTGTGTTGCAGTGGTAGGGGAAAAGGGAACCCATTGACCTTTTTGCTTTTATTTAATACTTGCAAATATATACCTATACACATGTAGATGTGTATATAGCACACATCTACATATGTATGATGTATATGTACACATGTATGTTGATGTCTGTGATTATATGAAGGAAATATATGTATGATGATTGGGTATATGCTGCATTATATAGCACCTGAAAATATTTTTTTAACTGCAGGGGCAATCAATCAGATGTATGTCAGCAGTAGTGCTTTTCATTCAGATAGCTGAACAGGAAATAGGCCAGTATTTCTTTCATGAAGATGAAATTTTAACAATGTAGTGCAGTTTTAGTGAAATATAGTTCTTTCAGGGAAAAAAAACTTTGAAAATAAACTCATTTCAAACTCAAAGGCAAGAACTTCCATCAGAGTTGTTGCTATCCCAAAGGAGATAAGAATGAGATCAGAGAGCAGTGCCATAATCAAATGAGAATGAGATCACTGTAAGAAGCCTGAACACTAAATAATTAAAGCCATTTTCTTGAAAGCAACTTCAGCCAACCAGATATCTGAAATCATCTTCATGAGTTTCACATCAGCTTTTTCATCTGTGGTTAGGTTTGTCCTGGCATTGTCCCTCCCTTCAGATCAGGATTACCTGGCAGAAAAATCAAGTTCTCAAGAATTTGATCTGCTCACATATCACTGGGATTAAAAAAGGAAAAAAGAAGTAGATGTTGAAGAATATCACAGTGTGGGAAAAATATTTTTGTGCAGAGGCAATTAAGATTTCACTCATATTTTGACAATTTTTGCATCCCCTCATTGATCAAAAATACCCCAAACATCTATCTCTCTAGTGAAGTAGAAAGTTCGAGAAACCTTGATGTTATAACGCTGAAATGTTTTCTCTGAGCTTTTGGTGTAATCTTTGCTGTTCTCATGAAAAACATGGAAAAAATACTGGTTTATTTTCTGAACTGAAATGCTTTGGTCCATTTGACACTGACCTGCAAATCATGTTAATTCTGTTTGTTTTTTTTTTTTCTATGTTCTTGGTTTGTTTTGGTTTATGCACCTATCTTACTACAACTGCAAAGATCTTTGGCCAACCTACAGCTGTCGTGGGCCACCACTCCTTTCTTTGGAGGAAGGTCATGTGTCAGTGTGGTCTAACTGGAGATCAAGCCCATAGGTGTCTGAGCTTAGTGGAAGATTAATGTCAAACTGGTGCACATAAAAAGTCTAGATTTCAGCAAAGCATTTTTTGTGTTGAGTCAGTCTATAGCACTACAGTTTAGCTAAATTCTTCTCTTCCTCATGATTGAAATGTTTTGGATATTGTGAAGGAATAACACAGTTGAAGATTAGGAGAGAATTTGTCTCTCTCTCATAATTTTTTCCTCTTTTATTCAGTGTCTTTGGGACAAAACAGAAGGCAACTGTTTTTAGGGTATGATTTTCAATTGATTCTTTTATCCTGGCTTTTCTTAAGATCAGTTTTCTGTCTCAGTTCCTTAACACCTTTTCCTATGTCCTCTCAACATAGGAAATCCTTGGATTAGATCTTAACTCCACTGAAGTCAGTGAGAGTTTTTCCTTCAATGACTTCTGTGAAACTAGGTTTTCACACCTCCAGCATCTGCAAGCCATTGCATTTTCCAGATCAGAGATTTGTTTATCTTGTTGGAACACCATTGGATGGAGACAAATGGCTGTCCTCAACTTTCTTCAGCTTACTTAGGTTAGAAGATTATTTTTCTCCATACTGTCAATGTTATGCATAAACCATATTATCTGAATATTATTTGAATCTTGATTTTGAGTACATCCATACTGATCATCAATGAGTACATGTCCTTGGCTTCGTGTATATGCTTCCATGTGGAAAATTCTAATATATTCTTGTTTTACATTTTCTTTATAAAAGGATATCTTTCCCAGCTACATGTTACCATCACAGAACTTCCGGATGCAGACAGTTGCACCAAAACTGAAATGTTGACACCTACTGCTAGTTTTCAAGGCTATCTTTTGGATAATAAATAATCTCATTCTGGAAAGTTGTTTTCAGGTTTCTACCTGGAAAAGAGTTTGATTGTTGAAAGCTTAAGTAAAGTGTATCAGAAGAAGACATATGACCTGAGATTTTTTTTCCTCTGCTGTATACGCCTTACTTTGAGAGTTAGAATAATTTAAAGTAATGATCTCTATGGGTCATAAAATTAAAAAACAAATACATAATAAATAGGAAACTTTTGATTTTGTGTTGGCAGAATTTTAATTTGACCTATTTTCACTTTTTCAAAAGATTTTCTTTTGCTCTTTGTTTTTTATACCGTTCTTCAGGAAGCCCACATTGGAAAAGATTAGATGTAAGCTTTTTTTTTTTTTTTTAAATAGTTGAATTTTTTAATGAAAATTATCTTTTTGTTTATTTTTTAAGCCTTGGTTAACCATTTAGATTTAAGTAATAGAAACTTTCCACTTTACCATTGCTCTCCCACTTACAAATGGCAGGTGAACCAAGAGAATAATAGGAATTGGAAGCTATCATCTGCAGCAGAAAGAAAACGCTTCAATAGTAGCCCGGAGACTACTGCAGACTGATGATTTGTCTGGACTGTGGCAGCTGCCCTGCCACAAAGGACTGCCTACAGGGCTAAAAATATAAAGGATTTTCAGTAAATTGCAGCTGCTTTAGAGTCCTTTATTTACTCTTGCTTGTTGTGTTTCAGTGTAAAAGTCCCATGTCTGTGTGACACACCAGCATTGTTAGGAAAGCAGAAGGCCATCAACTTGCACGTAGACTTACAAAGGGTGAATGTGTTTAGTTCCTAGGATGAGACAGGCGACCAACAAAAGCAACACAACAATGTTGTAAACTAAACTCTACTGTTCCAGGCAGTTCCCTTTTATCTTGAAATGAAGGGATTCTCTAATGGAAAACGACAGAGAGAATATGGGTAAAAGAGCAAGTGCTTTGTTGTTTTCAATAAGACACATTTCCAGTGACTCTCATAAAAGAAAACCAAGCTACAAATAAATAGGCAGCATTCCAGGAGAAGTGTGTGCGTGCATGTGTGTCGGGGAGAAATTTATAACAGGAGATTTTGGGTGATTTGTAGTTGCAAAAATTTGTTAAGTGGAGATATACTTGATCAGCTGCAGATTCTTACATAAACTTGTCCACTGCACAAACAAGCACGAGCAAGGTGAACCTCAAATTATTCTCTCTCTCAGTCTCTGCACTGACTTTCCCACTTTCTTCTTGTTGCCATTGAAGATACTTACGGACCTGGGATACTTACGGTTTCATTCAGGACCCTCTTTTCTAAATTGCATCTTATCTAATATCCCATCGAAGTATTAACTAATCCTCTGTAAGAATCTTGCTTTGATTCCTAAACTCTTCTCCCTCTCCCCATTGTAGAAACAGACTGTAAATCACCTTCAGAAACAGTAATGTAAGTATTAAGGTAGAAAAATGTTGTGTATATCTAATTATTTTAATCACAGATATCATTTTGGGGAGGGAGATGCAACCCAAGAAGGAGATGGAGTCAGGAAGACAGAGTGGAAATTATTCTTGTTCTGCTGAAAAGTGAAGCATTCACATCCTGCTCCGGAGCCCACTTAAGTCAGGGGAGTCTATCCAATGACTTCAGTAAGATTTAACACTACAGTACGCTTCATTTGCTGGCTAGCATCCAAGTTATATGTTTACATATTCTGCGAGTAGAGCTCACGCTGTCCTGTAGGTCCATCTAGACAGGGAGGTTTTTGTTGCTTTAAAAAGCAGTTGAAAGGTGGAGATGAAAATGGTGCTGTAGCCCTATAAAATTTGAACCATTAACTCCTGCAATAGCAATTTAGAAAGTAGTTCTATTGTGTGCATCAAGCTTTCTCACAGGCAATATTAGTGAAAATATTTTTGTCATCAAAGTCATATTCAGTGTACTATAGTTATAGCAGAGGAGAGAGAAGAAAGCTTTGGGTAAAGTTGGTATAGGAGCTGACGGACATAATGACAAAATAAAATAACGTTTATTTGGTTGCCTGAAACAGAAAAGGTCCTTTCAGGTTGCTATGAACTTAAACAATAATTGCCTCAGATATACTGCTGAAACAAGACATACAGACATAAAGGCAGAACTTACTCTAATCATCGTGTTCTGTAAAGGATAGGTAGATGACTTTTGAAGAAAAGCATAGCGAGAGAGAAGAGTATCCACTTTCAAGGAACATCAGTCGAAGAATCTAAGAAGTAATTCTGTGTTCTCAGTAGTAATAATAATAAAAGGACCCCTCTAACAGCACTCTGTAGTGTGTATGTCTGTGAAAGAACAGAAAAATGTGGGCCTCTGTGACAGACGTTATTTATGGGTATGGGACTTTGTTTTTGGTTTTCATAATCTTTTCATATTGCCTAACAGAGTGGATGAGGTCAGACACCCTGGAGAAAGGGGAAAATGCTCCTTTAGTAAGCTACAGAGCCTTTTCAAGGAAGAAAACGTTGCAAAGACTCAAAGCAGTGAATTGGGAGGAGAGTAGCAGGCATCTGGGATCAGTCAAAGCCTCTCCAGAAGTGGAGCGGAGTTACTTAAGGACCAGCTAGGACAGTATGGAACTTGCTACAACTCAGTGAAAAAGTCAGTGAGTTTGTGTTGGCCAGAACCAAGGACCTACCTGGAAAGACTTGGTGAAAGAGAGAGAGATCTATGAATCTTTTCTCTTTTCTATTCTATCTGACCCGGTCACTTAGTTTTCTTTATTTAAAAAGTCTATTCCCAACCACTTTAATGATGAACTTTAGTTGAATATTAGTGGTAGAGGTTAGAGAGAGTGGTTGAATGTTTAATTTAGCAACCCGTGGACACTCTTCTTGTAACCAGCTTTGAGCAAACAGCAATGTAGAGGTAAGGAATAGTTACCTTTGGATGATCTACGCAGGATATACAGCATTCAAGAGCTGGGCGGTTTGTTGTTGCGGATATAGCATTCTGCTTAGAGAGCTTGACTTTGCTTTGGAGTTGAAGGTCAGCATGGTTAGCTGTAGAAAGCGAGGTCTTGATGCCTACTGTTGTATTCTGCATGTAGCTGCTAATATAGCCTACTGTTTGCAATTATATTGGTGTGTGACGCTTAGACTGGGCTGCGATGTCTGGCGAGAATACATTGGTCTTGGTTTACAAAATAGAAATATTTGAAATAACTGAAGGCACTTTAACTACGGTTTTAGAGAGAAAAGAGAAAGGGCAGGGGCCGTCCTTGCTTGGGGAATTTTATCCTCCCTGCCTCAGCAAATGCACATAAGGCATCATGTCCTGGGAGGGCTGCAGGCTTCTAAAACTGCTGACTGCGTGGGTAAGCACGAGGTGAGGATACTGACATTTGTTACCAGGCTTCTGTAGCTTATTATGATTTCTCATGACTGGGAATTAATCAGTAGGAGCATTATTATACATGATACATAGATACTCATATACACTAGTTATGCACTAAATTATACTTAATTTAAAAATTCAGGCAAATTGAATTAATTACATGCTTCCTGAAGGTATCTCCTTATCCTACCAAAATCAGTTGCAAACAGTACTCCTTTCTTGCCTGGAATCTATGTGCGTTTGCAGGGGAAATCTTCCCCCTCCCCCTCCCTTTTTTTCTTTGTTTCTGTACTAGCAATAGATCTGAGCGCAATTGTACCACTGCAGATCCAAGCCTACGTAATTCTTCTGATTTTTTTCCCCATTTACATGCCTAAAACTGAAATACAGTTCTGTTCCCAGAACTGTAAACAAAGCTTCTTATTTATCGTAACATAACCAACATTTTAGATGTATGTCTTGCAGGGGAAACTAAATATTTGATTTACAATATAGTTTTATGGTACTTTTGGAGTTTGTAGTAACAGCAGTTAGCACTGTCTAAAACAGTATCGGCAAGGAAATACCAAATGAGCTCAGAGCCTTTGGATGCCTGCCATAGGATTTGGGCAAAACTTGATCCATATAGATTTTGGTGGAAGCAAATTAAAGATAGTTTGAGCTAAATTTGATATCGTTTTGGGGGGCCCAAATGGTTAGATATAACCAAATGGAAAGAGAAAGAACAAATAAATTCAGTCACATATAATGCAGAAAGGGTGGAAGTAGGAAACCAAATTATAATATTTTCATATTTGCTCATGTGCTGAAACTGGTTGCGTAAGTTCCAAATTTGAACCTTGTCTCTTTGAAGGTTACAGGAACTTTAACGTAAGTAGATGCAAGATTGGGCTCTGTGTTCAACTAACACTAATTTAGAAACATTGAGTAGAAAATCCTCAATCTAACAGGATATACAGGAAAGTATGTAAACTAAATCACTCATATGAAGAAATTCTGTTTACATCTTAAATGTTACATGTATTTATATTTTGTTAGCCCTCTAAAATCTAACACCTAAGTAGTATGCAATGCTGTGTAAATCAAGTGGTGATCTACACAGCATGCTGTATCTCAATGTTATTTAAACATTATGTCCAAGATGTATTATAGAAAAATGTTGTCAGCAAAACATTCCTCAGTTCCTACAGTCTTCTTTACACTTGAAAGAGCAGATATTCAATTTATCTGATGAACTGAGAAATATCACTGACTGCACTCACAGAAAAATAATCTTGAAAAAAGAACCTAAACTTTATGATATGTATTAGGTGCTGTATCAATTTTTAGTTTACTCATTCAAGAGTTTTATTGCAAATTTTTGCAACGCATGATAAGCAGTGCCAGAATATCACATGCCATGGGAATTGATTTTTTTTTTTTTTTGCCTTAGTCTGAGCTGCAAACTTCAGCTCATTCCCCTTCCTTTGACAAAACCTGTCTGAGGTGCGCACCAATTCATCGTTCTGCTTGTATAATGGGAACAAACACGAACTTAGCTTAACATGAACTGTACAATGAAACAGCATGGCAAAACCGAAGGTGTGGGGCTTGCAGATTTTATTGTGTCTTCAGGCAAAATCGTAGCGCTTTGCAGGTAATTTTCCCTGCAGCAGCAATAGCCCCAGCAGCCCCCGTTTCTCCGTGAGCGGGTACTTCCACTTCTGCTCCCGTTGCTGGGGTGAGGGGGAGAGAAACTTCCTGCTGCCTGAACCAGCCGCGAAGGTGATCCAGTTTCCAACAACACAAGAGAAAAGTGCAACGTTATCCCAGTAGTTCTCTGTTTTCTAGGACTGATCACCGTCTCTTTCCTTCAGGCCCAGAGTCAAGCTCTGGATATCCTCCATGAAAATGGTTTCTAGCTGTGCAGGCCAGGTTTCTTTGCGTGTGATGAGGCATTGAAGTGTAAAGGATAAAGTTTAATTTTATCCATCTCGATTATAGTAACCGTAATGATGATAGTTTGTGTTCTGGATGGCACTTTCATCCGAGGTGAGGTAATTTTCTGCGTTGTTTGTGAGGGAAAATTGAGATATGATTTGCTTATTGTTAAATAGCTAAAAATGACAGATTCATGAAAGAAATTGGATTCTAAAAGGTGCAAGTATTAATACTCATAAAATTCATATTATGGTTTAACCCCAAGGCATTACAGGGACAAATTGCCTCAGGCCAAATTTTAGGATGGCAGATTGGAGAGAGATTTTGCTGAGGAATGCAGGAACCAGAGGCCAGGAGTGTTATCGTTCCTACGCTTCATGTGGTGACCTAATGTTGCCTGAGTTTTTTGGAGAAAGTTGGCAGTATTGGAGAAAGGACTGTAGATGCCGAGTACCACCAGCATTTTCCACAAGTCCTAATGGATGACAGAATAGCTTGAACGCTGCTCCTTTTTCATGCCAAAGAAAGCATAAATGGCTGAAAAAGATTATAAAATTTCTCTTTTCTGGGAACTGGAGTTTTTTTTTGTTGTTGTTGTTGAACTACCTAGGAATTTTCACGGAGAGTAGATGCTTTATGTTAAAAATCCTTTTTTGATAAATCAGAATAATCAGAAATAAAAAAAAAATAATCTCCACAAATTAAGTTTCAGTTCTTAGTATATACTATCTTAAATGCTCAAATTTAGAAGCATTATCTGACTGGCACTCTGAAAGTCATCCTCATGGCCTTTCCTTTAATGATAATAGAAGTAGTATTGGAGAGAACAGCGATTGTTTAAGAGAAGGAGAGTGATGTTGAAGAAATTAAGACAAATAATGAATAAGAAAATCTGACATTGCTCTCACTATGAAAAGGCAACTGCGAATAGGGCCTGATGGACGAATGAAAAAACTTTTAAAATATTGTGGGGACCTCACCTTTTTTTTTTTTTTTTTTTTTCCCCACTGATAGGTTCCTGTAAAGGGGGTGGTCAATAATATCTTACTCTATGAATAATTTGCTTTTTGGTTCAATTTCTATTTAGTAGCAGGAGAGGGTGGTAGAAATTGACCTATTTATGTATACCACATGTATTTATATATATCACATCTCTATATTTATCTGTACATATTGTATACTAGGCTAAAGTATCTGATAGTAAGGCCTTTTATAAATGTTGATATGGAAGACTAAAAAGAATTATTATTTTTTTTTTAGGAGAGAGAGAGGAAGGTACCATAGGCATACGAACATAGTACTGCACCTTTAGATATACCGATCTGCTTTTTCTTTTAATGCAATAAGAATAATAGTTAACTTTATGGTACGTTATGTTTAGCTTGGAAAATGTGTCGTTTCAGGAAATAATGTTTCGATATGAAACGTCTTTAGTGGTGCTAGCAAAGTTGGATTTAGTTGACAATAAACTTCTTAAGATTCCTGTAAGATTAATGCTTGAAAGCAGTGTGATTGTGAGGATAATGTTATTTATGAATGGTATAAGTGTAAAGTTACTCGATAAAGATCATTCAAGATACACTGTGGGGTATATGAATTGTGAACAGAGCTTACAAATGCCTAAATAAATGGATGCTTGTAGGATAGAGGAGCACATTTGAGAGCAGTGGTTTCAACAGTATAAGATCTCTATATCCATCATTCATCTTATTCTTGCCAAGCGAAAGAATGAGCACGGCTGTCAGTTTTTCTTGATGTTGATGATAGTATTACACACAGATCTTTTCATCCCTCTGTGCAAGCATGCAGTATTTGCTACAACAGCTTGAACAGCAGTCATGTGATTGAGAGATCGAAATCCAGATATGTGGTAGGTTTTGTGTACCTTGAACCATCTATCACCATACAGCAGAGAATACATCAAGCTTCAGCTGCTTTATCAGTCAGTCATCCCTGTAAAGATGCCTTCTTCCCAGGTTTTTAGAGGAAGCAGCAGTGTGGCGACTGACTCACCTCAGTGGGAATTCCTCTTGGATGCGCCCTGACAACTTAGGCGCTGGGCAGCAGCCGGATGCTACTTTGGGCAGCAGTTGGAGCAGAGGGCTTTGGAGCTCAGCAGAGCGTTTTTGTTGACCACCTTCCAACAAAAGCCACCCAACTGTCTGTTTTGACGTTAAGCACAGAATAGCTTTGTTTTGGCAGCTAGGAAGAAATGATGAAAATTAACATAAGTCCCAGTGGCCTTAAGTGCTATAATGCATTAATTCTTAACATGCAAGGTCATTGTGGGCAATGCTGTCCGTGACTGAGTAATTAAAGTAGCTGAAAGCTAGTCCTTGGAACAAGTTCCAGCTTCAGATGTGCAAAGATATGTGGTAGAGGAAAAATCCCCTACAGCACACTTAGGATAGTTTGAGAATTATATTTGAGATTCTTATCCAGTCTGTAGCTTCTAGTAAGAACCAACGTTTGCCAAGAGTATTAGACAAGCTGTGATCATGTGCATTAAAACAAGCAAGCTGAAATTCTTCTAGCATATTTTGAAAGCATGTAACAACTTGTTTGACTTTCATCCTTTTCTTTACCTCGTCTATATATGTTCAGTTTTCCCTTTTTCCCGTAAAATGGAATTTGAGTTCTCTTATGGTTCATGTTAACGGTGTATAATAGTGTGATAGAGCCACAAATTTTCTCCTTCTTTTTTTAGCTATTGACAGACATGTTCTATTCTTTATACAGTAAAATCTGAAAAAAGTTGCAATCTTGTATTACTCTTCTACACGCTATCTTCAGTATTCCAATTCTTGTCACTTTGATCGCAATAACAGCTCAAAAATACAATTCTTTCTCTCTACTAAGTTTCGGTAAAACTTTAGTTTCGGTAATGCTTTCTTGTGAACTACTTATATCTCCATATATGTTCTTCATCAAATCCCATTTACTAACGGCTAAACATAAAATCGTTCTGTATTTATTCTTTCTGGTACATCACTTGTTCTTTTCAATATGTTTCCCTGATTACATTATTCTTCCACATGTGGTCTCTCCCTCCAGTGCTCTATTGATCTAATTTGTATTTCTTCCTAAACCTATGCTCTACACTGAGCTTCATCTTCATATTTTATTTGAATAGTTTTGAAATGATCTTCATTTTTCTTTCCCTTCACCCACCTTTTGTTCTATCTCTATTATCCAGGCACATGTCTATGACTACCCTCATGTATAATCCTCTAACTGTATTGTTTCATCCTGTTTAGAGTGCAAACTCCTTAGGTCAGTGACCTGTCGATGCTCTATCAGGTGCTAAAAGTAGCAGCACTATAGTAGCAGTGAAGAAGTAACAGCCACATTTCTTGTGATATCAGGTGGTTTGGAAAGTATTGTTTTTATGCCACATGAATGAGGATAGCAATTTTTATATTTTTTGCCACCACAGCACCTGCCGATGCACAAAAAGAATTGTTTTATGAGTTTCATCAAATAGATCTATAAACCATAACTATGGAGGTAATTGAGAAAAGATAAAAACTTAGTAGCTTTGGAATGGAGCCATTCATAAATACATACAAATAGTCTATTTCGGCTCAGAAAAAGCCATTTCACAGTGCTACCAGTCAGATTAATATACCCAGAAAGTATCAAAAAGTGACAAGACAGGAAAATTTGTCATTCACTTCTGAGACACTACTTCCTTCAGTAGTGTCTAAGATGATATTGAAGACATAGACTTCAACAGTATTTTAGAGAAGTTCTGACTCAGCCTTCAAACCTGGAAGTCCTACTGAGAATTTCTGTTCTGAAATATTAAACCAAATTAGACTAGATGCAAAGTACCCATCATATGCAAGAATTATTCTTCTTAAGTCTATGAAGTTATATGTTCAGTTGTGCTACTACTAGAATCTTGTCCAAGTGGAGTTGCATTGATTTTTCTGAAGGGCAGATCTGAATCCTTTCTGTGACTGCACACGGTGAAGGCAAAATTAATGATAATTTAAATGGTTAAAGGTCTGTTTTTACTTATAGCGAAGTAAATTAGAAGAAAGTGAAAACATTGCAAGGTATAAATTTGCAGATGTGAGTTGGGGGGGAGGAGTGTGGTGTTATTCACATGATTCTTGTAGATTGCATCGTGGGAGACTATTCAAAAACAACAGCAAAGTTTTCTCCTCGTGCATAAAGCTCTTATTTTGGGCATAGTAAGATCTCTTCTATTTTTCTGATGCATCAGGATGGGTGAGCCAGACTGTATAGCTAGAGCTGCTCCAGATACACTACAGGCAAGACGAGTTAGGGCAGGTCTCTATCTTCGTGAAAAGCTCTTGAACAAATGAGGCCTCTGCAGGCTATAGGGATGTATGTCGAAGGATCAAGCTACGTAACTTGGATGCATTTAAACCTTGGCAGGACAAAGCCCTAAGAAACCTGATCTGCTTCCAACAGGAGCTGGCCTCAATAACCTCCAGAGGTTCCTTTCCACCTAAATTATTCTGTAGTTCAAACCAGGCTATCATAGGACTAGATTTATTTTAAAAACAAATGTTCTGTCACCATTCACATGCATTTCAGGACCTTCCTGCTAAAAATCCTTACCATTTGGTATTTTATACTTACTGTGGAGCTGCATATGTTCTGCATACATACCTCCAGGGAATTTAAAACATGCCAAAGCTCCACGGAAACATTGGACTAAACACCAATATTTATGTGGAGTAAAATGTTTGATATGCCAATGCAAATATTTTCATGAAATTATATCAGGTATTATTAAATAATAGCCAGTTCTGCTGAGCTAGGTGAGTGAGAGCTTCAGGTTGTGGGTGAAGCTGAACTTCTTGAGGCTGTCATTTTTTCTGCCAAAATTTGAAAAATCAAACACTTTTTTGAATCAGAAATCCAAAACAGTAATCAGAACTTTTAACCATGTTCATTTTCTTTCTTTATTGCCTTTGTACTAATCCTAAATTTCTCATTATTTGGAGGGATTTGAACCAGGATGTTTTGAATTAGATTTTTTTGCTATGTAGATGTCAAAATGAAAATGCTTCTATTTTTTAAATATTTTTACCAAGAAAAATTAAGCAAATACAGACATTTTCGCAAGAAAATCCCCCATTTGAATAAATAAGCAGTTTCTATTCAGAACATGTTTTGATGGAAGAATGTTTGGTCAACTTTAATAGCGGGTTTCTCAAGGTCAGTATATCTCATTGTCTGAGTCTGTATATATCTATAAAGGCAGTTGAAGTACCAATTAGTACTACATGAAGTGCTGGACATGTGGCCGTACAGCTACGCAGGTAAAATCAGCCCGTTGTTTGTGTAGAGCTTGAATGAGAAGCTGCCGATCGTTCCCTGAACTGTCAGTTCCCGGGGACATCCTGGCAGAGCAGCTGGTTGGAAGCAGAAGCTGATACCAAGTGATCGGAAACAAGGGCCAGAGATTAATCATGAAAACAGGAAAACAGTAAAGAGCCTTTTACTGTCACAACAGTAAAAGCAAATGTTTTCTTTATTACTGGTGATAAGCAGATAAAAGACTGGTAGTGGTTAGCACGTCCTATCCAATTTTACTGGGTTTGGCTTTTAGGTATAGCATTTGAGGGGATCTAGAAAATGCCTTGGCATGGGGCTACCATAATAAGTCTCAGCTGAGATTTCTTCTTGGTAATGTTGGTAGTTAATTTAGTAGTGTCTAGAGTCAGACTTGATGTAAATTAACAATTCAATTATGTTTTATTTGAACCAAATCTCCAATTTATCCTGCTCTAGCCAAAGTTACATTACATTACTTCAGACTGTCTTCCAATTTCCTTCAGTCAGAAGAAATTTAAAAGTAGGTATATTCCTTAATTCAATTGCACAAGACTACTTCTGGAAAACTGGAAAATAGTGATGTCTCAGTAAGTGAAGCTGTCCCAAATCAGTTTTCTGTACATATTCCTGCTAAAAGGGTGCCAGCAATAACACAGGAACGTACAGTACTGTTGTAGCTTTTCTCTGGCTAAAATGCAATTTTTGCATTCTATACAATAGACGTATAATGTTGTTATTTTATTTTGTATAGTTTGGTGTCACAGTAGTAGTAGAAAAGACCTCAGACTACATATAGATATGCTGATTCATTTTATTGTTCCATCGTCCGGATCCCGTACTTCAGTCAAAAGACGCAGAATGGACAACAGAGTTGGGGGACAAATATAAAGGTAACTAATAGCAGGAGCAAACGTATGCCGGAGCATGTTTGTTTGTTTGTTTGTTTTTAGTTTTTTTCTTTAAGAGAAAGCTTGGGAATGCTGGTATGGTAAGCAGGTTGTTATACACCAAAAATTACAGGAAATGAATACTCTAATTGGCTGCAGATATCCTAATAGCCAAATGCCATGCTTGACTGTGGATTTGAGTGAACATCATATCGTATTTGACTGTCAATTGGTCTCCTCTGAAATTGCAGCTGGGGAAGCAGCTCTCACTTGCCTGTGGGAATTCCTTGACGAAGGGGGGCTGTGTCGGTGTGCGGGGGCTGCGGCGGCTGCTGCGTTCGTTCATGAGCAGCAGCTCGTAGGGGCAGAGGAGGCCGAACATGTACCAGGTACCAAGACCGCTGACCTCTCTGTTGGCTCCAGCTGGCTGCTGCCAAGAATAAAGATATTCCTTGATGGACTTCTACTCTGGGCAAGTGGTGGCTTGATGACACAGACCACAGGACACTACATTAATGGGGTAGCCTGGAAAAGGATGACAAATTTTTCTTGGTATAAATGCTCTGTGTGCTTCAAAATGAAAAAAGATGAGCTGCTATTTGTAAAAGATCTGAGGATCGGCAGTCCGCATGACAGTGGAGTTTCTCATGGGGGCCAGGAAGCAGCACTTCATTCCCTGGGAGCCTCAGTAAATACTGTGAAGTTTTCTTATTGCCACAGGATTATACAGGTGTGCTCTCAGGATGAGATTACCACAATGCCATTTGTAGGAAAATGCACCCCTGGCCCATTTAGAGGCTGAAGGACTGCTTAGAGCATTAATATATGCAGTAAGTAGATACTAGATTAGTGTTTTCTGACCTTCTATGATTTTTTTTATTGGTTTCTGGAATTCAAAATATTGATCATAATGTATAATTTGATATATTTTAGCATCACCGTACCTCAAGAATTTTCTCTTTAATTGCTGAATATTAACCACAGCTGAAGTTTGCAAAGACAATTAACATGAACTTTCATAATATACATGAAAGAAAGGGAGTAAGTTTCTAGATAGCATTTCTGCGGGAGAACTGGAGCTTGAAACTTGCCTACTAATCCTGGGTCTGTGATAAGTCTTTTATGCAGAATAACAGGCAACAGAAAGGAGCTTTAGCAAGCCCTTGACCACCTCTGAAAATACATGTTCCTCTTTCTAAGATTGTTAACTACAGCATGGACTGAGATGGATAATTTACATTAGGCTGTGATTTTAACTTGCGGGTGAGATACCAAGAGATGTTTTCTGGTGTTTATTTCTGATTTTTGGGGCCCTTTTCCCATAGACACAAAAAAAGTGTTACTAATTTATTAATTACATATTAAATTCAATAGAGAACTTGTCAGTGGTTTAAGCAGAGCCAGAGTTTCAGCCATATGCTATTTTTCTGTTAATCTAGGAAGTTTTTCACTACATTTGAGTGAATTTACATTTATTTTGGTGTTTTTCATATACATGTGCTTCCTAAACTGATCTCTTAAAGTATTAAAAGTAATTACTTCTCTCTAATGGGAGAAGATGGCAGTTAAAACATCTGGCATATATATTTCATTTTATATATTAATTTTGAAGGCTTTTCCTCATGCATTTGTCAGGCAGCTAGTCTTATAAATTAATCTTTTGAGTCCTAAAATATTAATGATTTATATATGAATTTTGGGGTAATTCATCTACCAGTAAATAAGAGTCCGTGGCACGAAGTTCATTCGTCATCTGTGCAGGTAGCTTCCTGTATAGCGATAGTCAAGAATGTGGCTCCTTGGACAGCGATGCCTTTGGGAGCTGATGTAAAAGTAGGTGAACTGGGTGCGTAACTATGGTTAGAATAATCCAGTTTCTAGTATACCTTGGCATAGCAGCATCAGTCAAAGAGCTAGCCCTTTGCTGGAAAAAATTCACCACTGGTCACATTTTCCCAGCTGGTATTTGAATTTCTTTTACTAGTTCTTTCTGTTCAGAATGTATGTTTATGAGGTTCAGTGTAATATGACATTACTCGAGAGCTAATGTATCCAGCAAGATGGTAGTTAATCTACTTATAACTTTTTCTATTTAAAATATAGCTCTAAGAAGTAAAAATTGAAAATATCCTGAATTATTTTTAAAATTTCAGATTAATGTTCTCCTATTGTTCTTGGAATTATGTGGTTTTGGAGGCCCCAAATGTATCATTTTAATTGTCTGGAAAGAAACAAATATGCTTTCTGAGTAAATTAATGAATATCAGCTATGTTTTCCTTTTTTCTTTTTCTTCTAAATATAAGATCACCATGGGTTATTTATAATGATTTATTTTTCAAAAAGATTACATGTAATTATTTCTTTCTAATATTCTGTAGATATTATGGTAGACTTATATTAAATTGGAAACACAATGGATAATGCAGTGGCCAGAGGAAAATAAGGTACTGAAGTAAATGAGGACTTGGTAATGAACTGGAAAATTAAGAGTTTAGACTATAAATCATTCCTTTTTGCCATGGCCCTGAATACATACACCTTTTGGGAAATCACAGAGACTAAAACAAGAGCCAGAAAAGAATTTAAGATATCCTTGTGTCACAGCTAATCAAAATAAGATTTTTTTTAAGCAACTATTTTATTAAACACCTCCACAGAGATATTAGAAATATGTCATGTTTTTAAAATCAAGGTTAGATTATATTAATGCATTTGGAGGATTCAAACTTGACCTTCAGTTTTGTAGTTAATCATAAGTGTAGGTAGGTGTTTCCTTCCCCACAACATTCATTAAAAATTGAAAAAGCTACAGCTGCCTTCAGAGAAAGGGACTGACAGTTTACTGTAGTTTTCTTATGAACTGCGTATTTTCTGCTCTGAGACTTGTTCTGCAGTCTTTGCTGACTGCCAAGTCCCACTGGTATTTTTGAAAGCTTCAGAGAAGCTAAAGAGAAAGAGTCAGGCCGTTTGTGAAACCGTATATATTCCTAATGCTCTAGTGCTGAGATCTAGAATTTAGGTTGTAATTACATAGCTATCCTTTCTGCAATGGAGTACTGAAAGTGTATTAAACTATCAGCACTGCACATTAATTGCTGTTCAATAGTTCAAAGCCACAGCACTTAGTGTTAATTCATTTCCCTCAATTTTTCTTCCCTAACAATATAACCCTTTTCAGAAGTAGCATCTTTCCATGGTCTTTTATATTTTAAAATAATGTTTATTGACTGGGAATTGGATTTTCAACACGATCAGTAAAACTAAGTCTAAACTACATATACATCATGTCATTTGCTCTTCTTTCCTCAACTGTTTTAGTGATCTTTAAGAGTGCGGTTTGTATATGGAGTGGGTAAACTAAAACACCTGAATAGGAAAAGAGAACACGGCCATCTCCTGTCCAAGCCTGCGCATGATGGAAACTGGTCATGATGGGATTTCACAATATTGTTAAGATCTAGAATGGGTAATTTTTTGCAGACAATTCCTTAAGGGAGAAACAGAGTTGCTTTTCAGAAAACTCAGGGGTACATTATTTCCCTAGGGTTTAGAGACATATCTGAGAAGAGTCGTGTGTTCAAACTGTTTTTTCCCAACCCAACTAGAAACTGAAATGCGACTCTTACTTTCTCCATTTTTGCAGTTCAGTGCCAAGACTCAGTGACCTATCTGCTACTCTTGGCCACGGGCACTTAGTTACTCTGTGAAAATGTTTCTATTCCATCTAACTATTGAAATGTTTACTGTTACTTAGGAGTGTCATTTTTTCCAGGCAACTACCTGTGAAAGTGCGAAATTGCTTTGCACAGAAGAGATTTGCACCTAGATTTTATACATCTTGGCCTCTTGTATCAAGGCAAAAATTAAAAATAGGTAATTATTCCTTTTGATTTATAATCCTGCATAACTATGGGTAAAATGCAGCTCATTCACCCATCATGGAGTTAAGAAAATATCATCTTTGGCAGTTGTTACCTGAAGACAAGAAGTGAGATACAATTTTTTGAGAAGGCTTTTCCCTTGTTTGTTCTTAATGGCAAACTCTGTCCTGAATTTGGGGGTGGGGGAAAGAGGTGTGAACATAAACCCATCACCATGGCATGCCAGGAGTTACAGACATAACACTTACCAATGGCATTTGTAAAGAGATCTCTTGCAATTGGGCACAGTGTAGGTTGGACATTGGAATTTGGTCTGTCTCGGAAAACTGGGCACAGCTCGTCCTCTCCACAGCCCAGTCCCTTTCCTTGGCCTAGAACTCTGCAGTGGAGCACTGCTCCGTTGCACATTGCTTTCTGCACGAGTCATGGGATCCTTGTGTGTGCTGAGTATATATAACTTCACAACTTGGAGTGTTTCTGTAGGATCTTGTAACTGAAGGACTGTCAGATCTTCTGATAAATATTGTTTAGCTGCACCTCATGAGCCGCTCTGAAATAAGTATTATTTTCTTTGTTTTCTGCAAAATGGCAAGTTTAGTGCGGTTTCACACTTGGTGAAGATGTGGAATGGTTGGGCAGTGAACTGATCAGGGTGAAAGATTTTTTTTTCCCTTATTGTTTTTCAGTTCTTTATTTCCGCTCGTTACAGTGCAGCTAGTGTGCATGGTGGCAGAAGGGTGCAGATGACCCTTTAACGGGAGGCTGCAGTGTGCTTCACCTATCACCAAAGAAGTTCTGTGAAACTTAGCTTTTGATGTGCAGTAAGATTACTGACTTGCTGGAGATCACATCGAAATTGGGGGCCAAAAATGGCAGGAGAACTTAGCTGCCGTAAGTATTTTGCATTGGGGGCAAGACTAATCTTCAATAGGGAGGAATATTATGTATGGTTTGATGGGACATCTTGGCTAGAATTTCCATTTGCTCATTTGTTTCCATCTGTTTGTGAAATAGAAGGGGTTGTTTGTTTGTTAAATTCTATATTTCTTTTGAGTAAATCAGGTTTCAAATCAGCTCTGTTGCTTTTTGCTCTTGCATGAGCAAAGCATGACAATTCCTTATCTAGAAAAGAAGAAATCAAACATTGTGGCATTGAAAGATTATTTTATGTTTGGGGAGGTCAAAGAAGTTTGAAACTGCTTTCCTGCTACATACCTGCACACAAAGGATTAAAATTAAAATAAAACCTAAAAAGACAAAAGTGTTCTGACATGACTTAGGAATTGACACTTTAGCAAAAACAAGAAAAAAGCTATTTTGCAGTTGGATGAAGAAAATAGAATTAAAATTCAGAATGTTCTGAATTAAGAAAGAGCGATTCCCTAAGGATGAGGGTCTGCACTCTGGCGTTGTTCAGTGAATTGTGCAACCGCAGATCAGGAAAGAAGGGTCGCAAGCGAGGGAACAGCCCGCTGCAGAAAATCTGGTGGTTGTAGTGGATCAAAAACAGGAGTTACCAATGTCCTATTGCTAGCTGTGATGAGGAAGGGCAAAAATCCAGTGACTTTTGATGTATCAACAGGCATAGCACATACAAGAAGAACCAATTTCTCAGTTTGCTCAGTGCTGTTGGGGAAAGTCCAGAGGAGGCTACTGAGAACGATTAGAAATCTAGAAAACCAGAGTCTGAGGGAAAGGAGGGGTTGAGTAATTTGTGACTGCTGGATCGGGGAGAGACTGAAGAGAAACAAAAGGCTTCAAATACGGCTGATATAAGAAAGAAAATAATAGTCTTTTTTTGTGTCTGCAGTGGGTAGGCTGAGAGGAATACATTTAAACTGTGGCGAGGAAAGGTATTAGGGAGCTTTCTAAGGACTGAGAAGCATCAGCCTAGGTTGCATGTGGAGACTATGAAAGCCTCACCCTTACATGTCCTTAAGAACAGGCATGTCTAAACTCTGGTGTATGTAGTCACGTACTATGTGACCCCATGACACAGGTGCTGGTCTAAGCTGTTAAGGTAGGTTCCTCCACATAGGTGTCCACTTATATGCCAGTGCTGACCTCAGCTATGTTTTTTTGCAGGGAGGTAGGTTGCAAGCAATGCTTGCAAGTATGTTTAGAAAACACAGGCAATTGGCAAGGAAAGACAGCTGGGTTAGAAAGATACTCATCTCAAATAATATAATTACTATAGCTGATGCTGCCTGGGGACAAAGGAATAGATTAGATCAGCTCTTGAGGTACACCTTAATCCTGTTTTTATTAGGATTCTATGATTAAAAATTTTCTTTTGCTATAAATGCTATAAAATTTGTAAACATGGCATAATCAAATAACTGTTGAGCAATGTCTCTGGTCCATCTTCCCCAGATGCTAATGCAGTCACTTTTTAACTGGTAGCAAAAACAGAAGGAGGAGAAACAGAGGAGAAATTAGCTGGAATACAGTGAGAGGCAAGAACATTACTCTTATTTTTTGCTTGTTTAGAAACACTTCTATCTCTAGCTAAATTGCCCCATAGCAATACCTACAGTGAGATGATTGCTTGTACAAACTACTTTATCCTTTTGCGAAGCTATTATAGCAGAAGATAACAGTTTAGATAGCTTTTGTGTGGGAGAAGTCTCGCTCTCAGAATTCAGCCTAATTATTTCCTTGTCTTTCAGTTAAATAATTCTCCAGGGGTTCATACTTGTTTTCTAAAATACTAATTTAAGCTGTCACCTCACTTCTAACATATTAGAGTATTTCTAATATTTCAGTTCATTTTCCATGTGTGACTTCTATCTGGAAAGAACTCTGACAGTACCAATATTGTTTAGCCTTTGATGGCTGGCTGAGGAGAAGAAAACATCAAAGACTGCTTAAGATCTGAAAATCTCTAGAAAGTTCAGATTCCTTTTCTTGCCTTTTGGTAGGACACTTTTCTTTTTGCTGGGCGAAAGTATCAATACAAGGCTATATTTTAAAAGAGGCAGCATGTCTACCACCCTCTAATGATACACTAAGTATTAAAATTAACAATTGAGTATTGGAAGGAAAAAAAAAACAGAAGAAACAAGACTGCAGTCTCTTTCTCAGGTGTGTACGGATTAACTGCGTTTGAGATCCTGACTGTCAGAACTGAAAGACGCCAGTATAGCTTGAATTTGGCCTTTTGCTGGAAAACCACAGGATTTATTCTTGCTGCTGTGTTGTTACGTTGGGCATGTTTGACTCGCCAAGTATTGGGAAGCTTTGGCTTTGAGAAGGCCCTCTGAATTTATGCAAGCATGGCTTTCAGGGTTTATGTCCTATTTCACTGGGATGGCAAAAGGCATCCTGCTGACCCACAGGAACCATTGAGAGATGCTCTTAAAAATGAAGCATTTGTGACTTGTGATGATACAATTTTACATCCATTTGGCATTAGCAAAGCCATGTGTTTTTTCTAGCCTGATTCACTGAGTACTGAGTCTTTTTTTTTTTAAAGTCCCAGTAATAATAATAATAAAAAATAGAAATAATCCAAAGAGCTAAAATTTAGCAAAGTTAATGCACCTGAAAACAGGGTCTCAATGGGAAAGTAATAGTATGTTATGAGTTTCTAGGGTCCCTGTTTTTTGTCTCTTCTGTATCCTTGTGTTTCCTGAAGTGGCTTTGCTTATTTTCTTGGCAAATGGAAGACCTTTCTTGCCCCCCGCCCTGCCCCCTGCAAAAGCTTACCAGCCTGTAAAAACAGCTTCTAACTAGACCTAGCACCTTTGTGGAAACACCTTGTCCAATGAAAAAGAGAACAGAGAATTACGTAGTATTGTGTTTACTAGTCCCTTAAGGAGTGAGCTATTCTAGTGTTCGCCAAGCTAGCCTGGAATTACTTTTTAACACAAACACATTCTAATGAAGTAAAATCAAGTTCATTCTAATCTAATTCAAAGTAAAGAAACAAATTCTCATATTTTTTGAAATGGATGCAAAGAAATGAAACAACAGTGTGCCTTATAGCTACGTGATACTTTGGCTTAGTGTCGAGATCTTTTCTGCAGACTGTGAACTGAAGTACTGGACTGATTTGCTCAAGCTGTGAGGGAGGGGTCCAACACTCAGGTAAGCTGCATTCTCTGACACATTGTCTTTCCAAGTAAGAAGCGTTATTTAGAAGCAAAGTCTTCCTCTATCTATTCCTCTTCTCTCTGGGGATCCCAGGAAAGTAAAAGCATCCCTAGCAAATGCTGGTTGCTCTAATGCTTGATACAATTAAATCTATCAGCAGAGTAAGATGCAACTTCTCTGCTAATGAAATATCACTGTGGTGCTGTTAGCCTTTGATGTGCAAAGGTGCTGTGAATGCAACCCCTTCATGACAGGCCTAGAAAAACCTCATGTTTAGCATGCCAGTAATCAACGTGATCTCACCATCCACGTTTCATTCTGCCTAACACAAACCAGTCTGACTTACTGCATGAAGTCCTCATCAATATGCAATCTGATATAGCTTAAGAACCATATAAATCATGTTTATACTGTTGAAAACATTCATTACTAGCTTTTGAAAGAACTGTGATGATAATGACAAACACAGAGATAGGGATGTGTGTCTTTTTTTTTTTTTTTTTGGTCATAAGAAAACTTTAACTGTACTACCAGGTTGTTTGAGTATTTTAATAGAAAATCCTGTCCTTACCGGACTTATCTAAGCTATTTCAGTTTGTCTTAGCTTAATGATAATTTCTAAAAAAAAAAAAACAAAAAACAAAAACAAGAAAACTTCTGGGGCAAGATTTTTGTCTTTGGTGGACACATCAGGATTTGCTTTTATAGTATTCTATTGTGACCATCTTCTGTAATTCTTACCTCAGCAGGGCAAAGATATGTATGTAGTAGTCCAAGTAATAGTTCACCTTTGGCTTTAAGAACTATCTCAAGACCGAAAATATGATTTCACCATGCCTTTAGTTTTGTAGTTTTGAAATCTAAGGATTACAGCAACTTTGAGCTTTATAATTTAGTGATCTGATAACCCCACAATCTAGCAGCTACAATTTAATTTAAACTACAATTTAATCTGGCTCTATTAAGATAGATCACAAATATTCTTATATACTGGGTTTCACCTGACTCGGAGAGTCTGGTCTCCTTCCTTCCTCTCTTTTGTCAGCAGACAGAGAGAGAAGTAGAGCCCTGGCTTTATTTTGCTTCCATTGTTTTGTTATTACATTTTGTCGTTTCTCTGTTCTGGGAATGTTTGACAGGGCCAGGTAACTTCTTAATGGGAATGAATCAACTTCTGGTCTGCTTAAAACGTTTTTTCATTTGTCTTGGTATATCAGGCAGATAGAGAAGGAAGGAGAGTACAGAACAAAGTAGTTTCAAATTCAAAGTCTCAAGTGTAAATAATAATTTTAAAATTCTCTTCAACTGGAAATAGGTTAATATGTAGTAACAGCACTGTGTGGATGTGGAGAAATTATAGCTGTCTTATAGCTGTCTTATAGCAAGACAACTAACACTATATACTACCAGAGTAATTTTTAACCACAGAGATTATTTTTAAAATAGAGTTGAAAGGCACTCTGATGCTTAGATGTCTTTTGACAGAGTGTTTACTGCAGTGGCTGTACTCTGAGAGCGTGACCTTCACTCTCGTTCATGCCTGAAAGAAAAGGACTGCATTTATTAAAAAAGTAAATATTCCTAGGTGCATGAGTGTATAGATGCATACATTTATGTGAGCATATACTTTCCAGTACTGAGATAAACTTTAAAAATATGCTAAATTTCTAGCACTGCAGGAACTGTTTTAGGTTCCTATTGGCTAAGTAATAAGTAGTGCTTCTAATGAAGCTTTCAGAACATGTTAGCGTAACGGGAAGATATAGTTGGAGTCACTATCTTCTTTTTTTAATAGAGGTTACAAAGAGTACATGCAACTCACTGAAAGCGAGCAATGATCCACCTGTAGTGGGGCCATACTTTAGCATTCTGAAGCATGTTTCTCCTGGGTGAAGAGCCAATGGACAGGAAAGTTCTGAACACTTCGAAGATGCAGGAGAAAATTTCAGGTGTACTTTGTGGAATTAAAATTGTGATATAAATTATGGGTCAGCCTGCCAGTACATTCTCACATCTTTTTCCTTGGTATCCATCTTCATTCACTTTGCAAAGCAAGATTGTAATCTGCTTTCTGCTGCATGCTGCAATTCCAAGCTATTATTTGGCTTCATGGCACCACAGACCTATATTTCCTCATCCCCTTTCTTCTACGCCCAGAATTCGCCAGTAGTAACTACACACGGGCAGGCTACATGCTGCTGCTCCCCTGTTGGGCTCAGGCACCAACAGGGATTGGGAGCTTCTGGCACAAAACATTAAATGCAGCTTTCTGGACACAAACATGAATTAGTGTTATGATGGACACAGTAACATTAAACTTGGTGGTTGTTTCAAATGCTAAAGTACTCAAGGGTAGAAAAAAATCTCATATTTTAAGGGCGAGACTTTCCTGGGAATACATTTAATGTAAATGGAGGAAGAAAAAGGAAAGGCTTCTAGCCTTGTATCCACAGACTTAGAATCAGATAACAGTGTCAAGGACTGTATTCTAACACTTTACCATTTTATCTCTTAATACCAGGCATTGTTTTAGCACAATCTGGACGAAAAGCTTTTTAAGAAATCGATTTTTCAAGCAGTTATTTACTCACGTTCCCTTTTCCAATTACATTGTATCTTCAACTTTGGCTAGGAAAGAAAAGGGGGGGAAAAGATAGATGGCAAATAACCGAAATGAAATATGCTTTCTAATTAAATAATGCTAGGAATGAAAATGATTTGTTGTGTTGTGACTTTAAGTCTTCATTTCAGTTCAAATAAACCTTGCGTAACAATCCCTTTATTCTGAAAAAGATTTGTTGTAGCAGAACAGTTTATTTTAAACAAGTAAGATAAATTTATCAAGACTCTGAGAACATGACGGTACTCAAAAATGTTCAAGCAGTAATTGCTTTTCCTTCATCCCTACTGAAATGCATGCTTTCTGTCTTTGGTGCCTGTGTTTTCTCAGTACTTTCCCTATGCCATCTCAGTGTTTCCCAGCCTCCCAAACCGGGCATGCGTGCAGCCCTGCGCCTCCATTCTGCAGAGCAGCCTTGTGGCATTTAAAATAAGCTTAGGTGCCTTGCTGTACTTTGAAAATCTGTCTTTATTGTGGGAAAATGATAGCTCATGTAAAACTTCAGTATCCAAAAGAGGTTTATACTTCATAAATTGTAGTAAATGGGGAGTCTTTTGTGGATGTAAGTCTTGATCTGATGATGGAACTGAGGATCAAATATGCGAAGCAGAAGAGAGAGGCAATTACTCATCAAGCCTAGGGTTAATGTGCTCCTGGTTCTCAATCCATTTATTTTTTTTCTCTTATTTTCTAAAGCATATGGAACATTAAAAAATACATTAACCCATTCTTCTGTATTTTCTTTCTCCTAAGGGTGAGTCACATTTGCAGCTCAGTGTGTTGTCACTGAGGACCCCTTTCTTTCTCCTGTGGCGATTTCCGAGCTGCACACTCTTATTTGATACCAAAAGGATCTTAGTAGTTACCAGAAGCTGTAGGAGAAAGTCCAGCGTAACTTCATAGTTGATGCTCTAACCCATACTGTCTTTGACAAATAATAATCCATTTTCTGCAGACCACTGAAACGTCTGCTGCTAACTCATGGTCTCATCTGCCATGTTTCCAGGATTCACTCATCTGAATCCACAGTTGGCTTCTGGCCACTATCCTGCTGCAGAACTCAAGAGGGCTCACAGCAATTAAAGGATTAGGAAATATTTTGTTTAAAAAAAAAAAATCTTTTACTAAAGCTAGCCTCAGAAATAGCTGTTTTCTTGCTCATATAACTTGCTGAGAGCAGGGCATGCTGAACACAGCACTGAGGCATACCAGATGTAAGCATGCCCTCTCTAGGAAAGGACCACAGCTTCTGGAAAAGGGTGGAAGACATGAAAGGACTGCTTGGAGTTTGGACTTGTGGCTTGCTCTTGACTGTGGATGCTTCTGAGTGGTGGGTTAGAGATGCTAATTCTCGTACAAGTCAACAATTATAGAGCATTTTGAGTCAATGAATCTGTCTGGATCACACCTACAAAGAAATGAGGGTAAAATGGTGACAGAGGTCAGTGGTTGAGAGTTGAGGGAGGGCACGTACGAGGTCAGACTTCTTTGGTTTTATTTTATTATTGTCATTCTAGGCTCTGTGAATTCCCAAGTGCTTTTTCACATGTTTATTTCTCAATGTAGTGAAAGAAACTAGCCTTTTAAATAACATTTCAATTGCAAAATTGGTTTGAAATTTTGGCTGTTCATTTTCAGTTTACTGAGGTTGATTTATTTTAAAGTAAAGAAACATTTTGCAAGCTTTGGAAAAGTTAATCTAAAAGCAAAACTCTTACAAATTTATATTCTTCTCAGTAACAAAACACCACTACGTTTATCGTCCCTAATTTCTTCTAGTGGAATTACTGTCATCCAGCTTCATAGTGTTAAATGATATGTGCTAAAATTAGCTGTCAGTTGACATAAAGAATATTTAAGACATCAAGAAAAATAGCATTTGAAAAGGAATATTTTTGTCTTTTCAAGCTACTACCAGTGTGATCAGAGATTACTTTCATAAGGCACTGCAAAAATCAGACAAACACTTCCTCAAAAAAAGAAAAAGCTGCTTATGCCATCCAGAAAATTCAAGAGATTGATTTTATTTTTTTCATAGATGTTGTCAAGCAGGGATGTATTTGAAGGAAGTACATATATGCATTCAGAAGATCTAGTACAAAAACATAATTTTGATAGCCCATTGCAAGTGTTTGCCATCTCATTTCTACCGCAAACAATGGGCATCCCAGGAGGGGACACAACCTACGGATGGTTTTCAGTACAAGCCCTGAGCAGCTCCAGGCTGCTCCAGAGGGACCGAGGGAAAAGGGCAGAGGAGGAAGGAGCCTCTCGCCTCTCTTTCCTCGGCTTGTGGAGTGGTCCCTGCCACGGCTGACCCACACAGCAGGAGCAGGACCGGTGCCGAGCTGCACTGAGAGCCAGGGCTGCACTGGTCAGGACTACAAAAAGGAGCATGTGTCAGGGGGTGTACATGTAATATTACCTTATAATAACTTCATGAGATTTCTTGCAACACTATCTGATTGGAGAAATGTGATAATTTGTCTCCAAAACAGTAATTGCTCACAGGCCTGGTTATTTATCTCCCATTTATCTAAGTAAACACTTATGCACACCGTGTGCTGTGAAACTTAATCCAAAATATTTTCTTGTTTCTATGACCGTTTAATTCTATCTGCTTCCATACCATTTTCTCATCCTTTTCAGTGTTTAATTTTCATCCCGCAGCTTTTATAAAGGACAGGATTTTCAGTTCTTAAAGTTTTTACTGAGGTAGTCTCTCAAAGATCATCCCACTCAAGGTCAAGCACAGATTTACTGTAGTCTCAAAATATCATGGACAATTTTCAGGTTGATCGACAAAGCCTGGGATTCGTATTCCTAAGGCAGGCATGCCTCAGTGTTCATCATCGTAGGCTTTGGAGAAATTTAGAACAGCTGAGTGCTACAAAGAATTTTCTCCATTTCTTCCAAATAGTTCTGGTTAAATTCAGAAGCTGATTATATAAATTATAATGCAATACTAATCTATAGTTTAATATTGCAAATCAGCTTTGCTAAACAAAGCATTTCAAACATCTGTTATGTCTGTCAGGAAATTCATGTCTTTATAATTTTTTATGATCTATATTGATATCTCTGTCTTCTTTTCATTGAAGCACTTTTTTCAAAATTAGGCATTCAGTTATATCTTTGTTCCTAAACTGAGATCAAATGGTAAGAATCTGATTTTTTTTTTCCCCTTAATGTAATCTTTTAATATGCTAAGGAAAAATGTATTACTTTCCTGTTGGACTTTAATGTTGGATTTAATTCCGGTTTCCTGATCTGTTTTTTTTCTTTTTTTTAATACTCACTGAGCATTAAAACATCTATTTTGCTTGTTAGCTCTCTCTTTTTAATATAAATTGTATTTAAAAGGGTTCAAAAGGTCATTAGCAAAATCCTGCTTGTTTACTTACTGCAATAGAATGACTTTTCCACAATACAAACGGTAATGGAAAAGCACTTTAGCTGTACAAATGTATATCACCAAACCTTAATAGCATCTAATGAGTTACCTAGACATCAGCATAAATATGTTAACTATACATAATTCTGTATTGTCTGTGTCTATACCTGTGTCAACATAGATTTTTGTGAATACTTAGATTTTAACCTAGCACTCTCGAACAGGTTTTTTGACTTAGTGTTTCTCCTAACATTGGAAACTAATATGGCATTTGTGAAAAGGACAGGGCTGTTTTAGGTTTTGAAGTAGTTTTCCAGGTGTTTAAGCTATTATGGTTTTAAATTTTCAATCTTTTCCTGTGCTAAATCTTTCCATGTTTGAAATCATTCCCTAATTTGCTAGTAACATTTGCTTCATCCTGAAGTCCGAGTAATTTAGTGGTAGCAGTAAGAGAAAGCCTAGAATGACTGCAATCAAAGAGCGTGTAACTAAGAAAGAGGAAACAGCTGATTAAAAAAGCTATCTCAGACTATGTACAAACAATTGTTTTTTATGCAAATTGCCCAATTTTGTTCAATTATGCCTTGAAAAAGTAGGTTTAGTTCTATGAAAATAGAAAGTGTTCACCTTCCAGTCGTGAAGGTCCAATCCTTTGCACACTTCTTATGTGCTGTTCTCCAGCTCTTACCTCCTTCCTTCAAAATCCCACTGTGAGGCCAGGGCTGCCCGGCGTTGCCTCCTGCCTCCATCTCCTTCATCTCCTGGCCAGGGCGCTCTCTGCAGCCGTGAAGGGGAGGTGATCTGGCACTTTCCTATGGCACGCTCCAAGTCCGTATTGCATGCAACTATTTGACAGTTTCCAAAATGTATGTGGTTTTTCTCTTTCCTCAGTTTCTTGAAATCCTTATCATTGTTACCCGCTGCGTTCTGAGGAGCACAGCTGGAGAGAGCCGCCCTCCCCCATCACGCAGTGGTTTTTCAGTCTATTCCGTAGCTGCTTACTGACAATGGCAACTCAGTTCAGCCACCATCTACAAATCAAAATGGAGCAAAACCATGACTGTTTCCCAGGAGTTTCATCTATCTGTTTTCCATTCACAACTAATTAAACGAATGATGACACAGTGTCCGTTAGCTCCCAGGAGGACTAATGCTAGGAATACTGACATCTGGAATAACTAGGCAGTTGTAATTATCAACAAGAAACTGGTCTAAGACTTGGAACTCATGGAAACTGCAAAATCCTAGGCATCCATTTTGTGTCTGCAACACACCAAACCTGAGATCTGAATAATCCACAGGGATCAGTATATTATATTGTGGAGAAGGGTGTGAAACAAAAAGTGATCAAACATTGC
This sequence comes from Struthio camelus, assembly GCF_040807025.1. Taxonomy (NCBI): domain Eukaryota; kingdom Metazoa; phylum Chordata; class Aves; order Struthioniformes; family Struthionidae; genus Struthio; species Struthio camelus. Next base: position 16,585,983 of record NC_090950.1, read on the forward strand.
ATACATCAAAAAACTTTAATAAATTCTGCAGATATTCCTCCAAGACAAAAACATAGACTGTAGTCTGAGAGTGCTACAAGTATTTTGCACATATTATATGACTAGTTTTGAACTTGTTTGAATTTTCAGGTAGGTTCAAGCTATCTTCCTTAGCCTGCTTCTGTTGAAGAAATATTTTTAGGGATCTTGTTTGGGAAGAAAAAAAAATAGATATTGTCAAAGTATTATTTTTCCCTTTCAGAACTACCAGGAATAAGTTTTTAATATTTTTTTAAAAATCAGATCTCTTCCTAGGAGGAGTTAGAAAAGTACAGGACATTTATAACTTCTCCAGAGTAGTTTTATATACACATCGACTAAAATCCTTAAAGTGTTCTTCTTTAATCTTGCTGCATTATCTTGCTTCTCTTGAAGCATTTTGTGGGAGCCCTTGCACCAGTTGGTAACATCACTCTCTCTGACTATAAGGTACTAGTAGAGCTCCCTAGATTATTTAAGTTAAATATAATTTATACAGCACAAAATTCAACTTATTTTCAGTTATTATCTGATATGGAACATATACAGTAATCCCCGAGGCTGGAATCCTTGTATATTTTTTTTTATCACTTGGGGTCTCAGCATGTCAGTGTTTTCTGATTGCCTTATTTTTAAGCTAAATTCAGCACGAAACGTTCCCTGAAGATCTAAACTTTTCTGAAAGGTATTGCTTTGTTATGACAACCAAGCATCTCTTCTTACACACATTGTCCTGTCTCCTTTTAAGTTATTGCTTTTTTGCCTATATTTCTTATTTCTGGAATATATGGTAGTGCTTAGTCTTTCTAGTATAAAAAGATTTTTATTCCCCTGCTCTCCTTTCTTTCATCATATACATCACACTCCCCATCCTCTTCCTCCCACCATCCACAAACAAAAAGAAAGGAGTTCTCATAAACGTAAAAATTATCAAGTCATCCGAAAGAACAGGTTCAATTCCTGGGTCAAAGAGTGACTTTTCTGGGAACACCACTTAGCAGTAGCTGGGCACCCAAGGTGCGAGGAGGCTGGAGTGCCTCCCCAGTGCGGTGCCCAGCGCTGTCCCATGAGGATGTCACGCCTGCTGTCAAGGGACTTTCCCAAGAAAATTGCTAGCTGACCCCTGTGATCTTAGCCTGAGTTTATGTGCATCTAAAAATGGAAGCAGTGATTAATGATCATGCCTGTTGTCTTTACCCATCTTTTGGATTTTTCATAACATCTGGAGAATCGAGTTGTATTGGACTTGTAACTTGCAAACTGGGTTTGTAGCTGTGTGATTCAATGTTACTTCTAAACTTCAGAAAGATTTAGTGCTTGTTTATCATATCTGTGCTAGATTTCAAAGCAATCTCTTTGGGGTTTGGGGAGCTGGCCAGTGTGATGACATTGCTGCATATCTGCTGAGTTTCATAGCTTTCCATCACTGCAACTGAAATAGAAATCTAGGGATTAATATTTTCCTTTCTTCAGAAAAAACATCCTTATGGCTATGCAGTGAACAGAACAAACTTATCATTACTATGTACTGAGCCATGATATAGCAAGAATATCCTTAAGCTTTGAGAAATAGTTATAGGAATGCATCACTAGATATTATATTAGAAAGCACATATTGTAATATTCGTTACAGTAGTAGAATGTGAACTGCATGCTATTGTAAAAGAAAATCCAATTTGCTGCCTACTGCCTTCAATTTGGTTTTGACAAGTACTCGATCTTTTGCTGTATTTTGCTTTCTACATTTATCTTCTTAGGCATGTTCTGTAATGTCTGCTTAGGGCAAAAACAATAATCTTTTCATTTAATTTACTGAAAAAGCTCATGTACTTTCTACGCTTACTAGGTGCAACAATGTGAAAACAAATCCCTGTTGCTAAAGATCCATTTGACAGTATGAAATAGATTCTGACTTTTTAATTTAGGTATAAAACTGCAGAGAGCATATGAGGGATGCAGATTTACTGTGGTGTAGCATTTATTTATGAGTGGTTGGAAGGGAGTGATCTGCAAAAGCCCACATTATTTTACTGGTGTTGGATGAGTCTAAGAAGGTATAAAGTAGTCTAGTTTGACCCTTGCTGAAGAACTCCGGAAAGTATCAAACTTATCTGGCTTGATTAAAAATCTGAGACAACCTGAGTTTCTCACAATTCCTACAATGGTTTATCAGTATTTCCTCAAAATGGAACATAGCTTTAATTAAATTGCAGTCTGTTACTTGCTAATTTAGCTCACTGCAAACCACGGGAAGAGGAAGTCAAGGAGGAGTGGGGGCTGGAATTTCAGTATGAAGTCAACCAAATCTCAGCACTGCTGCAGAATTTTGCTTGAAGCAATACTGAATTATTAAAGGGAAACTTAATCTTGTCAAAACTTGAATTGTTTTAAATCTGAGGCTCAGTTTGCCTTATGTTTTTTCTAAATAATCACCTAAACTTTACCTATAGTCTTTGGAAATTTCAAAAGAAAATGTTTTATCTAGCTCATGCTTATTTGAAATACAGTAAAAATGCATCTCTAGTTTTCTTTATACTTTTTCCTCAGACACAAGTGTGATTTTTTTTTTTTGAATAAGCTCTTCAATTGACCTAATCCGTAAACATCCCCCTCCTTCCAACTCCTGCTCTCTAAGGCATGTGTATCGTAGCTTTTAGAAAATAATGCTTATAGAAATTTTTGCCAAAATTAGCCATACTGACCTGAACTAGTATTTCTTAGCCCAGTCCCTCCACCCGCTTCCAAAAACTAAACAAAAAAATCTTAAACATGCTTTTTACACTGCTGTTGAATGTGATGTCATACTCCTTCACCGAGCAAGCAACAGCATCCTTCCTGTCTCCCCACTTAGAATGGGGAATAGCTGCCTGGAACCCAAGCTGGGTTCATTATTTTTTCCTAGGATAAGGATCAGCCTTAATACTAGGAGCTATACAATAGCCTTGTATATTTAGGATTGCTTTCTATGATGGCTGAATAATTCCAATTATTCCTTATCTCCTCAAACTTGAAGGAGGCAACAAGGCCTCAAGCAATAACAATCACAGTCACATGGCTTGCAGAGAGCTGTTTCTGCACAACTGGATACAGTCAGAGCCAATTTGTTGCTTTTCAGACCCCTAAAGTTTACATTCTTAGTTGGCAAAATATATCTTTAAAGTTTGATAGGGTTTTGTTCTGTAGCCGGAAATGTTCTTATCCTTAAGACCCAAATGCTGCAGTTCCTGCTTCAGTAAAATTCCCATTTACTTCAAATATACTTGTCTGAGCTTGGTCTACAGTATTTAATCACCTGGGAGCTTGTCTGCAAGTTATCAGACTTTTAACTTACGTGATATAAACATGTCTGATCTGTTTTATGCACTTGTGAGCAATCTCATTTTTCTCGCTAAGGCATTCAATCACTATGGTGATAGGTGTGGTTTAAGAAACTCCGGAGTCATACATGCTCTTCAGCTCTGCTCTCAGTCCATTTGTGACCAATCGCAACTATTTCTGTATGACTCAAAGGTGCCCCTAAAGGCTGACCTTTAGCTGGCAAGTCCGTAAATGTGACTTTGAAAATGCCACCTACCTGCTGTATTACCCTTGAGTTTTCTAGAATTTTTTTTTGGCATAACAGTTTCTTCAAACACTTAGGGTTTCATTCATCAGCATGTCCAAAGCTGCCTTGGATGTGATAGGGCTGAACATCTTGTGACTGAAACCTGATTTGGGTTTTCCAGAAAAAGATCCAGGTTTTCTGCCATCTACATCCCTGAGAGCCTTAAAATTTAGGTGTGTTAGAGCACATTTGCAGAACTGCAAACGTATCATATAATCACTGAAAATCCTGATGCGTGACAGTAGTCATCAGTTTAGGGGCAGAAGCCCAAGATGCAGGAAAATGCCCTGTGCTGCCTTGCTGCCTTCCTCCTTTCGCACACATCCGTACTAAAAGCTCCTTTGGGTGCTCTGGCGAGGGCGACTTCTCGCCTGAGCCTGATGGTGCTGGTGTTGCTGTGTGAAAAATGGCCCAGAATAAGGGGATCAGACCTAAGTTGTGCAGAGGAATAAATCGGTCCCTACATAGGGATAGACTGAGGAAAGGAGTTTGAATTGCCTTGGTCTGAGAAGAGATTAAACTCTAGACTTCTGCATCTTGTGAAACTGCTTTGATATTAAGATATTCTTTAAAAGAGCATGATGCCTTTCACTACTTGATATTTTTAAGTTTGGCCCTCCACTTTGAAGTACAAATTGTTTCAGTTATTTGCTATTAATCGTCCAGTCTCTTCTTTACATGTAGCCCCTGAGTTTTAGCCAAGCTGGAAACTCTCAAGAACTTAAAAACACTGTCCTTGGTGATTTAGTCTTGTATTTCTTCACTGTATAGCAGCCTGCTAATAGTCCTCCTCTCATCTGTTGATTCCCATCTCTCTTTGCTGTAAGGTTTTGCAACAGAGAGCCTCTCACAGTAATCAATAATTTTCATATACAGCAATTGTACAGGGTAATCAAATAACTATGGCAAACCAATTTAAATCAATCTGACTTTCAGAAATGACAGTCGCTTCAGTGTAAAACCACGGAGAAAAACTATTTTGAATGCTTAAATCAATCCCAACTTTGTTTCATCTTAATCTTCAGAAAGCAGTTCCTGCAAATGCCAATATTGCCCCAATAGATTAGTGATGATATCTCTGTATATGTTAGCTTCAGAGATGCACTTGTATCAGATCAATTAAATGAATGTAATTATTGCTTTTCTACACATCACAGATAGAAGGAACTTTCTGGCATGGTGCTTGAGATAAGGCATGTATTTACTGCGATGGCTAAGTATTCCTGCTGACATAACTGGATTTCTTGTATATTGGAGATACACAGCAGCTACTACAGGTTTATCAGCTAAGAGCTAATAATGTTCTACAGCTATACAAAATGTATATTTTTGTATGATTTGGGGAGTGGGGAGAAAGGAGTTGTTTTGGGAGTATTTTTTGATTTATTTCTTTTTTCTTTTTGGCTCCCCCCTCTCTCTCCCTCAATAAGGATCAATAAGGATCAGGGCCCAGTTTTGACCAGTGCTATACAAATGCATAGGCAGATGTAATCCTTGTGCTGTAGTCAAAGGGAGAGAGCAGAAAGAAGGACCAAAATAAGTTTCGAAATGTTACAGAGCAAATCACCGGCATAATGCAAACCATTTCTGCAGAGTCTCATCATAGTAGCCCTACACAATAGGGTATCTGCAATATATAGCATTGTTTTTGCTTCTTTTTTATATATCTGAGTGTCTGCAGTTGTCAGTCTATGAACAACAAATATGTTTCAGTTCTCACATTCACAAAGAGGTCTGTGATAAAGTGCCTGTGACTGCCTAAGATTCCTGAGTGATGTTAAATTAGCTACATCTAGTTGTTTGCAATCCTGAATGTAAAAGTAACTGTCACAGAATTATTAGTTTTTGGACTCTCCTGGTGACTGGCAATCTTACTCATCTCTACAGGTTTTATGTTAGTAATAAATGCTATTCTAATAGACAAAAGAACATGAATTAACAGTTGCCCTTGCGATATGTAGCCAACAGTTTTCTAGCTGTAAGGACCAGGATCGTTTACACTCATTGAATAATCACAAGCTAAATTGCTAAAATGAGTTGAACAAGGCAGAAATACATTCTAAAACTGCAGCTGGCAGAGGCAGTTAATTAGGCTAGGTTATACCCATAGCACATTAGTTATGTCTTCAGCTGAAACAATTAGCTGGGGTTATAATATGCTTTTAATAAGACTCAGAAAGTTCTTAAACCTTAAAGTTTCATTTCTAGCCAGTGTTGTAATTTGTCTACACTTTAAGTGATAAACTCACACAAATTGCATCATTTCCCAGGTAACATTATAATGGTGTTAGGGATAGTGACAACAGCTATTTGAAAGCTTATTTTGAATGGGTGGTGTACTGAGTGGCTAGCTACTCAACTCAGCTTGCCGTCACCAGGTTTGCAGGCAGTGGAGCAGAAGGACTGTATTGGAAATAATTGACAAACTAAGATTCCTTAAAGGCACAAAAGTGTCCGGATAGGTGAATCCAAGCATGACTAACCCAGGCTGTATTAATACAAGGGCCAACTATCTAAAAGTAGAGGAAAGTAAGGTAATGAAAGGTAATTTGGCTGTGTCATGGTATCTTTAATACAAGAGGATACATACAAAAATGGAAAAAACGGCAGATGACTCTTATAAGCTATTGAAAATGTGTAGCAATAAAATTAGGCAGGCTAAAGTGCTGAGTGTGTTGAGATTAGCAAGAGAGATAAAAGAAAGAAAAACAGGTTAGATGAAAAACAGAACAGAAAAAGGAGTCAGACCCCTAAATTAATGAGAAGGAGAGAAAACAGTGAATGCCAGAGAGAAGGCATTCCTTTTTTCTTTTCCCTTTTCCTTTTGTCTTTGCAAAAAGGTTAACAATCACCAGATACTTGTGGGTCTAATAAGGTGATAAGGAACAGCCAAAACAGATTTATCCAAAACTGGCAGTATCAAACTGGTTGACTGTTCCTCTTTGACAAAACTAGCTGAAGATCTAAGCAGAAGCAGTCAATATGCTATACTTAACATTTGAGTAAAGATTAGTATCCTATCCTGCTGACTTGTTCATAAGCAACTGATGGATTTGCAGGCTGCAGAAAATGCTCTTAAGGTGCAGTAGTTCAGTCAAATTGGGAAACTGTAATTGAAGAGTTATTACCTACAGCTCTGTCAAGTTTCTAGAGCTGTCTGAGGACATTTAGCATTTTAATACTCTTTTCTTTCTCCCTTTCTCTTTTGCTAGTGAATGAAATAAGATGACATGATTGTGGTTCAGGAATTCATTTCTTAAATTCTTTTCTCTTTGCCAATAAGCAATATTCTCCTAAGGCTGCAGACACTTAGCACCGTGAATGAAGATGCACAGAAAGATCTAAATGGGAAAGGAGGATGTTCTCTTTGCTCAATACCAAAGAGGGGAAGAAAACCAGGGCTTCCTTAGTTAGTAATTAACTTAGCTTTTCTTTAGACAGTCCTAACGAGCAGATTAGAGGAGGCCAGGTGAGTGAGGAAAAGTAAATTGAGGTTGATTTGTTTTTTCAAGAAAATGGACTGGGGAGAAGTTGAAGCAAAGCTAAGAGAGGCAGAAGGCCTCCTAACAATCTGAACAGCATTCAGGAAATAGGTTCTCATGCAGAAAATTTCCTGCTGCATGATTTGTGTTAGTATTCCTGTCAAAAAGCATAGCTACTGAATAACGAAGATTAACGTGCCCATGGCCACAAATAGGCTTTTCATTTTATTATTTTTAAGCTTCTCATCTTTGTGATTAATAATTTGTTAAAAGGCTTGAATTCTGCACTGTGACTGCTAAATGCATTAGTAGTTAGAGCTCTGCAAAATAACACTGTAGATGGAATACCCAATGACTTTTCATATATGCTCTAAAATACAAAGACCTTCAGAAGAAGGAGGAACAAAGTAACATAGAACAGAGATAAGAATGGAAATGCTGGTGGGGAACTGGTTGGAGAAGTGACAGAGGAATGGGGTTCTACTTCCAGCCCCTTTCTCACCAAAGAAACAGCCTTCCACAGGAGTGAGGAAGACATGGGGTTTCATAAACTTCATATTTAGAGATGAGAAGCACAGTCCAGAACAGAAGGAGACAGATTGGAGATCAGGAGTTGGAAAACAAATGGGAAAGGCAGGATCTGGTAACATCAGGCTCTGTGGGCACATGGCAAAGCAGGTGTGTTGGCTGCTTTCAGCTCCAACCAGTGCCATTGGTTGAATCGCAGTGCTTACCCCCACAGCCAATGAGATATAAAATGATTTGTTACAAGAATGGATTAAAGTATAAATAAACAGAGGGAGACAGAGAAAGAACACATCTTGGGGAATAGATTTTTTTAAAGTATTTGTGGGCATTCAGGGAATTTTTAACTCACTAGGAAGTTCAAAAGACAAAGGATTAGCTATGTTAGGAAGAAATGATCTGTGTCTGCTTCCGTTAAAATGGAGGGAGGTTAACTTTGAACACGTGGTTTACAACCAGGATAATCACCTCTCCAAAGATGACAGGCCTTACAACAGTGCCTTATGTTTGAAACCTACATTTTCATCCATGGACAATACAGGGAAAGCAAAGGACGACTGCTGGGAGATCTGGAAATATCCAGTGACTGAGATTTTGTGAATGTTCTGAAACTGATACTCTTCTGCTAATTTCAGCATAAGATAGCTATCAGCTGGGTGCTGAAGTTCTCTTTTCTGTTACCAAAACTGACTGGTAATTCTTGTCACAGTGGATGAGCTGGTGATCATAAACAGGGATTGGAGACCATCACCATAAACCTCCTCAGCAATACATTAAACTACGAAACTAGAAACATAACAGTATATAATATTTTAAATGTGAACAGTTGATAGTCTCTAAATTGATGCTTTTAAGCATTTTTATATATATATACATTTCAGGACTTACTCTTGTGTACTTTCTTGTATAAAAAGCATAGCTGCTGTGTAAGAAGCTGTGATTTTATTGTTATGTCATATATTTAGAAAAACCTGTGGGGGAAGAAAATGGAAGTGCTTTCTCCTGAAGCCATCCTATGAATATCTTACTCATTGGAAATTATAAGGGAATACACTCATTATTATCACTCATGCTGTTATTGTGAAAACTGTTACAAAATCTCTCACTAAAATATGCTTACTTGTCTTTCAGTCATCCCTTAGACTCATGAATTTTGAATGAAAATAATGAATTCTCTGAATAAATTGGTTGTTTCCTTTTAAAGAGCTAACTTAGCAATAATTGCTTTACCAAGAGTTCTAAAAGCAATATTAGCACCCATGAATATTTCCCTAGGGATTCTGTAATTCAGTTTATTTTAGACTTTATTTATCAAGTGGCCTTTCCAGGGGGGAAAAAGTGACCAGACCAGTGTTACTACCATGGTTTTTGTTTTTAACCCTAACATTTAGGCTAAGCTTTGGATAATTGCTTTTGCTTTTATTTTCCTCTATTTTGATTAGTCGTTTGTTTGTGTGTATGGAGGTGTTTGGCTATTTCCTCTCTCTTTTTTTGGTAGTCATTTCACCGTCCACCTTCTGATCTCCTACAGTTCCTATGGCCACTGGGCACGGAAAGGAGAAAAATGCTGGTAACATTAACTCCTGCCTCTGATGCTTCTCTCCTTTGGAGGTAGACTCAGCCCAGTTTTACGTGAGTTAAGGACATTAAAAACATTAGCTGTTATTAGCTGTTATTTGAAGGGCTTACAGATAGAATAAGTAACTGACTCTGAGCCTCCTTCAGACTTAGCTAAATAAACTTTTCAGAGAAAACCCTGCCCTGAATGGAAGATTACAAAAATTGACCAAGATGGGATAGGAAGTTGATAGGAAATTCTTAACAAAGAAAGTAATGCAAAACATCCAAGATTTGGTGGTATTTGGGAGTAACAGTTTCAGTGCTTGTTCAGATGCAGGAAGGTTGTTTGAGATGTGTGATTTCAAAAGTCTATATAAATATCTGTGCTGAAACAGAGTCCAAAATGATTTTGTGTTGCTAGTATTTATATTGTTAAGTCTTTTTTTTGATAACTTGAGTCTATATAATTTCCTGCTCCTGCATTAACAGTTGTACATAAGACAATACAATAAAAAGACTCCTAACTCTTTGGTTATATAGTGGGTAATGAATATTCTTATAGAGGCAAAATCTCCACATGACCACAGTATAAATTAGTTCCAAAGTGCTCAGAGTGGATTTTAGGGAAGCAGATTTGCTAAAAGCTGTATTCTTAGGCCCTGCAGTTGTGTTAGTGTTTTTGTATCTATTTGGATGATAAAATCCTGCATGTAGTTGTAATTAAATTTCTGAGCAAAGAAAAATTTAGTAGTAGTTGGTAGTTTTAAGATCAACACTTTCTTGCAAAATGGTGGCATGAGTAGCAACCATAAAGCCTTGTTTAGTTCAGTGCCCAACAGGATACTTGTGCCAGTATTGCCATCTTCTCTCCATCACGTTGGTAAAATATTTTCTGGGGCATTTTTTTTTGCTTGTTTTTGTTTCCTAATGAAAGGAAGCACAGCTGCTTCTTGGCGTCTCAATCTCAAGTACTTTTCTTTCTTCCTGAATATCGCCAGTTTCAGGTTAATTTGTACATTTTTCTGAACTCCCTCAGCTGCAAAAAATACAGGCTCTGGTTTGGATTCATGTAGTGAACACCTTTTGCTTGGACCTCTACAAAGAGCCAAAACATGTCTTTCCTGATTTTTGCAGAAGCTCCTGTAGTGCTGATTATTCTCCCAGTCTCTTGGAAAGCTGCTGCAATATGCCAGCGTACTGTGAGTTTCAAAGGTGGCATGGGGTGCCCCACATCCCGCTGACAGGCCTGCGTAAAAATAAGTTGACCTCAGTAAAATTACCCAGCAGGCCTTGGTAAAAATGAACAGAGTAGACTACATTGCTAACGCAATGATGTCACGTGTGTCATTCTACATTAATGTTTCTGCTATTGTTGCCATCCAGGGAACATAGGAAGCAAATGTGGGAGAAAAGCTACTTTTCAATTTGCTTTAGCCTTTCTGCCTGCAGTTAAAAAACAAACAAACAGACAAAAAAACCCACACAGTTCATGACACCTTCACAGTGTTGCTGCCTCTGTGAAAAATGTTTATACAGAATTTAAGAGGAAAAACTAATGTTCCATTGCTGTGGAATGTAAGAAGCCAAAATATTCCAGCTAATGAACTATATAGCCTGCTTATAAAATGAACCAGGCATAGGAATACTACCAACCACCTATCATCTAGGCTGCTAAGATACTCATGTATTCTCTGGAAAGCTGCCATGGCAAGAACTTAGAGTTCAGGTCTATCAGCTTGCAGAGAAAGTCTCCATTCTACCTGAGTTACACTAATTATCACTGTTAGTATTCCAGGACCTGTAGTATGTTAATTAACAAGTATTTCTAATTGTAGCCATTACTGGAGAGTAAAATAGGAAAACAGGTAACTACCCTGCCTGCTTCTGTTCGTAGGATATGCGAAAGAGTCTTGTCACCTGTATTCGAGAAACTGTAATGTGGAAAAAAGGATATTCCCAACTTTTAGAATAAATGTCATAATTCTTGTAATATTCCATACTGATAAATAATATCATCTTTGTGTGTTTTCAGTATTAATTAGGGTTTGTTATCCAGCTTTGTTATTCAGAGATGTTGCACAGTGTTATGGAGCTCATGCTGATCAAGCCAGACACTATGGGGGAACAGCTGCCTTAGTGAGCACGTGTTGCGTAGCTGACCCCTGGTGCCCGAAACATGACAGGTTGGATGTTACTGCATGTGTATGTTTCTGTGATGTGTGTGAAGATGACGTCCAGCACAGCCTGGATTTATCAGGTCTATACCTCAGCTGTCATATGTAGTAGGTCTCTACAGTATCTCTGGGTGCCCAGTGCTCTAACGGGAGACATGGGCATTGCTCTAAATGGGCTTTGGACATCCAGAAATCGTTGGCAAATGTGTACGTGATTGCAAGTGGTCCAGGTTTCAGGACAAAAAAATAAAGAGATTTTGTGGGGGGAAGCAAATTATATAAGAGCCCCAGCCCAAAAGTCTCATCTTCCGTGCCAAGAGAGCTGCATGGGCTCTCCTTCCAGCACCAAAGAACTGAATTCTGTTCCAAATCCATCTGGAGAGGAACCATCTCCTGCTGTTTCTACAGCTCAAATTGCCTCATTCTCCATTCCTTCTACACCTCTGCAACACCTAAAATTGATTTTATGTGTATGATGCAGTATAAGATTGTTTAATATGTAGTATTACAAAAAGGCATAAATTATTTTCTGTGAACTTTAACAATATTCTTTGCATTAATATTTTCTTATGCTTGCACTGGTAATACATCTTTTTCAGGCACAGAGGTAGGATTTTAGTAATTTCAGTATGATTGAATGCTACCTTTACCAGTAAATGGCAGAGATTAGGAAGTTATTGGAAAGAAATCATGGAAAGCTTAGAGACTAGCTTTCAATAGGGTTTGAAAATGACGATTCATATAAGATCATTGTGTTTAAATGCAAAAACTTTTGCATACGCATATGTGCAATCACTCATGCATATGCTTACAGATATGCTCTGGATTTTGTGAGAAATTGAATTTCGTTTGCTCTCTATGACTTCTAGTGTCTGTTTAGGTAATAAAGAAACATATTTTAGGTGCAGATGGGAGTTTTAAGAGACGCTGGATACTTTCTGTAGTCACTGACACAGTCTGCAGTACCCTATTTAACTTAAAACCAACCAACCAAACAACCTCCTCCTCCCAAAACAGCAGTAGTTTGGAGTGCTCATTTGTCATTCCTGTGGAGGCTTTTTTAATGTACGACTGTGTGTCCTCAACTCTTGAACCTGTTGCCTAATTTCAGGCAAATATAACAGATAGGTAGACTCAAGAGTTAATTTCAGTGGCATTAAAAAGGCTGGCCAGGTAGATGGAAGGGACCTTATCAGCACCCTCTCTGGAGGAATAATAGAAGGTTGAGGGTCGATTCTTATTAGGTATCAGAAGGAAAGAGAAACACTTTAAAAATGTCACAACAATAAGAAAGGATTCAGTGAGAATGAGCACCAAAAAGAGTAATCCATGAAACACAGCTCTGAAGGAAAATAGGGCCTGCTAATTCTGGTTTCATGGAATTACTTGTTTATTATCAGGGTCACTCAGGAGTAGTGGGGGAAGCAGAAGGATAGCCTGGGGAAGGGAAGGGACTTGGGTAAATTTATTTTGGGTGTTGGGATGGAGATGTTGCATCTTCCGCTCCTACTTGTGACCTCACTGAAATCAGTTGAGTGTCCACGTTGTATGTCACAGTAAGTCAGATAAACACTTACTTGCTTTCTTTGCAAAACTGTGTATGTCAAATAGACACAAATCATTGGGTTTTGTTTCTTTGTTTTTCTCTTGTGGTAAATTACTGTAAGAAAGTGTTTGAAAAGAACACAAAAGGAGGTGAGGTATATTTTTTTATTACTGTTTGCAACTAGGGGGGCATGCCCAGTCGGTTAGGGTTAAAGATGTTCATAATACTCAATTGTGTTTTAATTCATATATAACTTTCTTGAAGTAGTCCTGTGAATAGCTACCTTTTTTTCTTGGAAGAAAGAAAATCTGTACAACTGGAAAGAGCAATGATTGATATGTGGTTATAGATAATTTGTAGGAGTTACTTGGTATTTATACTTGTTATCTGATCAGGAAGCTGAAAATATTCCATCCAATTAAGAAGCTCATATAAGAAATTCTAATTAACTAGAAGTCAATCTGAGGATCAGCCCTTCAAAGGGATTTTATTGGGAGACAGGTGCTTAAATGTCTTTTTGAATTCCAGCTTAAGCAACTACTTGGCAAACTACTGCAGGTTTGTTTGGTCAAAATATATATTAGCGGTCAAAATATTTTCTCTTAAATTTAAGGCTGTTATGAAAAAAAAAAAAAAACGGGAGACATTCAGTATTGGAGGCCTAAGTATCCACCAGCATAAGCAGTGTATTTTAATAAGTGATAATGATCAGTCCTACTGATGATGTTGAAAGAACACTAGCATCCAGCTCATTCTTCATTAGTTGTGTCGTTTGTGCAGTATTTCCTCAAAAGGAAGCAGAAGTGACTGAACATAAGCTAGAGCAGATTTGCTGGGAAAGGCAGGGCTGTTTCTGAAACTTTTTACAGAGACTTGCTGGTGAGAGAAAGGGATAATCTTATGTCTGGATGTAGTGCACACAGGAGGTAGTTACTGAACTGCCTCATGAAATGCCTACTGAGTTGAGAGCCTCCAAATGTAGCATATCTCTGACATACCAAATTATTGAAATAATGAGAAAAGCCAAGTCTTGCACCAGGGGAGGAATAACCCCATGCACCAGTACAGTCTGGGGTTTAACCAGCAGTTTTGCAAAGAATCTGGGGTTCTGGTGGACAAGGTGACCGTGAGCCAGCAATGCGCTCTTGTGGCAAAGACCAACAGCCTCCTGGGCTGCATTAGGAACAGCATCACCAGGAGGTTCGTGGAGGTGATCCTTCCCCTCTACTCAGCCCTGGTGAGGCCACATCTGGAGTGCTAGTTCCAGTGCTGGGCTCCCTGGTACAAAAGCGATATGGACCTACTGGACTGAGTCCAGTGTAGAGCCAGGGAGATGATTAAGGGACTGGGACACCTGTAATTCTGAGGAGTGGCTGAGAGAACTGAGGCTGTTTAGCCTGGAGAAGGCTCAAGAGGGGTCTTGTCCATGTGTATGAATACATGATGGGAGGTAGTAAGGAAAATGGAGCCTGACTCTTCTCTGTGGCACCCAGTGACAGGACAAGAGGTAATGGACACAAATTGGAAGATAAGAAATTCCATTTAAACATAAGAAAAGATTTTTTTGCTGTGAGAGTGGTTGACTACTGGAACAGGTTGCCCAAAGAGCTGTGGAGTCTCCCTCCTTGGAGATGTCCAAAACCCTGAGCAACCCTCTCTAGTTGACTTTGCTTGAGCGGGGGGGGTTGGGTTAGACAATCTCCAGAGGTCCCTCCCAACCTCAATGATTCTTCGATTCTGTAAAATAGATCGTTTTTTTTGATATTTCAGACTTTTTTTTAAGAGAAGCCAAAGAGGATTTTCAGATTTGTTATCACTTCAAGAATGCGAACTAAAGGAAAAATTATCATTGCAAAGTACTGAGATTTAAATATTTATCACTTGTTACTGCAAGTTTCTTAAATCTCTGTTCTTACTGATAGGAACATGCCTTTTCATATTTACTTGAAGACTCTCTTTCTGCATTTCTCTATTTCACTTCATATGCTCAACGGCAGTTGTATTTTAATAATGCTGTCAACAACCTCATTTCACTGAATCTGAAGCAGCTAACTGCTTACATTTTTTATTTGTTAAAAAATGTCATTTGATTTAAGGTAGAGATGTAAATGGTTGTGTCACAGTTTATAACAGGGGTGAGAGGCATATGTAATCAATCCTTTTTGAAAAGTTATGTAACTAATCATTAAAATACACTGAAGTAAAGCATACATGCTTGAGAAGACCAATCCGTTACTCATAATGAAGGGAACATCCTGACTTCCATAGTAGCCTGTACTGAGAAGCTGAACAAATCTCAAAGCTAAAATAAGATCTGAGGATATATTCACGTCCTGAGAGAATGAGCAGGCTTTGTTTTATTTGGAAGTTTACTATCAGGAAGGCTTGTAGTTACTTTTTGTGTCTTTTGAGCATGATTTAGTTTTAAGAGTAATCTGTAGTTGAAATACTGTGTTATATCAGGTTATTGACTGTTCTGCTTTCCTTGAGTTATCTTCCAGCTTTAAAGCATCTATTCTACTTTCATCTCACCTGATTGAAATGTTATCTGCTCCATTTTGGTTCATTTCTACCTTCTACCTAGCAAAGAATATGATATTCACACTACTTTTGTTGTATACTCATGATCTTACTCAGCTTTAGGGTGTTTTGCCTATCATCACCTAAAATAGTCATCACCTCATCCACTGGGGCTGCATCATTTTATTCTCATCATTCTGCATTTAGGATTTCAGCCTCAGCTGACTCCTGCGAGGCCACATGGAGACAGACAGTAATTTGTCCTGTTGCTGTGCTCTGCCTGACCAAGACTAAGCACGATCACAGGCACACTGAGAAAGGGGCTCCAGTGGTTTTCAGGATGTTATCTGTTAATCTTTAGGTAACTTTCAAGAACACTATGAAAGGTAGCTAAAAAAAAAAATTCTCTAGTGAGTGAACTCTGCTTATTGTGGGATCTCACTTTTGTGGGCAAATATTTTATAATTGGTGAACTGAGAATAAGGTAGAAAATCTCTTACCGAATACGCTGAATGAAAGACTTGAAAGCCTGTATAGGTATAACAAGTATAATTCTCATCAGCATGTGCTTTGCATAAGCAGATTGACTGTGCTGTGTGTGGTATAATTACATATTGACAGATGGATACATTATATTATTAGGCAGTTGGGAATAAACTATGATTTTTTTCAGTAATTTCTTCATAGTTGAATCTTATTATTTGAAAGCACTATCACTTTGAGAAAGTTGAACAAATGCACTGTTCAACAATTGAAACAAACTTTGAATGCTCTAGCATTTTCAGATCTCCCTTATATCCAAACTTTACAAAAGTCTAGTAATTTTTGCAAATGATGAATAGTGTATTCATGGAAAACATTCTCAACCCCCCCCGCCCCCCGCCCTTGAAATGTCATTTATTTTTTTGACGTGTAATCACTATATTAAAGCTCAGAATTATACAACTCAAACCTTTTTGCTGCATTTTAATTCCTTTTAATATCCAAAATAGAACACCTGAAGACAGTTGCTTAACTAAAGTCTTTCTGAAGTGTCACAAAGCTAATTACAGTTCATTAGAGAGTGAGAAGTGAGAGTACATTGTAAATATATTTCAGTGTGAATGAAGACAATCTTTGTAATATCAGGTCACCTTGATGATAGACTTAAAAATTAATTTTTTGTATGACATGTAACCTTTTCAGAAGTTATATGAAGCACAGTGCTGTGTAGGTGAGGTTTACTTGCCACCTATAATAAACTCCATATATCAGTGACACAGGTCAACCATTCTCTTCTCATGAAGCTTGATGCCTAGCCTACAATTTTCTATTCTTCAGGGTATTTTTCTTTTGCTTAGTATTTACTTTTTACTATTTTTGCTAGTCCTTGGAATTTTTCAGTATTAACAAGAAATAATTGTTTCTTTTGATCACTAGAAGAATAGATATTAGAATGAATGGTATGAAGAAGAGTTAAGCACTGTTCTTTTGAAAGTTGAAAGGATAGAAAAAATGAGTCTGCATAAAAAAGTTCTATTTCATGATGTAAAAACATTAAAAATTGAAATAGAAGGAAATGTCTAAACAAAATGTTTTACTTAATATTTCATTTAAAAACTATTGAAACAAATAAAGTAGATCTTTTCAGAATTTTTTAGGTTCATTGCAATAGGATTCGTGAAATGTCAGCACTAAATCTGCATTTCTCATTTAAAGAAATGTTGACTATAATTTTTCACTCTGATCCACTGCTGAACAGGTGTGGGCAGAGAGGTATTGACAACTTAAAACTGAAAAAAATGTTTTAAAAATAAAAAATGATGTCAAATCTTACACATATTTTTACATTTCACACACACAAAAAATTTTTTTGTATTTTAAACTTGGAAGGAGATTATTAAAAGTACCTATTATATGCAGTCAGTATTGTTAACATTTTTTGTTTTATATTGCCAAAACATCATTTTTAGGTATCTTTTTTTGAAATCAAATATGTCAAAAAAAAAAAAAAAAGTAGCACTTTAGCTATACATATATTGACAGGACTAGAACTGGGTGTTACTGCAAAGGATTGGAAAATATTCTTCATTTTGGCCAAAAATTTTAATGCTAAAATTATACTAATTTTTTTTCTAATAATAAAATTCAAATCCAGTTATGCCGCAGTGTTTAGTGAATTTTTATTGGCTTTTGCGGATTTACATATTATGAAGAAAATAGAAATATAGCATCATTTTGAAATCATCACAGAGCTATTTTCGAAATATTCTAAAAAATATGCTTGAACTTACTCAAAAGACTATATGGTAATTTCATTTATTTGTTTTTAATTTAAAAGGAATTTAAAATCTATAATTCTATTTTGATAAAAACAGCTTTTTGTTCACTTAGTAGTATTGCCATAACTAAAGATAAGTTGTTTCATATGAAGTCTCCTCTGTTAAATGCACACACTTGTGTAAAAGGGGCTATACTCCAGCTTCTACTGGAGTGTAAAAGTACTCTATACTTCTAGATTCGGATTTATGTGCTAGAATAAAAGCATATATCTCTACATTTCAACATATTCATCAATGATCTGGTAAAAGGAGTGAGCAGTGGTATGACAGCATTTGACATTAATAGGAAATTAGTTAAAGTAGAAAGGATGAGAATAATTGCAGCGGTTTATAAGACTGAGTGGTGGAATAAAATTCAGTGAAATTCAGTGTAGATGAATGTAAAGTGACACAGAAGAAGAAAACAATTTGAGCTCCACAAACAAAATGAAGAGCTCTGGGCTCATTACCTGTCAAAAGCAAGACCTTGGGATTGTTACAGATATTTTTAAGAAAAGTATCAGCTTAGTGTTTTGTGAGTGTCAGAAAAACAAATCACATTTTAGGAATTATTAGGGAAGGAGTAAAGAAAAAAAAGTTTATAAAAAAAATCGTTACACCACTGCATGAATAATTTGTTCATCCACACTGTGGACACTGTGTGCTTTTCTGGTGCCTCCTCCTCCCATCTCAGAAGGAAGTATTAGAACAGAAGGGTTTAAAGAAAGGAAATAATGGTGATCGAATGGCTTGCATATGTGAATGGCTAAGTAAGCTAGGACTTTTTAGTGGAAAGGAGACAATTTAGAGGGGAGGTCTTGGGAGAGGTCTACCAAATCATAAGTGATGCGGAGAGGATGATCTATCAGCGATCAACTGTACCCCATCTCTTCCATTTGCAGAGTGAGGAAATCAGGTGTAGCAAGAGTTGTTCTCAGCAGCTCAGAAGAAAAGATGCCAATAAAGAGCTGCTAGGGAACTAGGTTTTGTCATAATTTAGACTCCTAGGGTTTTAGCATAGCTCACTGACTTCCAATTCATATAGAAAAAACCTCTGGCAAGCTCTTTCACACAGGTAGTGTCTACACTGCAAAGGAAATGTGCTTGCTGGTGTGCTCAGCAGTTCCCTTTGCTTGCACATCAGGACCAGGGACTTACTGAAGCGTTACCAAAGCTCCCTCCTGTCCGTGCGCCACGATGGGCACCCAGCGGATGTCTGGGACGTGGCTGTGGGAAACGTGCAAGCATCATGACTGAGTTGCCTATATTTCCCTCACAAATATAGATACAGCCGCTGGGCTGTTTTGGGGGTAGCACAGGCTAGATGGAAAGCCTTTCCTACTCACGCCAAAAACACTGGTTTGCAATTCACAATTTGCGTGAATGGTCAGTCTTTTTCACATTTGTATTTTATGTGGTGTCTTCAACTTTATTTTCTGGTCCTTTATTGTGACAGTTTTTGTCCCATGGAAGTATGTGATTAAGGGGAAGACAGCTTTAGCGTGATCTAACCTAATAGCTGACTTCAAGTCGTTGTTGCGGGTGCAGATTCTCCTTTTGCAGAATTTAATGCTGAAAGTCCCAGTGGGATTAGTGATCAGAATATGTAAATACACTTTTATGTGATATGGACATTCATTTAAAAGATAGAATTAAATCCTGTTCACCATGCATAGGCAACATTTCTGTTTGCTTCTGAGGCACTGCTTATTTGAGTAAAAACATTACCCCTAATCAGCAGATCCTTTCTCAGCTTGGCACAATGCCAGGCTAAAAGTTCCATTCTTATCTCTAGGAGCCAAAGAAAGAGAGGAAAAAAATTACGATAGACATCCTTATCAGCTAGGTTAATCGGGGAAAACGTTTATTGTTCCACTTCACTGGGGAAGAGGAGGAAAAAACCTCATTTTTTTGAATCTTCTGACCTTGCAAGTGAGATAGGCTGGCCTGTTGTATGACAGGCTTGAAAGATAACCTTCTCTTTTCCTTTTGTGAGTGAAAGGACACGTTTCTGCAAAAGGACAAGCAAAGAGGCAGTCAAGGCTTAGTTCATGCTAAGAAAGAGAGGAAATGCTGCTGGGAAGTGCACTGACTTGACTGTGAGAGAAGTTGTTGTTCTGTTCCTCCATTTTACTGATTCTCTAGTTCATTGTGTAAGAGGGTAAAGCTTCCATAGCATTCATTAGTGAACATAATTCTCTTTCAAGTGGTGAGGTAGGGAGCCCAGCAGATGCTGCTTTTTAGCCCCAGAATACATACAAAAGAGAGCGGAAGCAAAACTTGCCTTATGTTGTTTCAGGCTTCTTCAGGTCTCTCTTACTCTTTGTATAAGAAAAGATTGCATGTAAAAATATGTTTCAGATAACCTGCATTTTAAATGTGTAAAGCTTTTATGTTTGAGTTTTTTGTTTCAATGAAAAGATTTAAGGTTTTAAAGAGAAAAATAATCTGTGATTTTGAAACAGCAGTAAAAACTTGCCCTGGAAGCAGTATAGGAACACTGCTGGTGGGAGAGTATAGCGTTCTGGTTTGTCCCCATGCTACCGGTACCTAAACCTGTATTATTATCGTATTATTTGGGGGAGAGTATTTGATACAGAATTATAAGGAGAACTTTTTGAATAAATCCTTTTTCTTTGTCCTTTAAGCTATGCAGAAATATCAGACTGCTTTTCAACTTTATGTACCTGCATTCGTTTTGTTTTACTCTTCTGTGTAATTGAGGTGACAACCTCAGCCCTAAATACTCTGTGCATTTCCATCTTTTCAATTTCCTTTCCCTTTTTCCCCACCTCAGTTACAAAAGGGTTGTACAGCAGAGTGTAATTTTAATTCTACTGTGCTCTGAATGACCTCAGAGCTAGGATAGCTGTGCAACTTTATAGCATTTTCCTTGCTGCAAAGAAACACTGCGTGAAGGCTCCTTCCGTGATTCATCATTATAGAAATATTTAGAGTATTACTGAATCTAAACCTTTTGCAAGAATTTAGTGAACTCTTTGGCAATTTGGCTCCTGGGGAGGTTAAGAGAAGGAGGCAAGAAAGAATCTCCTATTTTATTCTTTTGCATTAAAAATTTCCTCCCTTTGCTAGTCCCAGTGTCATTTGTCTTAGCAACTTCATAGTTTTTAAGCCCTAACCTTCCATTATAAACATTGCATATGTCTTTCTGTATATCACAGGCAAGTATTTTAGTATCGTTTTTACAGCACCTAGCTAGATTATTGCTTAACAATTAATGAATTAAAAACTTCAAGTTGTAAAAAACCTACTCTAGATAAATTATTCTAAAAATGAATAACTCACGGTTTAAAACGTGTACTTTTTTCTAGATGGAACTTCAGCTTGCACTTTCTCCATTTTATACACCTTTTCAGATTTCTTTTTCTGTTAAAAATTAACTAAATTATCATGGAAATTCATTATGATAATTTTAAGTATTTTAAGTTTCCTATGTTAGGAACAAAAAAAAGTATTTTGGAGGATGGATACTTAAGAGTTAAACTAGATGAATTCCATTGCTGCTTTCCAAAGTGCCTTTTGTACCTTTCTGTGAAATTCTCATCCCGAAGGTCTCATGAATGTAGACTTTCGAAAACACTACCTGTACTGATCTTGGAGCTTCTTTCAAGTTGTTTTTCAAAAATCCAGCTCTCTTTACTCCTACCTTAATGGGAACGAACAATATAAAACACTGCATATGTGTTAATTCTGTATCACAGAGCAAGGCTTAGAAATTGACTTGTGAAAACCTATAACCTTTTCTCTCTTTTAAATGCCATTTCTCTTAGACTAAACCAATTTGTGTTTTTTAGCCTGAAAAGTTCTTTCTATGGCTGAATGAAAGAATGGTTGTGGAGAAATTAGATTTCAGTCTTTGTTTCACACCAGAGCAATTTTCTTTTTCTCTTTGTCCTTGTTGAATGTGAGGTTTGGGCTTTGATTTTTTTTTCCTTCCCGTTCCCCCTCCGCCTTCCAAAGTCTCTCAAGGATTTTCAATTACTTTGAGGTCAAACCTTTGGTTAATGCAGTGAAAAGCGTGGATATTTATTACTATCAATGTTACCACTGGGTAAACAAGTGATCTTTCTGTTACCACTTACTGATGGCTTTTCTGACAACATTTTCTATTCATGTTTACTAGAAAACTTGCTTTCCAAAATATTTCTTCTTTTGCTTGCGAAATATTCCAAATTTGATGCGCCCACCTGGGTGTTTGCTGGCCTCCATCCTTGGAGCAATTCCATTTTCCGTGGATCCTACATCCCACTTGATTTAGAAGCCAGAAGTTTAAAGAATTTCCTGGAATGATGTCAGTGGAACTGCTTCAGCTGTTAGTTTTCAAAGAAGTGCCTTTAATTTTCTCTTTGGATTCTCTGCAAACTGACTGAAACTTTTGAGAAGCATTTTGTCAGTCACAACTGACTTTATATGGTGAATATCAGTCCAGCTTACAAAATTTAATGTAGCAAGTACTTGCTATTTAAAATTCAGTTTATATAAATTATATGATTTAGTTCTTTTCCTCTATATCGTACAGCCAACGCTGTAAGCGGGAGTCATCCCTTTGCAGGCTGTTGAAAAGTCCTGCTGAGAAAGAGGGATATTTTAGAGAGAAAATCATCAGAGCTGAGCAGCTGGTAGAAAAATCTGTGCATTATACTTAGCGGAAAGTATGAAGATAAGCAGCAGATTGGCAGAGCTTTTAATTCCACTTGCTCTAGGTTTATTCCTACCAAATAGCTGAACATATAGACAAGCAATTATGGCTTTGTAGGGACAGGTTTGCTCCCTCTATCTCTTTAATGCACACACATATTCATGCATAAATGCACATATATTACTTACGAAAACCAAAACAAGATCCCTAGAAGACTGTAAAAATGTAAGAGGCAGGGCTAGCAGAGTACTTGCTTAGTTTTATTTAGTCCAGAAGAGGACGGAGCCTCATATGTTTGACCAACTAGCTGTTACCAAGAAAAGTTGATTTTTCCCATTGCAGAGGAAAGCTGAGATAGCTGTGACATCCTAGAGAAAGGCCAGAGAAGCTGTCCTTGGTTCATTCTTGTTAGTGAGTCATCCAATTGCACTTATTTAAAAATTGCTTATTCATTTGGCTGAAATCTCAAGGGCTATTGGGGGGAAAAGCCTTTTCTGGAACTGTGCATTTGCTTACTCAAGTCATACAGTCACAGTAAGATTTTCGCTACTCATAATGTTATTCTGTTTGTTGGATTGCTGCTAAGTTGAGAAGTTCGCTCTCCTGCATAAAATTAGTATTTTCAATTACTTGCTGAAAACAGTTTCAGGGATCATTTTATGTGATCACCAAATGTCCGGTCTCCAGAAGGTTTATAAATCTCCATGATGCTCTCAGGTATAACTGCAGATGAGCCCATCTGTTCCTTTTTCATTTCCATCTTCATGTTTCTCTACCTTTCTTATGTTTGGCAGTATGTGGGTGGCAGAGGAGCTCAGAAATCAATGAAAAGACTATGCTGCTTGATATTGTTGCGCCTAAAAAAAACAACTATAGCAAAATTTGAAACTTGCTGAGAATTCTGTGGTATATGGATGACGCGTGAAATTCAGGGTTTGCTATCAAAGCAGTGAAAAACTACAAATCCAAATTAAGTCACAGAGCTAAATCCCTATCTCATTTGCTGCAAGAGTAATATATATATTTTTCCAAATAACTAAATATTATGGATCACTATTTGACTTCAACAGTAGCACCATTTCTCCATTTGTAAACCAATAGAAAACTAGAGGAATTCTCAACAGAAATCTTGGAAATTTCAAAAGCCTGGAAAATGTCATCCTAACATCTTCCAACAGGCATGCCACAATGTTTGTGCAAGTAATGCAATAGTTCCCCTGCATATATTAAAGTATAAGGTTATTAGTTGGTTCGTAAATTTGAATAGAAGATTGTTTTGGAAAGCTCTTCAGCTAAATTCCCAGCTCTGGTGAAAAAATTAAGTGAGAGAGAAGGCAAACTTGGCCCTGAGAAACATCTCATCCTCAGCTTCCTTTGAGGATTGACCTGGCATGGGCTGCTTGCGCTTTGATGCATTTTTGTGCGATTGCCAGCAGTGAGATCACTGGTCCTACTAAGGGGTTGAGCTGCCAGGGCACGCGCTGTGTGGGGTGCTTTGGAGGTGACCATATATTTCTGCTGAAGCCGTTGCAATAGTTACTGCTCCAGCATGGGTGGGAGTCATGAAGGCAAGAGCAGCCCTGTCTCTGCAGCCTGCTGGCACGCTGTGTTTGCTCCGGCTTTCTGCACCCGGAAGAGGTCCAGAATTTTGCCTCCAATGTCTACCACGCAGGTAGCTGTCTGAATATCTAGGCCAAGGCATCTGCAGAAATCTAGCATAGTTTTCTGTACGGCAGCTCTGACTTCCCTCACGTCACTCCCATAGCCAGTATTAGCAAGTTCTGTTTGAACTACCCTGACAATGCAAACTTGTCAGACAGGATATAGCCCATCAATTTACTCACTTTGTATATACGTATACAAATATTATGACCCATAATACATATTATGACATATATATGTGCAAGTATTAAATTATAGTGTATATACTTTGTAGATATATATACAAATTTATACAGTATGTATATAAATACATTTTATACAATATATGTGTATATGTATTTACAAATTTCTATGTTTATATACAGTTGATACAGATTATATATGAATCCAACAAATGTTTGGTGACCTTTCAGTTTTGATGACCAAGTTACTTATGGATGACCGAGCCTTTAGTGCATTATGAGTCACCCAATAAAATGCTTGTACTTCCACATTCTTTATATGCCATATATTTTTAGGGGAAACCCCTTTTTAACTTTGCGAGCTTAGGCAGTGTTAGACGTTTAGCTTGTCACTGTTATAAAATGGAATATGGTTGTTCCTGGAACGCAGACATATTACGTGTAGGAGTCCAAACTAGCAAATGCTTCTGTCTCTGCTGATGACAGTAGGGCTTTTTTTTTTGTTTCTTTTTTTAATGTCTTCTGACATGAGCCAATCTGAGATTTGGAGGGAGGCAGTTTAGTGGATGGACTGTATGTGAAGCAGACACAGGTCTGTGATGCAATTTGTCACTTGAATGTCATAACTATCTACTACATATTCCTACTTTCCTTTACCTATAGTTTTTACTGTATAAAATAAAAAAAACCAAATTCCCTTGCATGTCTATAAAGTACTGACTCTAGAGGACTTCATATCAGGTAGGTGCAGTATTGGTGTTATCCCTATCTTACAGGCTAATATAAGGCACAGAGATTAGTGCGCATGCCCTCGAAAATGTCCAGCTACATTAGAGGTAACTGTGCGAGACCACAGCAAAAGTTTTTGGCAAGGTAAGTTTCCCAAGTCTCAGGCTAGCGTCCTGTTCCTCAACGCCGGCCTGTGCTCCTGTGTCTTTTTGTGAAGAATAGTGACAGCTGTCTGCCTGAGGCAATGCTTTGTTAGCTCTTAAACATGTAGAATTTCTTTCTTATTCAAATACATCATCCATGTTTATTGTTCAGTTTGGAAAACTTTGATCCGTATTGACAGAAGGCTGTCTGGTGAAAAGTATTGGTCTCTATTTGCTCTCTAAATAACCACTTCTTGGCCAACATTGAGACCAAAATACCGGACTAGGTGTGTCTTTAATCAGACCCAGAAAAACTCGTTGTGTGTTTTTATGCAAAAACTGACTGAATTTTGCCAGTCAGACTGCAAGGCTTGGCAGACGGGCTGCAGTGCTCTACCTACCGTGCTGGTAAACCAGGCTGCAGAGCTCTCCCCTTGCACAGAGGCTACAGCTCCCACAGCGGAGTTAACAGGAATGAAGGATCCTCTGAAGGATATTTATAAGCACTATCCACCTGCAATATCTGTCTAAATATGTAAACAGTCATCAGCACCTTATAGTAATTAATGCTTTTTTTTCTGTTTCTTTTACAACCTATCCTCCTTTATCAGAATTGAGATTAAAGACATCTGCTTAAGGGCAAGTAGGTGAGGACTGTAGCACAAGTCAGTACTAAATCCAGTATTTCAGAGTATTATGCTGATCATTCATCCAGAAAGAATTGTCCTCCTCTGTCCTTGATTGCTGTTTTTCTGGTAGCTGCAGGGCCTGGATCTTACTGTTCTGTTTCCTCTCAGCACGGAGTTCTGGAAGTTGGTAAATACAGACATAACATCAGATGAATTAAAAAATCACCAGTTTATATGAACCTCTTCTTTTCAAGGTATGAAACTACTCAAGGAGTGACTTGTTACTCTGGCATGCTAGTATTACAAATCTAATTTCATAAAGGTTTTCTTTCCCTCTGAGCAGTTTCCAATTAATGCACAACATTACTATACCATGCAGCATTTAACCTCTCACTAATTGCTACTAATGACATGTAATTGCATCAATAGCTTTTTATAATAGATTGAGTGATGGCTGTAACACAAGTCATGAAGTAGTTCTCTCCCACTTTTTTATCAAAGAAAGAAGATAAAATGTGTGTGATATATTTAATTAATGACCTTTTCATTTTTTGGAGTTAGAGTGGGCTTATTGGTTGAGGGTGGTGTGTTCTTGAGCTTAGCGTTATTGATTTCTGCTTTATTCAGACATTTGACATACTTTATAGAGCATCTTTCTCATGCATAGTCTCCTTTCCTTCTCTGTAACCACGACTTCATGAATTCTGTGTTTGTTATAAAGGCCAAATTGAGGCCATTACAAATACTTTTCATTTGCTGGGACTCAAGATAAGGAAAAATGTTTAGTTTGGCAAGGCTCCCTGTCTTTCTGTCATTTGATAGAGTAAAAACTAATAAGCAGGTTCTTTCTAATGGAATGAAAGATTATTGGAAATGATGATCATCCTGCAAAGAGGTTGTCTAAAATAAAAGGGAAGGTTTCTGCATTGGTTATATAAGGCAATACCAATTACAGAGTTAAAATCTAGATGGCTATCTCTGTTTCTGAGAAAATCAAATAGACTGAGATAGTGCCTGGAATTAGACTAAAACACAATATAGATTTTTTTTTCTTTTTTTGCAGTTCACGGGGAAAAAAAACTCTAAGATATACTTTTAAAAAGGAGGGCTTTTTCCATTAAAATTATTCATTCTACATTAACAGATGATAGAGATTTCACTTCATTGACATCTTCCATGTCTCTGTATAATGAAAATCTAAATGCAAACTTTTAGATGCCTGAAAATTGGACTAATGGGCACCATTTAATTAAACAGCCATATAACATCCTCAGAGCAATCAGTAGGCTGCAGGCCTTTGCAGTCTAGAAATATGCAGAGGAATAGCATGAGCTATGGAATAAGTTGCACTTCTTTTGCTACAAAAAGTTTAGATTTTGCATGCTCATTGAAAGAAAAGTTAGCCTGACAGCATACGTGGCTGGCAGTTCTCATCCTCTCCACTGGAGGACAGCCGGCCATAGCCTCTTGCTTCCCGCATTGGCAGCGATACTGGGCTGGAAGGAGTCTGCTGTAATGTTCCCTCCAGGGAGGGAAAGACAAGATTATGGTTCCTGAAGCAGTGCTCTGAAGTCCAGCCCAAAGGCATTATACGCATATCTGGGGTTTTACACAAAGGCAAAGTGAGTGCCTTCTCCAGCTTCACTTCTTTTCCATGATACACGGAGATGGAAAATATCAGTAAAAATAAGAATCGGGCCACAAAGCACAGGAAAGCAAAACATCTCTGTAAGATTTGGGCAGATTTATACAGAGAGTAGGCAGGGGCTGGCCAGCCACTGGAGTAGTGAAAACTCAGAATTCTTCTTTTTGCTAGGACTTTGAGGAAGCCCCGCAAAGAGAACTAAGAAACTTGAAAGCACAGTTAGGGCTAAATATGCTATATAAAATCTGCTATACCTTCTCTGGGGTCCCGATTCGGCTCCAACCAATAAGACAGACATTCAGTTGGTTGGAAAGTTACACAGAACTCAGGGATATCACGGTTTATTGCCGTATTGTGCTTGCTTTAATCACCAACTGAGGCATAACCCTTACGGAATCCAGCCAGTCCTGATAGCAGTCCTGCAGTACTGCATGGCGACTTGCGCCCAGACTGTTGAGTATGGGGAGTCTATTTCTCTTTTTTGGCCTGTATATAAGGAATAACGTTCTCTGTGCCTGACTATACTTTCAAACATTTCAAGCTCATCAAGCAACTTGGTTTAAGCAGGTGTTTACATGCCTTCTGAAGTCATTTATTTTCCTGTAGGCCATGAACATGCAGGAGATTGAGCACTCTCATTCCAGTTCTGAAAGCACTTAAAGGATGTGCTCAGCTTTGCATCATGAACAAAGGAGGGATAGTCTAATGCTTGAATTAGTTAATAGAGATCGAAACACCTGAGTTCAAACAATAATGCAGATTTCCTGTCTGACCTTGGGTAAATTGCAGGCAATCTCCAGCCCCATTTCTTTGCCTCCAAGATGAGGGTAACAAACGTTGTTCTGCCCAGTAGGTGAGAACTGTAAAAACTGTGAGTGATTTCCATAATGGAAACCATGAGTATACACGTACTCGCACCTATTTGCAGTCTAATGAAGAGGGGTGCAGATATACACTATTTTTTCTGTCTGCACTCTGAACTAAGCAAATATGAAGAAGCTACATGACAGAATTTGTCTTTGTAAATACCTATCCACATACCTCAGAAGCATACTCAATCTTTTTAGCACTATGGCAAGTACAGCAAAAAAAGTATTAGTGTTCCTTCTATAGTACACACAAGGTTTTTAGTATCTTTCGTATAAAAAGTGTTTGCCAAAGCAGTCCTCAAAATGAATTATTGTGCAAATGCAAAATAAGTAAGGGGGAGAGGTCCAGCAAACAGATCCTGAGGAACTAAAGTTCACATTTAGTAACACAAGTTAAATGCTTGAGTGGTTTCATTTTATCCTACCTCTAGAAACAGAGATTTATTGTTCTTTTCTTGCTTCTCCCTGTCAATGACAAGTAAAGAGTTGAGAGATTAAAATTTATCTCAAGAACTTCAATTCAGCAGACAATTACACCTCAAGGTAAAGGGAGACCACTAAATTCTTTTCAATCATGCTTTCATTCTACCATTATTCAATATTGCATGCTCAGAAACTGTTTTCTGAAGAAGGAAAAAAATAACCCTAAATTGAAAATTGATTAATCTTTTAAAGAAAAAAAAAAAAAAGGTTTTCCAGTAGTTGAAAAGGTGTCATTTTCTGCTGTGGGTCTTTCATTAATATGGTCAGATCTCATAATACTTACTGTCTTGACAGCATGTTCTTGAGGTTCTCAGAAATTGCTATAGTTTAGAAACACCACTTCATTATCAGTACAGCCCACCTTCACAAGTTATAATTGCCTGAGCTTGGGGTGGCATGGCTACTAGCCATAAAATACTGATTTCGTCTCGCATCTCAGAGCAGCTTGAGTACCAGCTGGACTGATGGATGGTCCCTACCCATGTGCTTGACTGAGGGAAGAATTTTGGGTATATCACAAAGTTTCTGTTTATTGATCTTACAGATTTATCAGACTCCAATTTCTTCTTTCAAAATCATTATATGGGCTCATAATGTTTGATAGATATGAAAGACGTTTATGGTCTCTGTTGTCCCATAGTTGCACTGGCATTATGCACAGTTCATCCCGAAACATTTTTGAGGTAACATGTTAGATGTTTCTCAGAAGAGACTACATTATTTTATCTGAGCATTTTCATCTATGTTTTTGTATGGAAGAAGTTCTATTTGAACTACTGAACTGAATTACAAAACTTTGCACTGCTTCTATCAAAAAATGGTTGAAATACTAACATGGAATTTCTTTTCCAGATTACGCTGATTGGTTGCATTGTACATACAGAGGAGACTGTTACGTAGAAGTGTAAGTCTAAGTATTTGCATTTTTGACACTTAGCGGGGCTAAAAGCCCGTGTTAATCGTAAGAGCAATTGTATTATTTGACATCAAAGGCCAAAAGCTGTCTACCTTATTTGCATGAGCAGTCAATTTTTGAAGCCAGCATGAACATTGCTATGAAACGGCAAGCACAATCTAGTCTAAAGACAGAGCAAATGATGACGTGTTATCCAAGCAGATATAGTATAATAATATACAAAACTTCTTTGTAGAATTTTGCTACATATAAATTATAAGCTTTTCCACACCATTATTTTAGCAAATACACTGCAGTATGACCAGCAGAGAAAGGACAGGGCTGAGGTAGCAACTTTTGAGTCAGAAATGATCAGTGCTGGTAGCTCTGTTAGCAACCAGTCCAGGATAGAATCAGTCTCAGGAGACAAGATATCCTAAACGGTTTCTTTGTGTTTCTGTCTCTATATTGTCACACAAATCAATCTCATATAAGATACATATAAGGTACTTACACACATATGCATTTCATAATGAAGTATCCTGAATTCATGGAGGAAAGTTCATGGTGCTCTCCATCTTCTTCCAAAACAGTTTTTGTTTCTCTATAATTCACAAAGATCTCGCGATCTTACCCACAATACTCAGTAGAATCCTGTTTTCGGTGAAGATAAAGACAAAATCCTGTTTATTGTGGCAGGAACACAATTGGTTTGCAAAAACTATTTACTAGTTTTCAGAATTGCTGACTGTCTTTCTATTTTCTGGTTTTTGTCTACTAAGCCTCGTTTATGTGGTCTTTAAGAGAATCCATAATATTAACATGAACAAAGTTATAGATCAGTTTACTATCTTTAACAACACTTTTCACAAGTCACTCGTGGGAAAACATAAAGAGTTACTTCATCCAATGCACCCTGGAATCTGGGGTAGTTTTACCCAAAGACAGGAAGGTTTTAGATGCTAGGCTGAAGTCTGGAAAGAAGATGGTGTGGTCGTTGGAGATGTTTATTAAGAATGTATTATAGCAATGAATTGTGGCCCACAGAACATAAAGTAGTCAGATACTTGGCTGCTGTATTTATTTTACATATATTCAAAGTACATATTTTTCCTTTTTGATATCAAAGTAAAAGTGTTGATAAACTGAAATACACAGTTATAAACAGTTTATAAAACTGGTAATTTTCAGTCTATTGTTGATGCAGTAAGGTGCCTGAATAAACTGAATGTTTAAAACTGGCCAAGATTATGAAGAGGACTTCTTCAGAAGAAAGCTAAAGTTAAATTCTTAATCTGTATTCCAGTTAGACAGCTGTGTAAACTAAGGTTTTCTGAACTTCTTTCATTATCACCCGTAAATATTTGTGTTACTCTTCTCAAGAAAACTTGGCAGAAGTGTTAGGCGTATTTCCAATTCTTTTCATTCCCAATGCAGGCATGGAGAATGCATTTCCAGATTTAAAGTGCATGCACAGAAACAAAAAGGCATCAACGTGCTGATTAGTGATGGTAATTTCCAACCTGTGGCAAACCATTTACTTGAATCACCTTAGGAGAACGCAACCGACATAACAAATAAAATGGAATAAATAATAAAAAAACCCAGAGTTATAACGTACTGTTTGGAAAGCTGATACGGCTTCCAGAGGAAAAAAGTGAATTTACATTGTACTTAAACATTACTGAACAAAACCATCACTAATTAGATTATTTTTGTGCTAATTACTGTTTAAAAATTGTTTTAATTGATGTTGTGCACTGATCTTCTCACCTCTCTTGTCATCCTGACACCAATATCTAGCATGCTGTGCAGAACACCATATGCTTTCTGTTTTTTAAACCTAATATTGGAAGTCATATCTGTTGACACTTCGTATAATGGAAGAAAATAGCCAGATTACAAACTGGCACATTTTTCAACCTGCAAGTGTTTCTGGTAACGGCAGCACTTGTATTAGAATTATTTTGGTCAGCTTCCTGGTGCAGGAAACTTTATAACAGAGGATATGGACTTAATGAGAATATTTTGTTTCATTTACAATACATCTGTTTGTAACCAAACATCTAAGACAAATCTTCAGACTACTGAAAAATAACTTTTCTCTAAATCTAGCAACCAAATGAATAGTAGGTATCTCTTCCAAGATGAGAACTTTACCCTCCTGTTCCATGGATGCTCTGAGAAGAGTCTGCACCGTAGAATCACTTGCCAGTGTGGTCCTGCAGCATTTTAAAATACCATCATTTTACTGCTGACGTTTTTATTTTCTGGCATTTTTTTCAAAAACTACCATGAGGAAATGACAGATATGATCCTAATAAGTTGTGAGGAATTTCTGGGAGGTCCTTATTGACTCCTAGAAACTCAGCATGAAGGCACATGTGGGTCACTTGAGTGTTAGTTTTTGTTTTGTTAAGCTCTAGTAGGGAAACTGTCTTCAACAAAGAAGGAAACTTTGATAGGAAAGCTTTCTCAGCAATCCATTTGAAAGTGAAAAACTCAAAGATTCATATACTGCTATATGAAGGGGGAAAAAAAAGGAAAAGAACACGTTCTATGCTGTTTTATAAGGTAGGAGATGATTTTACGGTTCTCTTATTTAAAAGTCAGGCTTTTGTACTTTACCAGATAAACTCTGATGAGTTAGTTTTCAGGGACTGAGCCTGGAGTTGAACTATGTGTTGTTAACTTTGATTTGTGCCTGCTGAGTGCTTTTCTTAAGCTGCAGGCCTATATTTCGGTTTTGCTTTTTGGCATCTTCACCCCTTTACTGGTATGAGTATGTATACTTAAGTGCAAAAGGCCACTGGAAAACAAAGTAATGTTGGAAAAACATAACTAATAGTCAGCCTTTCTTTAGAAAACTTTACAAGTGTTGAAATCCACTGCACTATTTCTGCTGAATGTCATATTGCCTGACTTATTCCAGACAAGTCTGTGCAAGTGTGGCAGGTTTAGACAAATACTCTTCTCATCCAGCCCTGAGGAAGCAAATGGCACTAACAGATCTAAAACCCACAAATACCTGTATGAATGAAGGAGACATGCAAGCACAGCTACTCAGTAGCAAGTACTGAAATGCCAAGTGACTACAAATCACAAAAGGCAGATTTCAGTTTGAGATCTGTGCAGGATGGACTGGCATGTTGGGTAAAAGTAGCCACCCATTTCCATTGCTTCCATCATAATGTCTTTTTCAAAGATAAAAGAAAATATGCTGGTTGCTGTACCATGAAACCAGTTGCTTTATCCCTAAACACTTGACTGCTATATTGTGCACATGTAATTCTGCTGCTTTCAGTTATTATAAAGCATATAGCTGGCAACAAAGAACCATCTGCGCTGAAAAAAAATTACGTAGATTTGAAATATATTATTTTTTGAGGAATGTATTGACACATTGTACATCAGAAACAGTTTTTTGGGGTTGAATGCAAGCCTCCTAATAAATAGTGTCTATATTCCTTCACGTGAGAATGTTTAATTAGGCTTTGAAGGGCTCAGCTTTGCCATCATTTCCTCCTGCAGAATGCCCGGGTACAGCAGCCGTGTGTTTAAGAAACTACATTGCCTCAATATACAGTCCCTAAGAGGAGAGCAACAAATTAGTGCAGAACTGTCAAAGGCAAGGAGGACTTTTAGCCATCTTTTTCCTCAGAAAGTGATCATGGAACATCCCCATTTGAAGCTTTCCCGCATAGCAGGCCAGCTAAACGTCAGGTCCGTCACATGACTGCATACCAAAAGCTTTGCTGCAGGCATTTCAGTCTAAATGTTTAATTTTAGTATTCTCAGTCTAAATTTGAACACCTGTTCCAGCAGCTTGCTTTTGAGGGCCAAATTCTTCGAGAAGAAAGGTGGTTTGAAGATTATGGGGCAGTGTGCACAGGAGGAAAGTGCGTCTGGGTTGCCAGGGGGAAGAGCCTAGTCGTGCAGTGTATCTGGTCTCACAACACACGTGGCGTGGAGGTGCTGTCTGGCCCAGCACCTGCCATGGTGGCCTTCATGAGCGTACAGGGTGTCTGATGGGCTGACCTTGGGGACCACTGAATGTGGTTCTCTCGTCAGTGGGCCCAGCCCTTAAAAAGAGCACCGTTTAGAAGTTATTTGGGACCTAGCTTTATTTTGCCTGCATATTAGGCAAAAATTATCAGCAGATGTAACTGCTGCCACTTAGACCTAGCACGTGGGTCTACCCGTACGTAGATGTTTACCATAAAATATACAAAAGTGAGAGCATCTAAAACTGATAAGTGTCTCAACCTATAGTGTGATCAGTAACTTAAAAAATCTTATTTTTCAGACATGGAAAATATCTTCAATTTTCATGGAAAACTAGTTGCAGTTTGTACATATGCAGCCTATCTACAGCTGCAGTACCTGTGTTCAAAACCTGTAAGTGGTTCTTTATGTGTGTACTTTCACCTTTTTTTTTTCTGCATGTGCAAAATGAAACTCTGCAGTAAATCAGCCAAAACATTGTACGACCTTCATGCACATCATTAAGCAAGTACAGTGGCAAAACACAATCTGTAATTTGTTTCACAAAACAGTAGGTTGAAAAATACCATGCTGCAAAATAATGTTTGTAGCTGTAGATGAAGTTGTAATATATTCTCACATATGCATAAAATACATAATTTTTTTTATTTGTGATTATTGGTTTCTTCTCTTTTAAAAAGATAACTACTTTCTTTTCTTGCTTCTTTTCACTAAGATGTCAGCAGTATGTTAGAGGTCTGTGTCTCATCATACACTGAGCGACATCAGCATCTGATTTATTATCTGTGTTTACATCTCTCATATAATTGTGAATTTTGAAAATCAAACGTCTTAAAAGCTGAAGCCAAAAATGACCCAAATTTCCTTGACATTAGTATACCCCACTAAGAAATTCACCTACAGCCACCATGGGTGAACTACTCCATGTATGCTTATGTATATATATTGTGCCATTAGGATCTGATCACAGGCCAGTGCAAATGCTTGATCTTTCTTTGGATTTGGATCAGGCCCTTAACATTACTTATCACTTCCAGTAAGAAAGTGCTGGAAAGCAAAAAAATTGTGGAATCTTGCCAATTGCGAACTAATGAATGTTGTAGCTATAGCCTGTAATTAGGAAGTAGAAGATTGCAATTACATTTTCTAAAAATTCTGCCAACGTAATTTTTCTATTACTCTAACAGAAGGAAGGGATGGGTTGGCAGGCTCTCTTGAAATTGTGTTAGTACTCCATTTTTGAATAATGTAAATCTGTAATAGATTTTATGCTGTAGAAAAATAACAAACAGAAGATGCCAATGTAGAGTGGAACTAAGTAAATTGTCAAGTTATCACGTAGGAAAAAGTATAACAGATCTTGGATCTGTCATTTGATATCTCTACATTAATTATAACTTTTACCTAGTAATACTGTTGGTGCAGCTTTCTCAAAAACAAAAAGCCTAAATAGGAATACATAAAAGTGTATCATAAACTTAGCATTATCTCAACATATATATTTACTTTAATTGAAAATTATATAAATAACTCACTTTTCCAGTGATGTTAATTCATGTAAAAGGCAGTCTTCTGGCATCTCATCTGACCAGCTACTTTAAATTTAACCTTTTGCGGTGTTATCCTGTTGCATCTATTGCCTTGTCAAAAAGCCCTGTGTTCTGCATGTGACAAAGACTGCATATATTAATAACTTAATTATGCCTCTTCCAACCCTAATTATTTTAATCACTGCAATCATGATGGTATTACACCTGCAATTCAGAGCAATCAACTGTTCTCAGATTGCAAAAAATAAGTGTTCATCTAAAATATTAAGTAGTGTGAAAGCTTTGTAGTGGTCTGTCAAGTCAGCTGTGAGTTGACCTATGCTGTTGCATCTCTTTGTGCATTTCTTGAGAGTACTCAGAAAGAATCACCATCAAGTGGAGCTGTGGGGTGGTAAGTAAGTAAAGAGTTGAAAAGATCCTGTATATAGCCATGGTCGTGTATATTAGCCAAGTATACTCTATGTAGCTCTGGCTTCGGCAGAAGGATTGAAGAACTGAAATACAATGAGAGTGGAATTAATTTATAAGCTGAGTGGCGTTTTGAGCTCTTCAAATTTTAACAATTTTCCAACATATAATAAATTTGGGAATAAAATGCAAAAGCATTCTTCATAAGAGAAATAACTAGATTGACAGTGTCTGTAAAAAAGCTGGATGTCTCCTACCTCAGAGGCATTTAAGAATGCTTGTCAGCTCACCAGTGGACTTAGTACTGAGAGATCCAAGTATTTACGAGAGACTGGGAGCGGTTCCATGTTATTTGATGTGCCAGAAGCGCTCTGAAAAAGACTGAGCCTAAGAATGAACTGCAGCTCCCTGAATTGTTTAAGAAAAACCCTCAATTTTCTTCTAAGTGACTAAGCTTATTGCTGAAGAGTTCAAATAAAGTTTAAAATGGATATCTTAATTTATGTTGGGGACATGAGTGTCTCCAAAGACTATGGGTGGCATGAGATACAGCTTCCCAGAAGAATTCGGATTAATATTGATTAGTATTCTCTATCTCCATATGAGCTAAAAGATACCCTGATTAGCAAATCACAATAATGAATTACCAAGGCAAACTAAACCCCTGAACTTCAAGCGTTCAAGTTCTAGGGGCAAGTGTCCAAACATGTTGCTGGGGAATTCCTCTACTGAAATATTAGATACTATCTTCCTTTGTGACAGAGAAGCGGAACAGCAAAGCAGCTGTCAGTCTGCAAAGCAATCGTCAATGAAACTAGTCGTTTCCTACAGCATATGTCTCATGACATCTGCAGAGCTGCACAGCAAATAAACATCATTTAGATTTGTCTGACTGAGAGAACATGCAGTACAGAAATACATACTGGTTAAGTAGATTTATCCAAACCATTAGTGCAACTAAAGTTTCTCATAAATTTCCATTTGGGGCTCTTTAGCCAAAAAAATTTGAATGCCTTTTAAGGCTATTATTAAACAAAATGAAAAATAGTGTTCAATAATAGAAAATGAAATATTTTTGTTTTGGCAATTTTTAAACAAAATATTTCAAATTTTCTTTTCCTATGACATCTTAAAATAGCATTTAATTATATTCCATTTTCAAGGATTCAGACAACCTGGAAAAATATTTTATTTTGATAGAATGAAATATTTTGCCAAATTTAAATGCATTTTTCACTTTTTTATGTGGTCCAGAAATGAAACCAACAATTTTATTGGTATATTCAAAATAGATTTTTTTCTCTTAGTGTGTTAGCAACTGGACCAACTAAACAACTGCAAATTACACATATTGATGTGCAGCACCTATCAGAGCTATACAGTTCGCAGTTAACAGAGATTAACTTAAATTTTCTCGTTGGCTTTAAAGATACTACCCTCAAATTATAAATGAAGAACTTAAGACTATGATAAGTAAATATAGTGTAAAGCTATTAACTCTTAAAAGATTTATTTTTTTTCAGTGCAGTACTTGTCACCAACTTAATTAGTTAATAAAACTGATATAAATACAAGGCAATACTTGATTCCATCCATTTGATAAATATCTGTCCCCAAGAAATGTGCCATGGTGTAAGAATCACTAATTCTTCCAAAGAGCAATTCTAATTTTCTCATATGTTATTTTGTGTTGCTGGTTCCAAGTGAGTGTTATGAAATTGTGAAAGTGTACAGTCAGGAAATTTAAATTTATGCTAGCAGTTTCTTGTAATAACATTACAATTTTTTGCATCATCTTCTTTAGCAGACAATCTACTAATGCAGCTCAATATTTTTTATGATATCTATTTCTGCACATTACCAAATGAGATGATCATGAGTGCTGGAGTGTAATACAGCAAAGAGGAAATAGCTGATTCCCTTATCTATTTAGTTTTATGGGCCAGAGCCTAGCACGGTGTAAATGGCATCCCTTACAGAACTGTTGCAACTTACGCAAGTTGCAAGTTGGTCATCCATTCTTTATTTTCATACAGAGCCTTTTTATTTTTCCAGAAAAATTGCATTTTCTTAGCCATTAGTTGGTTTCCAAAGAACCGCTCTTAACTTAGACTCTTAATTAAGCTTTTATATAGAAATTTTTTATACCAAAACCCAAATCTAGTAATCTAAAGTATATTAACAGCAATGGAAGGTCAGTGCATTAGTTTTACTGGGAAACTGATGATGACTGGTAACTGAATTTTGCATTGAGAGAAGGGAAGGAAAGGAATAAAAGATGCAGCTTCTGAATATATGTGTAAATATATGTGTAAATGATGTGTAAATCTTTCCGTTTCTCAAAAGCAGCGTGTTTGATTTCAGAGAGCACAGGTAACAGTAATACATAGGGAAAGTGCTAGAATAAATTGCATTTTTATGCCAGGGAAGTGAAGCATATGCTACAAGTAACTTTTCAGGTGTGCCGCGTTGCCGAGGCTGTGGCATGTGCAGCAGAGAAGGCAGTGGATGACATGAAGGCAGAGGATGACGTGCTGTTCACCGTGGTGCAAGGCGGACTCGCTACGACGTCTGCAGTCCGCTCTCAGTTCTGGTCATTTGTGTTCTCTCTCTGATGCAGGACTCTCTGATAGCTAAACAAAATATGAACCTTGAACAGTTTTAACTTGGGACTGCAATATATTAAAGTTAATAGCTGTTTAACGAATTATGTTTATATTGTATCAGATATTAAAAATTAAAACAGGCAAGAGACATGCTCAGAACAGTCAATCCACTATGAATCTAAAAGTCATCAGAATGTCACATATTATCAGACTATGTCTATTTTGTACCTCTGAGTTAAGGAAACCCGTCTAAATTATTTTTTTCTAAATTAGAAGGATATGCAGAAATCCTGGTGCCAGAATATTGGCTGGTGTTAGTGCTTGAAGAGTGGATCTAACGCCATCCATAAACATTCCTAATACATGACGATTTGGTTGGTAAAACAATTTCCTTGTGTGCTAGTTACACAGGGATATGAAGATAGCAGCTTCCTAGGAGTGAACCCTCACTTCATTTGGCCTGAGGAATTGTCCTTACTCTGAATTTTGGAAAAACTTTGTGCTTAGCAAGAAAGGGTTAAAAAGAAGCAAGTGTGAAAAGGGATGCTCCAGTCAGGGCAATAGCTCTCATGTTGTTACCCTGCACTTTGCATTGCTTCTTGGCTTGTTAGGCTGCCTCAGTTTTGCAAAGTTTCAATAAAATGGGTTTGGGCATTGATAGGCTTTAAAAAAGTCCGTAAAAATAAAGACTTTTTTTCTATTTTGTTCATTTTTGGCTCTCTCTTTCAGTCAGATGCATCTTACATCTGATTAATTACTCATCAATATTTCTTAAGAGACCTGATGATACGTGCTCAGTGGACCAAGGGCAAATGTTGGTGGCCAGGAGCCAGGTAGGAACTCTGGGTATAGCTTCTCTTTCTATTTACTGTATAATGAGAAAAAATCCCTTAGGCTTTCTGCCTCCAATTTCCTAGCTGTAAAATGGGAATAGTGCACAGAGAATGTTTATATTTGTGCACAGAACAATGCACTATAAAATGAAGATTAAAGTATCCTGTTCCTACTCTTCAGGTCCTGTTGATTTCGGTGAAAGCTGATCAGACCCTGTCATAGGTATACTGAAATGACCATGCTCTTGAAATTCTGTAAAACAGTGACACTTCAAAGGGAAAACCTGTAGAGAATTGTAACAAAAGTGGATGTCTAAGAAAACCCTTGACAGTGCCTGCAACTCGTAAAGGCAAAGTCCAACATTAATTAATAAATGTAGCATTAATAGAAACAGCTTCTGAGTAAGTATCTCCAACTTACTCTTTCAAATTATAGATTGTTTACTTAACGTACTTCATTGCCAGTAAAACTTTCTTTTAAATAGAAGTTTATAAAGCAAATTATCCAACTGTGAAATTGGAAGCACAACTGTTTCAGCCCATCTGAATTTTATTTCATTTTTTTTTTACTATTCCACCACAGTAATCTGCACTTGCCTTTATAGGGCCGACAACTGAAAAGGATTATCTAGTCAGAATACATTGGCACATAATAAATGTGCTTCATTTCTTCCACAGTTCTTAAAGCTGACAGCCGAAATGAATGTTTGTCTCAGCATTGGCACCACTGGTACTTTTGCAGAAACTATTTCATGGTCCATTGGACCCTAAAGGACATTGTTTTTAAAGGCATATTATCAAAAGGAATGAAGCATACCATCAGAGTGCATATCAGCATGTATTATTAAACTTAAGGGCAATAGTATTGCTTAGTAGATATTGTAAGGCTCTCCAGTCAAAATATATTAAAACTAATCTTTATGTTTCGCAGCATTTATAATTTTTTGTGTCTAACTTATAAATATAGGTCAGCAAAAATTTTTACAGTTATCTGATAGTTTTGAAAGAAGAGGAGAGATATGCTTTAAAAATAAGATGATTTATCGTCCTTTCTAAATAGTAGGTTTATAGAAAACTTAATATTACTGTTGTTGTTATACTAATGGGCTTCATATACAGTGCCACACTAATTAGCTGTTAAAGTAGCACAGCTGTGAATCCCATTTTGCTGATTTATAAAAAATAAAAAAGCTATATGCCTTTAAAAATATGCAGATATACTGCTTGTAATAATACCAGGAGGTAACCAGCTTTCTTGGAAACAGCTACTGAGCTGCACAGTGTGAATTTCTGAATCTCAAAGGTTGGGAGCTCATCAGAATATTCATTGGTCAAATCACAGTGATGTTAAGATTGTGTGGGCAGTGCCTAATTTGATATAGATTGCAGCAGTGTTCATTGGGTTAGATGCTGCATGGTCCTGACAGCCTAACTGTCAGATAAATTGCCACAGTTATAGCATATGAGCAAGCCCATAAGCAGATCATATTAATGTTATGAAAATATGACACCAAAAACTAATAACTGTCTTTGAGGCATCTGGACAGAAGCAAAATCTAATCTCGTCTAAAAGATCTCCATTAGCAGTAATCATTCTGTAATATGATCAACATATTCTCGTCAAAGCAGATAGCACTATGCAGCATTAGTAAAACTGATTAAACATGGCATGCTATTCTAAAATAAACCTTCAGCTCTGAGATTCAGGTCCTGCTGATTACACTGGATTTGTTGGTTAAAACATGTCCAAGTAGTTTTCAAAACTGCTTCTTCTAGTGATTTATTCTTAGTGAGGGGGAAATATACAATAGTTTTAAAAAAGTCAAAACGAAAAAGTTAGACCATATAAAATTTCAGCAGCTCTAGGAAAACAGGAAAAAAAAAAAGTCTGAGAAGGGTTGAGCCCTTAGTACAGTAGTCTTTGATGGCCTCCTAGAAGCATTTATGTTTACGTATGCTTTGCCTGTGATGCCTTATGATCCAATTGCCTAGTAAGCCAAAATTCCTTCAAGGAAGCACATTCTTACATCTGCAGAATAAATACATGAAGAGCATATTTTAGCCTGTCTACCTCTCTATTTAAAAGGCCTCACTCTTTGGGGTAGACCTTTGAAAGTGATGGATCATTTGCTGAAAGTCTTGCAAAACTGCCCCTCAGTTTCCATTGTGCAACATATGGTCCAGGAGATTTCTGATGTTCCCAGCAGCCACCATATGAAGAATAAAGTGTGACATCGAGTGCCATGCATTTTTTGCTCAGTATCACCACTGCGGGCCAGGAAAATGCTATGCATAATGATCTAGAGCAATGCAAAGGAGCTGG
The DNA here is from genome assembly GCF_040807025.1 of Struthio camelus. NCBI lineage: Eukaryota > Metazoa > Chordata > Aves > Struthioniformes > Struthionidae > Struthio > Struthio camelus. The sequence goes on from NC_090950.1 coordinate 16,627,334, forward strand.
AATTTATTATTAAAAGGGCACATGAATACTTCTCTTTCTTTTCATAAATAATATATTTTTATTTAAATAACGCTTTCATAACATATTCAGAGTACTGCAGCATCCAGCTACTCTACTAGGGATAGGTACCCGCCCAAGGAGTACACAGACCTTGGATTAAATTAAGAGTTGGGAAGTGTTTCTCCAACTGTGAACTAATCCCCCTTTTGGGGCTGTAAAAGGTTCCAGATAGATCCAAGGAGCTTCAGTCAGCACCATCTTAGTTCCTTAAGGCAGAGGAGTGGTAAAAGGCTGTAATTACAGCCTGCAAGTGTTTACTTTGGCTGGAAAATTGCAAACTACTTTTAACAGCTGGCAGTGGCTAAGTTTCTCCAGAGAAGGAGAGTGAGTGTAAACGGTTATAACGAATTATGAGGGTGGTTCCTACTTCCTTGCCTGGAGGAACTGAGCTGCAGCTGGTTTTGGAGCCTGTGTAAATACAGGTTGGCTAAAACAGGAGAGGAAGGGAGGGCATGGGGAGAGAGGCTTGGGGATATAGAGGGTCTGTTCCTCAGAAAATGAGGAACTGCTGTTGTTGGGCTGCCCTTGGGAGAAGGAACCACCAGATGGACTCCCCAGGACTGTTGTAGCTGCTTAAGGGAAAGTGCTGTCCCCTGCATGACCGAGGGATTGGGCTTGTGCAGAACTTTTTTGTCTTAGAGGTGGAAAGTTGCTGTGAAGTGTTACCAAAGAAGAAATACATCATTTGCGGACTTTCAGGTAGGTCGTGAATGTCTCAAGACACGGTGGAAACAGCAAGGCTGTTTATGAATTAATGAATTTATGGAACTTCTCCAGTTTAGGAGAAGTTTTATCTGGGAATTTGACAATCGTGACAAAAGAGAAAAGGGGAGCAAAGCAATACACCCAATAGAGCCAATATCAACACCACAATACAATTGCGAATAAAATTTTACCCCAAAATAAAGCATCTAGTTCCAAACTACACATGTGGGATAGTTTAGTTGTTTGCTGAGATGTAGAGATGAAAGCGGCAACCATCAGATAGACAAATAGTGTATTTCCAACCTGTTTTTTGTATTTTCACCAGACGTTTTGAACTGAACATTGTGATTAAGCACTGCTTTGTTCCACTGATGAAATTACAGTTATTGCACTGGCATAAAGTATTTCCCAATATAAAGTGAAAAATAGGGCTAAGTATTGGAACGTCTTAGAAAATTAAATTTAGATTTCTACTGGCATGACCTTGTCTAACAGGATGGGGATCTGTATTATGATATTATAGTGTCCTCCTGAGAGAGAAGCCTCGTTTTTACAGCAGGAGAACTGCTTTCAAGGTGAAGGATGTTCAATGTTAAATCATAAATTCAACAAGCCTACTCTGTCACAACAAACAAGTTCAATTTTACATCAAAAATTGTACACTGAGTATCTGCGCCTCTAAAACAGAGATGGGCTGGTAATAAATGAGATCAAGGCAATAGGTGCTGGTCCATCTAAATTACGTGGGCTAGGCTGAAAGTAGTACTAGACACTCGCATAGGGAAGTAAAAGAAAGTAAGAATTATGGACTAAATGTCTTTTAATTTGTCTGAGTGAAATAGATGGGAGTGTCTTCACTTTTCCTCCTCCAGTGCGCTGACACTGGCTCACAGGAGGTTGTGGGGTGTGTTTGGCAAGGTCAGGAATCCCACTTGGCCCTTTTCTCCCCCATCAGTGCCAAGAAGCAAGGAGGCAGCTGCCGCCCAGAGGTGCATCCCTGGTTTAGGGTGCCTTCCCAAGCTGATATATGTTACCCTTAAAATTTAACACCTAGGGCATATCATTTAAACGTGATCTCAAAGCAGAAATAATGCTTCAGTATTATTCTACTGCAACCAAAGTTTCTCACTCTAGTGAAATTTTAACTCCACCAACACAATCAAATTGAAGGAACAAAGATTTTCAGATACTGAAGACCTAATATTTTACTTTCTTTTCTGCTTGTACCGTAAAATAATTTTCCCCTTATTAAAGCAATATATTTCAGAGGACTTACAATTTATACACCATGAATAATATCTTAAAATATCACTTTTCTGGAGACTTTCAGTAAGAGAGATAATGGAGAGGTCTTTCATTTAAAGATGTAGAAGCAGAAAGAAATTAAGCTGAAAAATGTTCTCTGTCAAATGTGCCTAATTGTAGTATCAAAGTAATGATAGTGAATTTGACAGATATGCGTTATAAACAACATTTCTTTGCAAACTTAGCATAGCAATACGTTTGATACAAATATATCCTCAGAGTTAATATGTTGCGTTGCATCCTGTACTTTTGGTAGCAGTTAAACTTACTGTGGTCTTCAGGTTTATGGCTCTCCAGAGATCTGTGAAGTTCCCAAAGATCTTGCGTGTGCAGTCATGGACATAGATGATGGGTGACTTCAGAGGTGAAAGTCTGTCAGGAGTCACCATGTCAACGCACTGCTCGTGTAAGTCATTCTTTAAAACCTTTTCGGTTATATGTGAAGGACTTCCCTTCCTCTAAGGGGTTCGGTGGTTTGCTTAAGTCGACTTTGATATGGTTAGCAGGTTAGTGATAGAGAAGACCTGTACAGGATTTCAAGAGACTACTATCACAAGTAAATGTAATTCAAATTCTTACAATAGGGATCTTCTCTTTGCTCTAAAAGTGATAAAAACCTGCTTATGTGCATTTTCTGTGAAGGGTTTTCTACAAATTTTGAAAGTTGATGATAATAGCACTAGCTTGTGTCTCACATAGAAAAGATTATAGTTCCTTTCATCTTACTGTATAATAAATAGCAGAGGGTGATATAACCTTCTAGGAATATAATGCTGCAGATGCCCGCTAGCAATGGTGTGTAGCCAAGCTATTGAGTTTTCAGCTGGTGCAAATTGCTGTGACCTACAGGCAGGAGACACTAAAGCAGTGTAATATAAAGATGGAAAGAAAAAGAAAGGCATATAGTGGTGGTGAAATGTGACACAGAGCTTCCATTTCATGTGTTGTACCACTTAAAAGCTCTGATAACTGTAAGTTTTCTTGACCTTGTGAGGCACAGTTCAACAGCTCTAAATGTATGACATGAGCACATACAGCTAAGTCATACTTTACTCTGAGACATGCAGATTAGCCCAGACAAATACAAGAAGAAAAGAGTTTTTATATCTTTTAAATAGGCAGGGTGAAATCTGACTAGGAAGAATTTCATCGTCTGAAGTCTGATGAATAATTCCTATTCCATTTGCCTTAAACATCTTACTGCTACAGGTATGCAGTATATTCTAAACAAACTGATGATGAAAAGGGGGTAAAATAAATGAGCATGCTTCCCAAATGCATGCCTTGTTCATAGCTACTTAACTAGCAGAAAAGCTCTGAGAAATGGTTATTCCCAAGGGCCAGCTTTCCTGACCACACAGACCCACCAGCAGCAGCGTACCTGGGCTCTAAGAACAGCGAAGAACATCATCAGTACGTCACTGACAGGCAGATCACAAGGAATCTTGATTATTAAGATTACATGAAGCTGTTATATGGTGATATGTGTCTATAATCTTAGCTCATATTGTTAGAAGAAGGAGGTTATGATGTTAAAACCTCATTGCCTCTGGGGAATGCTTTCCTGCTATTTTGGAAAGAACCAGAGAATGCCAATTTGAAATGTATCTTCCCAACTCCCTAATATTTTTAATGGTCTGAAAGTTATATTTTTGTTTTTTATCTACTATTTCATTTCTACAATTCACTTTTCAGTTCAGAGTGGGCCTGATCCTCACAGCTTACACACCTCTGTCTTGAATTGAATTTCCCCAAAGTTTCACTGCTCAGCTTTAAGAGTATGATAGCTCCTCCATATAAGCAAATTTTAAAATTATCTCATTTATTATTTCATTTGAGTCAAAATTCTTATAGTATATATGTGTGTGTGGCAATTTTGGATCGTGTTTGAATCAAATGTCTTCTTCATTTATCTCAGTTTGATTACATTGCTGAAGTTGCTCTTTTATCACTTGGAAGAGAACAAAAAAAGTAAGTTAAAATAGTGTGCTTTACTGCAAAGGGAAGAAAGAGGAATGAATATAGTTTCCTCAGGAAAAAAATGCTAGTTACACCACCAGATGTTGAAATGCTGCACATTAAAATATTTTTATACTAATTCAGCTTCATAGCAGGAATTCAGCTCTGTGAATAATTAAACTAAACCTTCCTCAGTGGACCAGATGGGTTGACATGGCAAAAGAACACAAAATAATGCAAAGGTAATACCTACAATTTAGTGCCTAAAATGTGGGAAATAACTGAGTTCTAGAGAAAAAATATTTGATGTATTTAATTATGATAGTAAAGACATGTGACTCAAAGGTTATTTGCAATTGCTTTTGGTAAATTTACTTTATATTACTTATTTTTACATTATTTATTTTAAATTTCTTCAGAAATTGAGACTAAAGACTTGTTCCAGTGAAGTGAAACTAAGCTAATGCACAAACTGATGAAATTAATTAAGAGATTTATGTTTTTGTTATGCCTTCTGGAAGAGTGATTCAGAAATCTTTTACACATTCTCATAGGATTGTCTGTACAAAAAATGCAAGAAATTAGCAAACTGGCTCCAGAAAGGCAGCTATTACACTCTGTGCCCTGACACGGGCCTTGGTATGCTAAGCGCTTTAAACATTTGCATACTTTTAAAAATGGAAGTGATATGGGAAAGTTCTGTGTTTATTTTTGAGTATGTTGCTGGAGTGAAATCTTGGGGGAGTCTATCAGATTTCATTTCACTTGTTGCAGGAATCACCATTAGCAAATGCATATGGCCAGGAGTCCATTTATGAGAAGAAGAAAAAAAACCTAAACTCATATTATGTTTGAATGGAATAAGGATTTGCATATATCCCTCTTTGGTTTCTATACTGAAAAACAGTACATGCTGCGCATGGCTTAATACGGCTTTCTGTGAAGCCAGTGGAAATACATCCATTGACTTCAGAAGGAATTAGAGCCAACTCCAGAGAATCCTCCTGAATTTCGTATATTGGACAGACTATGTGGCATGATTTTTTTTTCCCCCCCCCATCTCTGGAAGCTCGGATCTAGGGGAGTGGGAGACATGGACTGGGATTCAAGAGCACAAGTGGCCTCCAGAGCTGGGCAGTGCGGTGGGAGCGGGGAGGTCCCTCCAGAGCTGGGCAGCGCGGTGGGAGCGGGGAGGTCCCTCTGCGTGTGTTCAGATGCCTCCCGGGCTGCCCTGCAGGGCCTGCTGCAGGGGAAGGGCGCCTTGCAGAGCTCAGTGCTGGCATGGGGCCTGCTGTAACCACGGTCTGCTGCCCTCAAAGTCTCGGAGGACTGAAAATACCTTCTCTGTCTTTAGCAATGTTTATTTCTGCCTGTGGAAAGAGATAGGGGTCACTTTAGATTGAAAGAATACTAATGCAAGGATTTTTTTCAGACTCTTTTTTTTTTTCTTGATTTGAATATTTGAGTCTAATGCAGTTAGAGAAAAAAAAGCAACTAGCTTGATTGTAATGAAAATAATTTTAATGAGTATATCAAGTGAGTGCAATTAAAATCTGGATACATAAATAATATGCTATCCTAATTAGAAATAATGTGAGGGTTTTATTTTCGAGAATACACTTACTAAAACTTCTTGCTTTTTTTTTTCTTAAGATTAACTGAAAATATAGGCCACTCCATACTGGGAAAAGAGTATAAAAGAAATTAATTTTTATTTAAACATCAGCAAATACCTAGGGTCCTTGGTTCATCCAACACTATTATTTTTCTGAAAATATTTTTCTGCGCTGTCTTCATTAAAGGTCCTGCTATTTTGATTTGTTAACATTCATACCAGTAATGTTACTTTACACCTTTTCTTGATTGATAAAACTAATTCAATGTATTTTATTGAGTCAGAGTTTCCTGTTTAGGCCCAGTCCTCCATTAAGGTGTGCATGAGAGGAGAGAGAGTGCAAAGGAAAAGAAAGGAGAGATATCACTCTTTGCAGAGCCTTACTAAAACAGAGTGGGATTTGTCCTGCGTTACACAGGAATCCACAATCTGTGGGATTCAGTGAGAGCATAAAGCGCACAAGTGACAAAGGTTTGTGTCGGTGTACCAAGATCTACTTCCTAAAAGCATTATACAAAAGTGCTATTAGATTTAACTATGTAAATGTTATTTTTTCTGCCCAAAGCCAAAATCTTGGAAAATTGTAAAACAAATTAGTGCATTGGCAACATATGTTTTGGTCCATTCTGCAAAAAATTATTGACTGGATATAAATGACACATCACAGAAGCAGGAGGACATAGTTTGTTTTCAGAAGTCAGAGATTTACAGAGATGAGAAATGGAATGGCATATTAACTGGTTCGCATATCTGTAAGTATAGGACTTCTGTCATACATACAAATTACCTACTTTTTTACAATATAAAATGAATCATTCTATTTTGTTACTTGGTCCTGACTTTCTGCTTGAAAAGTTCTACTTAAATACTAGTTTGGATTGCTACAAAGGGATTTTTTTTAGAGGTTAGTAAATCAGTGATGCTTGCATTGACTGAGCCAAGAAAATAATAGCTTGAAAGGTCTCCCGAGTCTCACATACCACAGCATGATGGCTGCTTGAATATCACAAATAAGGTGGATATGTTTGTCAAGTAGAAAAACCAAGAGATGATTGAGACAGTTCAGAGACTGATGAAATGCATCAATAGAGAAAGGTACCTACCGTTTTGCTGTCATGTCCTGTGACTAGTCTCCTGTGAGCTGGGTGCTCAGGAGAAAGACCATCTGACTTTCCATGGGAGGCAGAGATGGCTAGATGCTAAACAGTGCGAAGCCTGCTAATCTGCAGGAGCAAGAGTTCATCTACATTCACTCCTATATGTACTTTCATTTCCATTCATGAAACTGTGAAGCAAAAGGAAGAGAAAGAAGTAGGCTAAGCCTTAGAAATGGAACTAAAGAAAGATAATCTGGACTACCAACCAGGAGACATTAGGTCCTGCACTGCGCATAGTCATCATTTGTTCTCAGAGGGGGACCCTCAAAGTTAAGTACTTCACTTCCATTAATGCAAAAAATTAATAAATTTCACTTCCTGCTCTGAAACCCATCCCTGGATTTTGATGCTCTAATCAACTAATAAGTGCAAAAGGACATAAAAGAAGATTGTCAGAAATGGTCTCCCATTAAAGGCCTTACTGATTTTTGAATGAAAACTTGTTGCCTTTTTTAGTCACACTGAGTTACACCGAGTTCCCAAGGAAGAGAGGAGCGGTCTTGCAAGGAACCGTGCAAGATTCGGACTCCACAGGAGTATATAGTTTTCCCTAGCAACGTTGTGCTAAGCAGCTTAGCTGGAAAACATTTCACATAAATAACAATTTGTCATTACAACTGTAGTAGAGAAAGGTAAGGTTAAATAAAAAGCATTCAGGCTCTTATCAGGAAAGCCAAATGTATTCGTCATGTTGAAAAAGCATGTTTAGACATTGAGTAACTGATGTATTTAGCTTGCACAGCGTTCTGTAAATGCAGATAAACTTGATAAGCAAAGACACATCTGCTGAATGGGAGCATGGTTCATTTTTCTCCTGAGGTAATGACTACCTATTCAGCCTCCCCTGCCCCGCCAGCATCTATAAAACTTCTCCCACATCCCTACACAAAGTGACAGTGCAAGTTGTTCTACTTATTATTCTTGTATTCCCTGTGCTTGCCTTTTTTAATGATGTATGGGTTTGCCTTAGTGGTGGTTAATCTAACGATGGACTAACTCCCTGGAGGCTACAGGCACCATTTTCTGTGTTTCTAGCCAGCAGCCAGAATAACATGGTGATGGATGTCTTGGGTTCCTCCCTCTCCCTGTGTGGACTAGGTGCATATTTAATACCGTATGAAATTACAGGTATAGCTTCAAAAATAGCATTTTCCTGGTAAAGGCACTCTTCAGTGTCTTAAGTGCTTCATTCACCAATTAGACCATATTAAAAAATGAATTAATTAATTCAGCAGAGCAACAAAGTGCAGGGGTGGCTCCGGGATGAAAGCAATGAAGTTCCTCAAGTGAAGAGTAAAAACAAGCTCTAAGACTTTCTTAAATACTTCTGCAGATTTGATTAAGAGCTCAGGCCCTCTTATTATGCTTTAGCCAGCAATCTTCAGCATGCTGAGACATTATTGGACTAAAACTTGGCCAAGCAGTTCCAAAAGGAAACTCTGTATAGTTGAGAGAAAAGGTTTTTTTGTTTTTTTGTTTTTTTTTTTTTAAATACTGATTAATGCATGTCCTGTGAGCTCCCTTTTTGACAGAGGAAAAATAGTCAGCCTTGCCTAAGCTTCTCAGGAGTACGATTAACTTCTCTAGTAATGTAAAGCAGGTAATTATATTCAGCTTGGGATTTTAAATGGTAATTAGATAATGATTATTATTACAAAGGGTTAAAAACACTTAGAACTCTGAAATCTATTGCTTATGGAAAGTAAAGAAGCAATGTGATTAAAACATAATTTTGTAACATGTATGTTTACATTGCTATCCTGAAAGATACTTGCATTTGTAAAACAAGTAATCCCAGTGCATACCTGAAAGCAGTCCTCAACATTCACCATCACACTATGTAGAGCTTATTATTTTTACTGAAAAGCTACTACAATGCTGGCTTGCTCGTGTGCCCTGGCCTAGGTGTTGCCTGTTATTTTATGGCCTTTTTGATTTCAGCGAACCTTGACGTCCTTCACTTTTTCCTTCTTGGGTGAGTAGTTTCCATTTTACGACCAGTCTATGTCCTGACGAACTGTGTCTTCATTGCAAACACATACTGTGGGGAATGTAATATAATTTTGCCATTGTGCACTTACCAGCTTAGAAATCAGGGCTCTGCTACTGCAGGTATTGTTTCTTCACCCTCCTCTCTACCTGACAAGATCTAGCATATTATGTCCCAGTGCCGATTTTTCCACAGAGCTCCCAGCTTCTGTTTCCATTCATCTCTCAGAGAATGAATACTCCAGAAAAAAAAGCAGTAGCCTGTCTTAAGGTATACCTATGCCTTAAAGAACATACTGCCACGAAAAGCTAGATGAAAAAAAGACATCAAAGATTCCTCAAGGAGAGATTCACTGCAAATGAGGCAATGTTTCTCTGCAGATGTCAGTGTGTGAGAGCTCAGAGAAATAGTTTAAAGACATTTGGTGTGATTGTTTGTAAGTGCTAATACTATGGGGCACTTCACTTTCTGAATTCCAAGAATTTTGACTACATTATTGCCCCAAGGAAAGCTAGCAGATAAATTACTTTAATGAATTTATTTTAGGAACATTCTTTTTCAAAGCTCTCTTATAACTGCCATTTATTAATGTCAATATTGATGCTTCGGCTTGTGGCTCTTCTCTTACAGTAACTGTTGTACTAGTATACTTCTGTCATACAGGGACCGATAACAAGAAAGACCAACAGAAAACCAAAATGACTGACAGTGGGCATTTACTTAACTTTTTATTATTATTATTATTTCCACAGAATGTGCAAGTCTCACAATCAAAGAAGCATAATTGCAAGATCTTAAAACATTGAAATTTAAACCTTGTAATGCAGTTTTTGCAGATATCATTTCACAAATGCTGTTGAAATCCCAGTCATGTCCTGACTTGTGCCAGAAAGCACTTTACAAAATTTTGCCTGTGGCTCTGGCTCTTTGGTTGCTTGTTTTGTTTTGGGATATGCTCGTCTGTTTTTGGAAAAACTGTTACAAAGGAAGCCGTGAGATGCAGCAGAAACAATCGAATGCAGTGAGCTCCACCCTGGGTCTGCCTCCACCCGGACCGTCTGACTTAAGCAGGTAAGTGTCATTAACTAGGTCATTAACTATGATTTTTTGATCATGCATGAATTTGTTAACACACGTAGCTCACAAATACGTATTTTGTTGGAACATACATAGCAGAATTGTAATATTACCTCTGATTAATAGTTATCTTCAGAAATGGCTAATCAAAAAAATAAGGAATTGGCCCAATTTTCTCTGTAAAGTGAAACTGAACAGAATTAGGTTTGTGGAAATGGAATGTTATGTTATTTAGGGGTTTCTTTATTTTGCATTTTTTTCTTATATTCAATTTTTACTTTTTTTTTTTCTCTCAGATTTGAATGACCTCAGAATGATTTTTTCAGTCATTTTTTATCCTTGGTCAGACTTTTAGCTGCTAAGGGAACACTAGCTGTTCGTGGTGACTGTTGATTAGTGATTTATTGGTACGTTTTGAACTTCGGGATTCCTTGCAATTGCATTTCAACACTTGTGACTTTGTTAGGCTAGATGTGCAAAGATAAGTAGAGCATAGTCTGACTGAAATCATTCATTGATCCAACTGCCCCTGCTTGCAAATTCCCTTGCAGTTCATAATGTGTATGGGCTTTGCAGAAATTTATTCATACATTTTAAATAACGACTACATTTGAGAATTTCCTGTTCAGTCATGCACAATTTATAAACATGGAGTATTAGGTAGAAATAATGAAATTATTCCTGATAAGGCATTTGCTCAGATTTAACTGCCAGTTCTTTCTGCTGGCATTTATTAAGCCCAGCCTAGTTTCCTACCTCGGTTCCTTCCGTGGACTTGACTGTTTTTGCTGTAGTTTCCTCCGTGATCATCCCAACTCAAACCCAAAAGTTTTTACTGAGAAACTATAAACTGGGAAAGATTCTGTCCTCTTAGGAGAGAGCAGGACTGGGTTTAGATTAAAATTCATAGAATAAGTTCTCCCATTTTGACTGGATTCTTATGTTCAGTTTTTTTTTTTTGTTTGTTTGCATAGAGTCAATAAGGGCTGCAACAATTGGGTTTAAATCCTCCAGAACTCAGCTGAAGACAGCAGTATACTGTGCAAATTTATTACCAATTTAATGGCTTAGAAAGCCACTCTTAATTCTGATTTTCTAATGGCTCCATGGAGGAGCTCAGGAAGAGACGAGATAGTCAGACTGAAGAACACTTACAAAGCTAACCAAACAGGGAGCGAGCATTTTCAGATCACAGCACCGTAGTGCTGGTGTTTTATATTCCCATGACAAGCTCAAGGAAGGTTGTAAAATCACATCTTTTTTTTCAGTTTACTCTAGTTTATACTTCCCAAAGACCACTGGGATGCTAGGTTCACCGAGACAAAGCAGAAGAGAAGTCTCAAAATAAATCACTTATTTCTCAGCATGATACAGAAAGCCTCTAAAGGCTGAGGAAAGAAAGGCCACTGTAATTTAATGGGCAAAATGCAGAGGTCCCTTCCCATCTCTAAGGTACACCACAATGTGTAAAGGACATTTTGTCCCTTATCAGACACATGCTGAACAAGGAGATCCTTTTTTTCCCTTGTCTGTAATGCTCCCTTGCACCTCTAACAACAGGAAAGTTGTTCTTTAGTTCCTTCCTGAAGTAAACATCCAGAAATCAATACTGTTTTTGTGACTCTTCATAGCAGACATGCTCTCTCCCAATCCCCTTTAAAGAAACTAATCTCACTTACATGACGACTTAAACAAAATTATTTTTATCTTGAACACAAGTATTTTCCCTGTATTGTGCAATATGTGGGAGAAGCCTACTGGGCACTCTTTGTTTTGGATATCTATGAAAGAAACATGCAATCTAGCTTCAACCAATTGATCCTCAAAGCTAAGATATAAATATTATGATGTTTCTCAATGATGCTAACAAGATGGCCTTTAAAGATTAATGTATTTATGTCTTTGCAAACAACCCTATTTAGGGCTGATCCAATTACTTAAGAATTCATTAATCTGAGATCTGAATTGTTAGATGGGCAAGTTTAGAGTTGTCTTTAGAGTCAGCTACTCATCTCTATTATTTTGGACAAATACAATCAGACCTCCTGGGGATCGATATTCAGCTGACTTAGATTTACAATTAGAGCATGGCTTCTGTCAGTACTGGAGAAGGTAAATGAAGAAGCACAGGAATGCAAAGCCAAAGAGCATTTTCAGTGCTTATCAGTGGAGCCTTTTCTTTCTCTGAATTTCCCAGCCTGAAAAGATGGAGAAAAAGGTCTTTAAATGACACTGCCATCTCATTCCAATCTTAAACCGCCCACCCTTAACTCTAGGCCTCAATAAATATTCAGCTCAAAAAATGAACGCTTACCACTTTCAAGAAAAGACCTGAGGAGCTGCTGTGAAATTACTTAAGCTTTACATTTTCCTTTATTTATGTATTATTATTCCCCTTCCCTTTGCATTAAGGAGCTCTAATCCTCACCTTCATTCTCCCTACACATTTCTGCTCTAGCAGGAAATCACATCTACCCAGAACAAGCCGGCAAGAGCTGAGTCCAGGCAGGAGCAACCCTGGGCACTGCTTGGAAACGCTTTCTAAGCACTCCAGTGTTAAAGGAGGTGTTAAATGATTGCTTATACTAAACATTTACTGAAAAATAATCACCTACTGCTAGCTGACATCCATCTAAAGTAGAGAAGATTCCCAAGGTGATTATCTACTGTTTTATGTATGGTACTGTTACATTTAAGATGGATTTAAAGGACTAACTTGAAAACCTAGTATCTTCTTTTGAATCTTTATAGTAAGGCATAATTTACTTTAATGACACTTCATATAATTGTGTTTATATTAATTCTTAATGGTCTTAACATTTCTAAATAATCTTAACTAGCTAAAAATGTGTATAAAATAGGCAACCGCAAAAAAGCTGTGATGTAGATCCTCTCTAGAGTTTTTTTTTGCTTGAATACATCAAAAACCATTCTTACATCTTATTTTGTTATATTTTATGACTCTGAATTTGCTCAGTATCAATTCCTCACATAAAAACTAGAATAAACCCACTTGTCGGTTTAATGTTATAACCACATCCACATTAAATGTAATGTCTCTGAAGATAATTGCAACTGGGCTCAGGACCTATAACCCTTGATCCCAAGGGATAATTCAGTTAATGTGTATGTATGAATAAACTGAAATGCACTCTAGCTTTTACACATGCACCCACATGCATACCTACACACACAAAATCCCATCTCAATAGGTTATTGTAATGAAACAGGTCATGCATAGAGGGCTTTGAAATTTTCTACTAGAGCAGTAATTGTTTCTATCAAATACCCAGTAACTTAATTTGACACCTGTAATGTCTCTGCTTTGTCTTCATTTGGGACACCATTGCTCCAGTGGCTAGAAAACATGACAGTGAATCATAAAATTTAGCAGTTCAAAATACTAAAAACTCAGTGTGGAGGTCATTAAAAAAGCAAGTTAAAAATATGTGAGAAGTCTGTGTATTTATAACAATACCTTTCTAAAACCCAGCCTTATATAATTCTGGGCTGTCAAAAGCTCCTTATGAGCAGTGACATTTTAAGAACAGCTACTGCCCATCTCTCTTCCTATTAAATCTGTAGAATGCTTGCATTATCCCTTGCCACTTTCAGTGAGGCTGGCCTTAATAAAAGGGGAAATAGTGAGAAAAACACTTTAGAAAAAGGAAGTTTGTAAAACTGCCAGAAGAACCACTCGCGAGGTGCAGGTCCTGATGGAGATTTTCTGGCATTTGTTAGTGAGGTGCTGTGCTATACGATTGATATTTTCTACCTCAGTCCCAGGTGAAAGCCTAACACTAGCAGGTGAAGTATGCATTAGCATCAAGGTACAACTTCATGGAATCATTTATCTCCAGGAACAATGCCCATCCACCACATAGATACTTGACTTCAGCAGGACAACTGGCATTAGGGAAAAACACTCCTTATATTCACCTAGAGACTATGTTGGAGAGGGAGAAAGACCCCAGATACAGCAGTCATTGATCTCTCCTTTTCTTTCCTCAAGGCTTGCCAGCTTATCATCTGAAAACTGCCGCTGGAGATGGTCCTAGTCCCATGTCCCTGGAAGCCACAGCTGCAACAAATACACAGGTAGAACAAGCCATGCGTGCCAGCGCTAGGAGGACAGCAAACCCTACTTAGTCTGGTCCTCCTTGGCTTTTTAGTAAATTTCCTTCCTGGCTTATCCATAACATGAAGGATCTAATAGAAGCACAGCAGGGGAGGAAGCAGATTTGGAAATCCCCGATGCTGTTCTGGCAAAATAGGTTACAGCAGGGCCTTAGAGGAACCTCTGAAGATTGAAAGAGTGGTGAACTTAGCAATAGCCAGAAGAAACCCTCCCCCGGGGAACATGGCCCTTCCTTCCCTTACACTTCTGTCCATATGCCTTCAGGCCTACACAATCATACCTAAATGCTAAGAGCAAAGTAATTTGTGGGAAGATACAAGAAAGAAAGTAGAGAAAACATAAGCAAAAGAAAACAAACCATGAAGACAAATAAACCTCAGAAATATTTTTAAGATTTATCCCACGTTAAAAAGTCACATAAATGAAAACCCACCTGTTTCTGAAGATTCATTTCAGTCAGTAGGACTACTCAAGAAAAAAGTTATGACTCAAACTAGGAAATGTTTACTCACATCTGGCCCTTTGCAAAAATGCAAATCTGCTAGTAGCTTCCAGAACTACTCTCAAGTAATCAATCAGGTAAAAGAGCCTTTACATCTAAGAAATGTTTTTTTACATCTTACCGTTTAATTTCCTGTAGTTGAAAAAGACAGTTTTAAGTTAATAGAGGCAGCAATGTAAGTTATGTTAGTATCCAGCTAAAAATAGTAAGCTATTCCCTGAATTGTTGTAGCTTGAGGATGCCATTCCTTTTAATGGTTTAAATTTGCATATGCCTTGGTAATGCCTTATTATGATTTACAAGAAGCAAATGTAACCAAATCACCATTACTGGTACTTACGCAGCTTTTAAATGTTAAGGATGGCAATTAGCACTTCTTTCCAGTGTTAAGTTACTGCAGGTAGGACTTTATGTTGGAAATTATCTGTTATTTTCAGAAAATCTAAGACAGTTTTGTCATTGGCCACCTTAGCAGTTCAGCACTTCCCCATAGGGAGGTTGTTATGCAGAGGTGACGGTTTGTGAAGGCAGTCACTAAGTGTGGGCTATTGAAAGACAGAGGAAATGGCATCCAAGCTTCATGACAAGTAAATTATTACAATTTTAAAGCAAAATGTCCTCAAATTCATCTCAAGTTTTGTAAATTCATGATGTTAAAAAGTTTAGAGTTTAAGCAACCTCCAGATATAATATGCTTACAAAGTGTAGGGATATTTGGAAAGACAGTAGTATAACAAACTATTTCATTTTGGAGGTGGGCTTGCATGAGTATAAATCATGTCATTTGACTTAATTATACAGAACCAGTGCTTACTGTTATTATCTGATTATTAACCCCCACGCGAGCTATTTACATCTCAGTCTTGAGCAATCAGTATAATGATTACCTGCCTGTTGCGGGTAATTAAGTAGAAAAGCCAGCAACAAAATAATGAGATTTTTTAATATTCTTTTTAGGTCAGACATAATGAGCACAGAGCATAACAGTGGATCTTGAGCATAATGCAATTGAGATTAGTTTTTAAGAGGCCTAATTTTCTTTGCTTACAGATATTTATTTTTCAGCAAGGGGAAGTTAAAAATATTTAGGAGCAAAATAAACTGAAAGGTCTGATTCAATATAAGACTTAGATGCTTCAGAAGACTTAGACACTTCACAGCATGACACTGCAGAAGAGGATGGGATTATTTACACTTGACCCTTTCTTATGCCTTTCTTATTCATACACATACTTAACTCCATAGGCAACCTAGCAGGAGATCCTCACTGGGGTGAAATGTCATGACTTCATTTCCCATGTGGCACTGCGGCAGTTTGCGCCAGCTAATCAGCAAGCATTAGGAGTAGTTCCTTTGAAAGCAATGAGTTCATTCATCAGCAGAGATTTTTCCAGCACCTAAAAATTATGGGCATCTAATATTTATTCAAAAGAAGAAAAGGTACTTTCGACTTAGTATCAACATACTATCAGGGTTGATTCAGCTTGCAGAGTTGTCTCCAAAGGGAAGTGGTAGGAGCTTGCTGGCTGTGGACATTGGAAATTAGATTCAATGATGCTCTAAGAAATTTACTGCAAGGTACTAATAGCACAAATGTTCTTGTACAGCATATGGCTCTGATCTGAAAATACTGAAGCATGAGCTCATTTTTACTTGAGCAGTCCTGTGGGACTGGCATCTTAAATTCATCTGAAATTCTGCAGCTGGTGTACAGTTTGGAGGATTACTTGTAAGAGTTCATTTAAGCCACTGTTGTATTGCATCACATTTATGCTATTAATCCCAAATTATAGATTATTTTACTTTAACTTCGTAGTATATTCTGCTTTTTTCTTAGTGTTAACATCCTGATGAACGTATATTAGCCATATATAAGCCAAAATGACTGACTGTAGAAAGTAGTTGCCTTTGGAAGACCAGTATTTTTGTTGATTTTTCTCTGAAGCTCCTCCATTTTGTTTATGGTTAACTATCCATTTTTCATCTGAGGACAACTCAAAGTAACACCTTCTTCCAGCCACATTAGGGATATACACAGAAGGACTTTTATCTCCGTTCTTGGTAATGAGATGCCCTGGTAGTGCAGCCTACATGTGTTATGTCTTGGTTTTATTTGCTACCATGTTGCAAAGAAATCTTATATATACACCATACTGGGAGAGCTTTTTTCTGAATGCCTTACTTCATCTGAATCAGTGCTTAAACCGTACCTCATTTTCTTCTTTTTATGTTTCAAACAAATTTACCTTGTTTAATAATATTTCAATTTAAAATCCATCTTTAGCACTGTTGGTTAGTTCAAACTTGCAAACTACGGTGACAGACCTATGCTAACCATTTTTAAATGTATTTTCTCTGTTTTTAGGGAAAAAAGTAAATATCAAGCATGAATCATAGATGGTATCATCTTTCATAAGATTCAAAAATGAAAGTCGTCTTTGTTTCATCAGAAAAACATCTTCATGCAGGATAGAAGTTACTGGGAAGTCACTAAGCTATCTGTGGGTTAATAAGGTTTCAGTATTCTTATCTGATTTTGATTCTGATCCCTCTGAAACACTGATGATCTGTGATCAATTTCCAACTCTGCTCTCATATTGCCTCTTTCACAGGCTCTTTGACTGCAATATGTAACACTCATATAGTCCAGCATTAGTTCTCTCTTGAGGGTTTTCTCATCTAGTTTTGTTCTTTGTCTTTTTGTGTTTTATTTCTCTACTGATGGGCATTTTGGGATGTTTCTGGCTTCCAGTGGGAAACAGTAGTAGGAGGTCTTAGCTCTGCAGTGAGTAGCATAATCAGATTGTGATAATTGCAAGAGGGCTGGTGAGGCCCATCTAGAGGTTATTGCATGACTGAGACCAAAACAGAGAAACAGAAGTTATTTTATGTATGTGTTAAGGAATGTGCAGCACCAGCTTATTATAAAGTCCCCTGATGTTGCAAATACTTGTGTATGTTTATCTTCACAGACATAAGTAATCCACTGACAATAATGGAACTACTTGTGTCCACTTCAGATGAAGTATTTGCTTATCCAGGAATGAAAGTTTCGGTCCTCCGTCACACTGCAGTTCCTTTCCTTGGAAGAACGTTTTCACTTACATTTCAGCTCTCAGTACAATGATCCTTGCATGGACCCTTCATTAGAAGAGCTAACTCTTTAAATAGAAAGGAATTATGTCTTCTGATTTTAATGGATACATGTTTTATAACCGTGGTGTTTTAAACCTTCTGTCTGTTTTTTTTAAACAAAGTGAGTGGAGATACTTTTGCTCAGTGAAATAAAAATACTGGGGTTTTCCTTAGCTCTAAAGTGTAGAGAAGAGCATTCCACATGATATATAAATGGTTGGAGGGGAGAGATGAAAAGGCCAAGGTAAAGATGGAAGTAATAGCTTTTATTTCCTAACCCTATTTTTTTTTAAATATGCATTGTTAAAGATGAACATGTTTGCGAAAAAGATCAAACTTCAGCCAAGCTTCGGCAGATTGAAATAAAGATGAGCTAATGTCTAAGATTATCTTTCAGTAATTGTGAATACCTTTTTTTTCTTCTTTTTTTCTGTTTAGCTCTGACAGCTAAATATAGCTCAGATTTTCACATTTTTATAGACCATGTGAGTTCCCTGCAGGCACTTTGTCTCTTTTCAGTGATTTGTATAGTTAGAATTATAGCGGATGATAAGCATTTGCTGTTCAATAGTGTAGTTAATGCTCAGCCCCCTGGGTAACAGAGCACTGAAGCATTTACTACTCCGTGGTAGTTCTGCAACAATCAGCAGCAGCGTGGCTCTATCACAATAAATTTACGTCTGTACGCTTGGTCTTCAGGGAGTTGAACATTCACTCGCTAAAGCCTAGGGAAAACAACCAGAATGGAGGTTGTCCAGGCTTTCAGAGTGGCACAGCAAGAAAAGTGCACTATTGTAACAGAATCGGGAGCAGAAATCACAGATGGCACAGTATGAAAATAACCCAACTTTTATTTTCTCTCCTTTTTCCCCCAGCAGCATAAAAAAGAACTGCCTGGACTAGGAAGTTTTTGGAAAGCTAGATGTTACAAGAGATGCAGCACTGACAGACGCACTGCTCTTCTGGTGCAGAAGACAGAGACCCTGGGAGGGCTTTTGGGGCCCTTCACTCCTCCATCAGCGAGTCGTCTGCCTTATTGTGTTCCAGTCCTAGAAGGAACTCTGAGTTTAAAATAGTGGGAGAGGTGAGGGGAAAAGAACTACGAATAAAATCAAAAAGAAGAATGAAAAGGGCACACTTAGAGTAAAAGTAAAGACAAAAGGGCACTAGAGTAATAGCAAACCAGCTGACCATGAGGCAGAATCATATTCTCAGCAGGTTTGGGTTAATGAACTTAAGACTAAAAGGCAGGCCCTTGGGGAGAGTGGTAGTAATACCTGAATACATTCAGGAGTAATATCTGAAAGATAATCAGAATAATGAAGTATAAATGGTCACAATTCAGAATCTGGGGTGTGAAAAATAGGAGAGGAGCAGCTGTGGAAGGAAGATACAATATTAATGTTATAAGTCTCAGTGCACATGTATATAATGCAAAGAATCTGTATCGCTTTATCTCTGATAAAGCACTCACCTCTGCTGCTGCCTCCATGCTCTTTTCTGTATGCTTAACGCGAAAGAAGTGAGCTGAGGTATAATATGGAGTTACACAATACCAATGAAGGTGAGGATGCAGCACAGAACATGTATTATAAGTGGTAGTGTGTTTGATCAAAAGAGTGATATCTCCTACTCATAGGAAAAGATATATGCATATTTCTTTAAACTTTGTGTAGCTGAGAGAGAGCTCATTGATCTAGTCAGGATGGAACTATATCAGACCTTTTTTTTTTTTTTTTAGGCTCTTTCCAGAGTACAATAGCATATGGAAGCAATTTTGGATAATGAGTTGTAAAATACATTCCAGGGAGTAATGCCGTGCTGGCAGGGATTTAACTGAACAATTTCATAAACCTTCCATCCCTAATTTCTCTCTGTCTATGATTCTTTAAGCTATAGCCAGATAATTTTACGTTCTCTATAGCTCTATTAGTCATCTAATATCTTCTGATTTACAGCTTGACCGGTGTATGACAAAGCCTAGCTTGTCTGAGCACACCCTAATCATAACAGCAGGTTTCAGATATGACATTGCCAGCTCACGACCCTCATTTTATTTATTTATTTATTTTTTCCTATGGATTGAAATATACTAATAAGAAATAGCAAAGGTGGCCAGCCTCTCCTAGGGCCTTTATTAAATCCTTATATTGAGAAAGTATAAAACAAAGGAAATGACAGAAAAATAGGGGCCCAGATAAGCAGAAATGGAGTGAAACAGGTTTGAGTGAGGTTTGATCCTCATTTCTTAAGTGTGACTGTTGGGAGGGCGTGGTGTCTTAACATTGAAAGGATAGTGGGCTCTGCGTAGCCACAGAGGACTGCAGACACTGCACATCAAAGGCAATGACGTGGATCCAGAGAAAACAACCCGTTGCTTCTGAGCACCTTAGAATTTCTTACCTCTACTGGGAGTCATTGGCAAAGTAAATCTTTGGCAAAATGGTAGATACCTGTAGCCTCAGTTTGGGACTAATTATTATGGAAAACAGGAGTTTGGTCTCATTTTACCGAGTGTAGACATCTAAATTTTATAATGAGAACTACTAGCTTCTGGAGGTACCATGCTCTCTGCTACCTCTTGTAGCCTTAACAGGGGGAGATGCAGGCACTTCCAGAGGACAGTTTATCCCCCCTATCTGTCCTAAGGAAGATAACTTCAAACGACTAAGAGTAAATCCTGTCCTTCATGTTTCAGTGAGTGAAGTTTTATTGGATGAATATCAACTAACCACTGGAATACTTCCAAATTTTTCCTGGAAAAACAAAACTCATTTAAGAAGGTTGAAGTATGTAATAAGGTTGTGATAAACTCTGAGGCTTTGATGACCTGTATTCTTACCAATGGGAGCACGAGGAAAATTGTAAAAACGCTAGGAAGTATAGGTAAAAATCTTTCAGAAATACTTTGATCTATGTAAGACTATTGCTTGGGGAAGATTTATTTTAAGAAACTGTCAGGTGAGACTTCTGACCATTTTGTTAATGAATGCCATAATAAAAGGAAGTCGCACGAACTGTTTTTGCAAATAGGTGAACTAAATAGAATTATTTATAACTGTGTCATATGAAAAGTACAAAGAGAGACACCAAAAAAAATTATATTCACTGGCAGACTGAATGCTACACTTTCCAAATGATAGCATGCATAAGCAAAGGAAGGACATGAACTGCATCTAATTAAAAATGTATATCTAGAATTTTCAGTGGATAAAGGGAGGAGAAAAAGGAGGCAAGAATACAAAAGCAAATAGAGTTTTTGCAGTAATTCTAAAAGTGATATAATTTCTTTTTTTTTGTAGGGAGTAAAATAGTGTGGAGATTTATTACAAGTAGTAAATCTATTTCAATTTCAAAGGGATTCCGGGTGTAATCCCAAGTTTGGAAGAACTCTCTTTTGAATAACTAGAAATGGAGTAGTTTGTTTGTTTGTTTTAATTCAAGACATAATTGTATCACCTGTGATTGTATCAGTAAGTTTATTTCAATATGAACATATCAAACATGGATATGACAGCATTGGTTACTTAGGAAGCAAATATGCAAAAGGTAAGTGACTGGAAATATCTCCCATTTTAATTCTTCTATCAGTAAAAGTTTGCTAGACCTTACTTAGTAATATATTTGAGCATAAATCAGGATAATTAAATGCATCTCTGATAGACTTAATCCTGCAAAACACAGCAGTCAAACTCTGCTTTAATAAAGCACTGAACACTTAATTTTAAGAATGGTTTAAGCTGGAATGTTCCTAAACATCATCACTGAGGAAGCTCACGCTAGTGACGGCCTGAACCAGCATCCCAGATGTGCGTGCACAATGGTATGGAAAGTCCATATTCACTGTCCTGTGGTTTTGGATCAGTCTGAGTGAAAATTCATTATAAAGGACTAAATATGTAGTCAAGAAAGAAAGCCAGCTGCTTACTAGCATTGATTAAAATCTCAGTATAGGCTGTATTTGGACTAAGATTTGCCACATAGAGGTTCATGTAAACATATGAAGTTTTTCATGTCAACTACTCATGCCAGAAATGTGTTTACAATCATTTATACACTACAGTCAAAAAAACTAAAATAGGCCTGTTTCCTTAAAATGACTATGAAAAGATTTTCAAAACTGTGGTTGTTGCTAAACCTGTCCCAGGCATAGATACAACCTCAAACCCAGTCCTACCAGAAAAGGCATTTGCTAACTTCAACCAGGGGAGCTCAAGCCAGCTCCAATAGTAGGAACTTAGCAGTAAAATCAAAACTCGGTCGTCTTACCTGTTTGATATTGCATTCTGGATGGCAAGAAAGGAAAAGTGCTCGAGCAGCTGAATGAGAAGTGGGAAAACTTAATGTCTTTGCATTTACCTTCTACTGCACCAATATACAATCCTGAATCCTGAAAGAGCTCCAAGGCCCTTTATGGCCTAAATGTAAACCAGTCAGAACTGCTCTAATAAATGAGTCAGATAAGGACAAATGCTATTTATCAAAGCCATACCAGTTTGTACATGTGATGTTCATGTTATTTGGTGATGATGAAGAGGGTTCATGATTTTTACTTCTTTTCTCAGAATAACAGATTAGAATTTGAAGCCACGTTTCAGAATCAAGTGCAAGCTCAATGATGAGGTAAGAGATGAAAAGGCAATTGATTTGTATTTGCAAACTATGTCTTTACCTTGATCAAAATGAGGTGGTCTAACTGTGTTGTAGAGTTAGCTTCATTCAAGGTAATTTGATATTGATCAGCTTTCAGCTGTAGTGCCGCAACAATCAAACTGATCAAATGTAATGCTACACAGACATGCTTTTTCTGGGATATTATTTCTATGGGAAATCATTGCATCAGAGAGGAACAAAGTGGGCTGTCAAGTAAAAATATATTTATAATGCTTAGCTTCTTTTTCTCCTTTTTGATGTTTATGTATTGAATTTTATTTTTAATATTTGCAAAAGGTTGAGAAATATGTGGTTATTTCACACATGCCCTGAACATAGGTTTTTTTTGATCATCTTATATGCACTAATAATGTAAACAAAAAACACAAAGCAGGCTTTTCAAAAAGAAGCAGTATCTAAGCATTTCTTTTGAATTCAGTGATTTCCCCCAACCCATCTCTGAAATTCAATAAATTCTCTAAATTTAACGGAACATTTTCTCATTTACTTGAACGACAAGAGTGTTTAGATCTTGCCAAAATTCCTATTTATAAATTAAACACATTCATCTGGTTTCTCATAATTCCTCCATCATAGCAGTGGCAACTGCACCCATTTCCAGTGCAGAACTGTGACTTTTCTATGCCTTATCCTATTTGCTGTTTGCAGCTGATCAACCCAGTGACCACGTACATTGCTGTATAGGCTCCCATATATAGTTCTATTACTCCTGCTGTGAGAGTAAGATTGATCCAAGATATATCAATTCCTGAAAATTTTATTGGGGCTTTTGGCCAGTCTAATTTGCATTGGATTGCTACAGCCAGACAAGTTTTGAAAGGTATTTTACTTATTATAAAGATGTGAGTGTCTTATCTAAACTGTCTTGTTTCTACATCTTCAGTATTCTCTATGGCTTATTTTTCTTGAAAAGCAAAAGGTGTTTGGTTCTGTCTTCAACTTAGAAATAGAAGTTCTGAATAGTCATGCAATTAAATTTGGTAGAGATTTACCTTAATATTAAGATGAACTTAGAATTATATACTTTGTTCTCATGTTCAATATATAAGTAGAGGCAATCAGTGTGATTGCTTAAAATAGTCCATTTTCAATGGGAATTGTAAGCAGCATTCAAAATTCATCAAGGTTATGGACATATGTTACTCAGACAAGTAGTTAGCATAGTCTTTTTAGACAGTTAATGGCATTAGAAGCTAGCATACTGTATTAGATTCTGGCAAACAATCAGTCTTGAGCAAGCCTGTTAGACGAGGAACATAAAATATGTTAATGAATAAGTCCAAGTGCCAAAGTCATTAGCTTAAATCTGCATAGGAGAAGCATGAAAACAATTTCGTTTTTCGCCTTAGGATGACAACTTCACAATTGTAAACAGAGCTTGGGAAGATATGCTTGCGAGGCACTTCTTTCATATGAGTTAATTAAGAATGTTCTACTCATATTTGTGTATGCCCAAGTGCACAGTACTATTAGGGCAGCAAGAACTGGATAGTTTTTAAGTCCTGTTCACAGTTTCTAAGTGGTCAAGCTTGGTTTCAAGGCAGGGTTCAAACATGGTGTGGACACATTTTATTCAGTATAATTTTAGAAGATAATAAAAATGCAAACAGCTCCTGGAGGTAAGAGGTAAGTCATATCACCTAAAGGAGAAATTCAGATGTCCTCTTTAAAACAAAAGCACTGAGTTAGAAAAAAGAGAAAACATAGCAGATTCAACAGGAATGGATCTAATGGTCTAACAGAAGAATTAGAAACCGCGGTGTTTGGAATGATCTTGTCCACTACCCAAGAACGAGAACTTAAATAAGTATTTTTCCAGTGCTACATTTACACTTACAGCATCATGTCTTCTGTTATTGAAAATATATGCACCCATCAAAACAAATCCCATTGGTTAACTTTATACTTTCTTTTGCTTTGATGCTTTGCTACCTGACAAGAATTGATTCATATCAGTGGAATGACCTCAGCAGTAATCTCAGCTGGTGTATTCATCTGTGCAGGAACTGAAAATATACCTATACAAACTTTTCTATTTGAGAATAATTCTTTTTAGGATGGCTTGTGAGGACTACGGAAAGCAGTAATATTAATAATAAAGTTGTATAGCTGCAGGTATATGAGCATGTAAAATTTCACAGCAAACTTTTCCATTGTAATATTAAGGATTGAACTGCCAATGCTGCAGGGCAAGTGCAACAATGCAGAAAGAGTGTCTCCTTTATCACCTGCATGAGTGGGGTAAGAACCAAGGCACCTTTTGTAATTAGGATACCTGTAGCTGAATGGCCAGAGCATATTGTGTATCAGTGTATATGATGTGCATTATAGGGACATAGAAATCACTGTGCTCGATCACAGCATTGACCATGTCAACATGCCATGTTGGAAATTATACAAGTGCTTGTGTTACTTTACACTGGCTTAATATAACAATGTTAATTTATTTATTCTTGTTATCAAAATGTATGGTAGCCAGACATAGACTGACTGATTCTTAGAGCATACCATTGAAATTAGCTGGTTTGCCCAGTGGAGGAAAGAATGGAGTCTCCACAATTCTACTTTGCTCACAGTATTTCTAAGTATGTCTTTTCTGGTAGGAAAGAAAACATTTCGCCTGGCTTGAAGACTTAATATGCTCCCGTCCACTTTTTATGACTTAATAATTAGAAAGAAACTGCTGCATGATCAGTGTAACTTCATGAAAGTCTAGTGCTTCTTTATAGTCCATCTTGAGTGCAGGAAATAGAAAAATCTTGCTGGCAAACCAGTAAAAAAACTTGTGCACTTATTTAGTAACTGTAGAAAATAGTTTATCTGACTCTAGCTCTTGAAATTAAATGAAAATATTTAGTAGTTTCTTGTTCTGAGACAGGCCACTGTTGAGCAGTGTTGATCCTGATGAGATTTGCCTCTTGCTTTTTGTAATTAATACAAGTTTTTTGAAAACAGATAGCCACGTGAAAGAGGGAATCTCTACTAGTGTACCCTTCTCCAAAAGTAAAATATGTGAGCTCTTTTATTGTTAAGTACCAAATAGTCTCTTGGGAAGAGAGACAGTAAAAGCATAGCTGCAAGGGAAGATTCAGTCAGACCTTGTATCACTAAGGAGCTCAGCCACAAGATACGAATTCGTAGGAAACCAAAACTCCAGCTGCTCATTTAATGACTTGTCTCCTAACTCCATCCCGTGGTCTCTCTCTCTTATGCACTGTAGTTTTTCTGTAGTCAATAAGTTGTTTTTTATGCATTCCTGCAATTCTCTGACTTTTAACACTGCCACTACATATCAGGGGAGGCAAAGATATTTTTACTTTTATATGGATAGAAAAATTAACCAGTCACATTTTCATTCATGTCTGACCCAAATAACAGTTCAGGTAAATTCTCTGAATTCACTTCCCGTGCAATTGTTCCAGGATCACAGCTGCTCGTGACTGAAAGTCACTGGAAAGTGCCAAAGCGCTTGATCGCAGTTCTTACTTTTTTTAACAAGAATGTTTTCTTGAGGGTTCCTTAGATTCCAGCAAAATTTCATGAACACTTCTTAGGAGCAAAAGCTCCCTGCTCCTTCCTAATAAAAATAGGAAATTTGTCTACTGGATACTCTCTCGTGTTTTCCCAAGATTCACAAGTCTATTAGAAGATAATGTAAGCAGGTGAAATGGAAACTGTAGTGCAATTAAATTATCAGTAAATTAATAGCCAAGGAATTATGCAGGAAATCATCCAGGATCATGAAAAGACAAGAGAAGGTGCTATGGTGGTAAATTGCAAATGTCTGTGAGGTATATTGTTTCCTACTTGAGAAATGCTAGTTATGCTTGAATTAAACAACTTATTGCATAGGAAAAGAGATTTTACATCACTTCATGTCACGTGTTCATTGTTCTGCTTCTTAGCTTTATTCAGCTGTTTCACCAAAGTAAGAGTTTTGATCTTGAAATGAAATACCAGCCTGAGCAGGAAGCTGGGGCCTAAATCTGGTTATACAGCCATCAGTGTAAATCTAAAATGAATTGACTAGAAAAAGCGAAGTCAGAATAAATAAACCTCCTGAATAAGGCAGACTACTAAAAATTTATTTTGTTCAATTGAAAGTCTGTAATTCAAACCAGTATAGCTGTACTTGTCTAACCCCAATGCCTGAATATGATTGTACAACAAAATCTTCTTCTTCCGCACCACCCCATGTTATTGTGTGGTCTGGGGAAAAGGTTGAGCTAAACCAAAGAAAGCCATAGGAGGAAGGTTTTCCAGCTGGAGAAGGAGGTCTCAGAATCTGCATTTGTTATTTCATAAAAAATCCAAAATTTAAAGTAAAGTTGCGTACATAAACATTCATACTAGCTTCTCTGAACAAACAAAAAGTGATTCATGGGACTGTACAGAGATGGGGAATCTGGAGACCCCAAGAACCAAGTCTTCAGCTAGATTTCCTGGAAATGTGGGGTTTGTTAGATGGCTACAAAGACAGTGAGCGAACTGGCGTAAAACCACCCGTTCCTACCAAGTCTTGTCCTGGGGTGGAGGTGGTCATGGGACTGGTGTTAGTCAATGGATGGTGATGGAGTTTACGCATGAGATAGAACACCGGATTTTCTCAGTATGTTCATAGTTTCTGTGCCCCTGCATGGGTTCATGAAGATACTGATCGTAACCTAAGAGACTTTCCTCCTAATGCTAGACTAGTAATAACAGCCTCAAGACTGCTCTCAAGCCTGGACCCACAAACCATCTGAATTAAACCTTTTAAATCAATTAATGCTGGAATAAGAAAACTATGGAGAAGTTTGATGTGGATTACAAGATGTGATTCAGTTTTATGTGGTTTGAGCTGGTTGAGAATTGACTTAAGGTTGACTTTAAATATTGCTGGTTGAGCATGTGCCAATTCTCTTTGTGCAGGAGACATTTAGTTACTCGCATGGATAGCTACATGGCTGTTTAATGAAAACGGGTCTCTAATTAAGACCTAGGCACTTGAGACCTTCACGTGAACCTTTCTGTATGTATTTGTCTGTGCGCCAACTTAATGAAAAAAATCCTTTATTTCTGTTGTGCTCAAACTGACTGTCAGAAGTTAATCTCTGCTCTTCAAACTTTAATCCAATTGCTTATTTGGCAAAGTTGAAATATGTGTAGGTATAGGAAAAAGTATTACAGATTTCATCTTGACACCAAATTAAAAAGAAGCAATTTGCTCATCTGTGCTGCCTGACACATTCTGACTTTATCCTTTCCAAGGATAAAAAGTAACAGAGGAAATTCATTAGTCACAATACAAGATGAGCACAAAATGATGGAAATAAGTTGACTTTTTAAAAATAGAAACAGAACTTGTTTTCAGCCTAGTAATTTTTACTCCATGGCAGAATCCTGTAAAAGAGCTGAGCAAAAGAGTTCCTGGAGATGAGAAAGGATTTCTACTGTACATCGTTTACATCCATCATAACCAGCTTTAGAATTCTGCTGAAGGGATCTATGTGATGGCTCAATTTCCTTTTAAAATTGTAACTCATTTATTTCTTTCTTCTCCACTCATGGTAAATCTGAAGATGCAAAGTTTGTGACAAAAGGCAGGTAAGGAGATAAACTAAGCAATGATAAGATAGGAGAATTAAGATAAAGAAGTAAATAGGTTGAAATATTGCAGAACATCAGCATATGCTTTCTAGAGACTTCATCTGGTGACCAGAGCTACTAACATTATTAATGTGTAAAGAAGATGTAAAAATATCTTCTAGTATCATTGAAAGGATAGGCCATATATGTTCTTTAATTATCAAAAGTACCACTGCTAAGCAATGGAACTTTTTTTTTTCTGTTTCCATGAAGTGTTATTGTTGTTTTGTTTTGTTTTTTAATCTGTGTAACAGTACATATCAAATAGCAAACCAAAAACAAAAGAACCAATAATTTATTTCCAAATGCTGTAATAAGATCTGAAAAGCAAAGATCAGAAGCAGAGGTGAGCTGAATATGAAAAATATTTAAGTAATATGTCAGCAAGAAGTATAAGAAGCTTCACCTATTAATAAAAAGTGATTGAAGATCTCTAAGGTTAAAAAAAAATGATGAAAGCCAGAATAGCATGAGTAATTCAGTCAGTCTGTGGAGTGATTTTAAAGGCTGAGGCAAAAATCAGTGATAGATATTTTGGGCTTATTCAAAACAGTCTTTTTATTGCTAAAGGGAAATAAAAGACAAGAAGGTTGGGTTTAACAAAACAGTTAATGAGATGAGACTAGTTAATGAATACTTTGGTTTTATTTAAAAAGATAGCTGTACTTTGAAATGGCTACACTTTTCAACAAAATTTATTCTATTCTTTTAAAAAAAATGTGGTGGAAATACAGCCCTTGCCTTTCCAAGGACTTAGGGTTTAATTAGTGAAAATATATGATCCTTAGAAGGTGTGCTGAAAATTGGCTTAAGCCGGCTGTGAGGCTGGAGAGGAATGGTTTTGTGTTCCACTGCAAATTCCTTCATCTGGTTCCTCTTTTGACTTGTTAATGTCATAGTTATTTCAATGTTGTTTCAATAGCAGCGTATTAATTTGCTGCTGGGTCTCTTTTCATAGCTCTGTTTTCCAAGTTGGAGAATTCACAGTGATAATGGTCTCTACCCTTAGATTTTTTTTCATTAAACAGGAGTGGTCTGATATGCTTTCTTTGCTCCAGTCAGGATGAATTGTGCTAATGTATGATGAGAGAAATCCAGCATTTTTTGCCACATATGGGGTCTAAGATACAGCCCAGTGAAGCTAATAGGATATAACTTGCTCAAGTGATCTTCAGGACCTCTGAGTTGAAGACAGTGGAAACCCAACATGAGTGAAGTTTCAAAGTCTCCCACTGCAAGGTAAACCACTGTACTAGTGGTATTCTGTGTGCAAAATGTTTCATGGTGTTATGCGAAGGGTATGCTGTACTTTCAATACAAAAATGTAATGAACTCAAACTGACATGAAAGAGGGTAGCGATTTCTCTTGTTAACGTCTGGGGGTTCCTTCTCTCTTCTTTTTTGGGCAAGTAGACCTGACCTTTAAGAAGAGTCTCACTGGATAACTTCACTAAGTAGGGTTTGAGGAAAACAATAGTTTAAAGTTTTTTTTACATCAGAAGTCGTAAAAGAAAATCCACTGGAATTGTAATAAGTAAGATTTGCTTATGAAATGCTTCTAGACCAGCATATAATAATATATAAAGATTAACTAAGACACATATGTACACATTCAAATTCCGTAATTATAATAATGTAACAATAATAAAAATAAAGCTAACCTTTTAAATATTTTGTGAATTCCAACTAGAGAGGAACAGAATATGTTTGCTGGACAGTGAATGATAGATTTGTGTTTTAGTGAGGGGTCATATTACTTAATCCTTGCATAGAAAAACACTTCATATCATTTATCATTTGGAATCTTACAATAATGGTTTTGAAGGTAGTTCATTCAAGAGATATGCCATGGTCTAGATTATTAAACTGTGCAAGGTATAATCAAGTAATTCAGCTAGCAACACGTGTGTTATAATGAGAAATGGTTGTTTAGACTCCAGTTTATAGTAGTTTGTTTTATTATTTTACCCTCAGGACAGAGTTTAAGTGTTTAACTCTGAAGCTTTTCTAATATTATACAAAGCACATAACAAAGCATAAGGCATTTTTACCTAGTTTATACTTGCATTTTTAATTATTGTTTTTCTTTTAATTGCAAACTGAAATTAAAACAGAAGAAAAAGAGAAAAATCAGCATTAGGAGGATTAAACCACACAAGCTCTCTTTCACATAAGAGACAAAAACTCTCATTTGTTCCATTGCAGGACGATCCTGTCTTTCATTTTACCTAAAAACTATTTTAATCTGTTGCGTTTTTGTACCTGAGTTCATGGCCTAGTCACTTATCTAAGCTCATCCCCCTGATGAATTATCTTCACAAAATTCTTGCCAGGGAGAAGATGATGATTTATTTACACTTTGTGGATTGGAACAAGGCACATCAGAAACAGTAAATATCTTTGTGGATCTGGTGCTGTGTTCAATGTTATATGAAGTGACATTTCCTCTACCCCAGTCAAATGCCCATGCCACAGAACTGGTGTTCGGTCTTGATGTGCTATCAGCTTTTGTATTATCAGAACCTCCATCAGTATTCTGACAGAAGGAACAACAAAAGTTTGGAGAGCTTTTGCAGAATACAATATTTTGCAAATTGGAAGGGAATCTGCTTACGCGGCCCAGTTTCAGCAAACTATCTCTAATGGCAGGACTGTGACCTGCTGCTCCCACATCAGTGTGGGTGTCAAGGATGCCTTGGTGTAACCCTTCTGCTACACCTTTTCCTCTCTGTCTTGGTTTGCTCAAACCACTCATTCACTTGGAAATTGAAGAGAAAATTAGCTAGCTAACTTCACGTAATATTTTCATGGGCACCAATGGGTCCCTGAAAATGGTAGTGCTCTTTTTACAGAGTGTGAACCTGAAGATGTAGCTCCAAACAGAGCTAGAGCATGCCTAGGACTTCCTATCACCGCTCTACAGACACAGGTGAACATGTCTGCAGTCGCAATTACATATGATTGCATGTGAAATGCATCTTCAGTAAAATCTGCCCACAAGCTTGCTAGATTGAATTTTGAAGCTGGCTTGAAGCTACCTGAAAAACGTCATCTCAATATAGATGTCCATTGCTTGGCTAAGACAGAATATAGAACATACAGAATATAGAAGATGGAACCAAGGTACAACAAAAGTCTTGCCCTTTGCTAAACTTGGAATTCTTAAATATGTGCATGCTTTATTAAAAATAAGCATATAAACTAGGTGAAATAGTTCAGGCAAAAAGAGCCCAAGATGGAGACAGTAAGTTAGAGGCAAGCTACTTTTCTCCTATTCTAGGAGCTGAAATGGGAAATTATGGCTTATTTTCATGAAACAGGAGCCTAATTCTTACTGCATTCCGCACCTAATTGTGCAGACTCACCAGTTTATCCGGGTCGCAGCTAGACAGCTAAATATCTAGACACTTTTTTGGTTTTGTATTGTTTCTTTCAATGTGATGTGAACTGATTTGTTTGAGACTAGACTTCTACCTTGCCCTTCAGATTTTATAATTCCTGACCATGAACTCTTCAGTTGTACCACCCATTAATGTACAATGTTTGCATCATTATTTCTAGATGGAAGATTCATTAACAACCAAATAATACATAAATGCAAACCTACACACACACACACACACACACACACACACACACACACACACACGTAGTTTAAGAGATTTTAGCAGAAAAACAATAACCTGGATCCCTCTAGAGGCCATTTGTGTAATATTCAGTAGTGAAAAAGAATTAAGTCTCTCAATTCTCTGTCAAGGAAGCTTATCCATCTTATGTTGCTACTTATTACCTTACCAGTATGCTTTGATCAGGGGAGTGAATGCTGCCTAATTATTGAACTTTTTTTTCCTTAAACCAATTCAGACTTAGAACTGAGTAATGAAGGAAGAGTTTCAGTGCGTATTAATTCAAAATTTAAAATGAGTTCCTATAGGCACATTTCCTAGAGGAGTGTTTTTAGAAAATGAGTGTTTTATGTGAGATGCTGATTGAAGCACCAGAAGGATAGGTTTCCATTTGCAATAGCATTGCCAGGGAGCTAATTAAACAGGGCAGACAAAGAGGATACTATTACTTTCCCATCTGTGTGCGTTTTTCAGCAAATCCCTGCATTGGGCCTGACTCTGATCTCAAGTATAGTGCCATTACTCCTGCATATCTTTGAAAAGTCCGGTCTTAACTGTAAAAGACAAGAGAGGCCATCGTGATAAGTGAAACCTACACCCACTTAGTCAAAGCATGAATAGTTTGATTGGAAAGAAACAATTCTCAACATAGAAAAGGAATGAACTGAGCTTTCAAACTCTTTACGTTGCATCTGGGATAAATGTGATAACCAAATCCCGAATTTAGGAACACCCCTAAGTTATGATTAACTCCATGCCAGTTGAACACTGTGTATGATAAAGTTTCCACTTCAAATGCTTCCTGGAACTGAGAGCATTGCTAGTCCACTGGCTCATTAAGGACTATATGCTTATTGGGCTGTGTATGTTGATTTAAAGGATAGAAGTAACTCCAGTTTAGCATCAGCTCCTGTGAAATGGCAAACCGTGAATATAGTGTATGAAGTTCCAGCTATGTTCCACAGTCTGTTCTTCATTGATTAAAAAGCCTTGCCACAAATAATCGAATCAATTCAGACAGCCAATCTAAAAAATTAGAATGTTTTTGTAGTGATCTTGGTAAAATTCATTAAGTAAACTTTGCTGCTTATGATATATGCATCTTCATATAGTTTGAGTTAATGACGTGTAAATAGTTTAGAATTAATGTCCTTTAAAATATTTGTAATTCATCTCAAGTTCTTGCGCTATTTCTCCTAAAAGTTTATCACTTATATCTTGTTCCAGTTAGTCCTCCAGCACTGTATTATTCCACAGCATCCAAGCATCAGAAAATCAATTTTAATTTTATAATGAAATGGTTGTACAGAGTGGTATACTTTTATGCTCACTTCTGGCACAAACCAAATTTGTTTTTGATCATTAATTACATGCAAAATATCCTGTTGTACACCATGAAATGTAGTTTCATCCACATGAGTGAACACTGATTATGTACTTTTGAAGAAATGTTGAGTAAAATTACAGGCCATATTCAACTTTGCTGTAAAGGTGAAAAGAATAATGTTATGAAGAAAGATAAAGATGCAGGAGAATACTCATAAAGGCAATTTACAAAACGATTTACCAAGAGCAGCATAGTTTTATGCAGCACTGAGCTGCCTTGGAATGAGGTCTGTAACCTGCATTCATATGCTACAGTATGCCAAAACCTAGACAGATCATGCATAATCTGGACAGATTTTCTGATCTCGAGATATTGATATGTCAGACCTCAATAACCTGGTGTTCACAAAAAGTACTGATGGTGTCAAAATATTACCCTTCGTTTCACGTTGGAGCTGAGCCAAAAACTATTGACAGCAGTGGAAAGACTCTGGTGGGCTTTGCGTCATTCTGCACTCTACGCTTCACCACTTTGCTCAAGTGCCACTTTACATTTTCGCCTTGTGCTTGCTTGTGATAGAAGTTTCATTTCAAACCAGGAAGTATATTTGAAAGGATGTGAGCTGTCACCAGGTGCTTTCAAGCAATATAATTCTTTTATTCTGGGTTGATCCTCTAGGCAAATGATTTGTCGCTGCTTACTTTTGACTGGGTAATTAAGCGGAAAACAATAACTCAGACGCTGCATCTGCCAGTAAGTGGAGCTCTTTGCTAGTCCAGGAAGGTGTGTCCTCACTAGGAACCTTCTCTTTTTTTTTTTTTTTGTTTTTTTTTCTTCCTGAACTGAAAGTACTGTAGAGTTGGTATTCAATTTGTCTTGAGCCCTTTTTCAATTTTCACATTATATTCCAATTCTATTAAGTTTATAAAACAAGAGGATAATAGCTAAAATCAAGCAAATTCTAAATTATAATATTTGCATGTAGATTTTATTCTTTTTCTCTTTGTCAGCCAGCTTTGAATTCATTCCCTCTGTCCCTTAAAAGAAAGAGGAGAGTTTTTAACATTTTAATTCTATTCCTAAGAAATATATCTTTGCATTTTTGGTAAAAATGGTCTGGTTTGCTGCACCAGAGATTTTGAGAGAGTGAAGGGTTGTTTTCCTTTTCCTATTCTTTTCACAATATGGGCTCATTACCCACTGAAGTATATTTACTGTAATAGTTCCTAACAGTGCAAAATGTCAACCCGGCTGGGCCGTGATCTAGTTTGTGGTTTTATAAGTGGTTTACAGTTTAGGACTTCTGAAAGAAACACAACATGGAATAGAGAACACAAAAATAAAGAAGCAGCTGTCCTCCCCTTGTGGAGATTCCCTCTCAAATGGGAAGGTATAGGGATACCTTCCCATAGATCAGTGGATCTAAAAAAAAAAAAAAAAAACAAATAAAAGATTTCTTAACAATCAATGAAAAGGGATCTGCATTCTTACAAAGAAACTGTGAAACAAGGGGAAACATTGTGTTCATAAAATGAAAGGCTCGTGCCAGCCTTCCACGATACTTTCACTCACTATACTCTATTATGTTTCATAGCCTCTGCAGAAACCAAAGCTTACCTAAACTTTCTCTCAGGGTTTCAAAGGATTTTTTTTTTTTTTTAAATACAAAGACTTACTTCATTTAGCTTTTAAGGCCTTTCAGTGGTGCCTGTGAAGTTCACTCATATTTCTAGAAAAACACACTGGTATATCTCTGCAGGATCACATCATGTTATTGCTGGTACAACATAGTGAGACTGCATTTCAGATCACTCCTAGGCAAACCTGGCTTTTGTTCCAATTAAAAGTGAGGTCTCCCATAAACCACAGCTCTCTGGAACCACGCTCAGGGACTGTTGTCTTTTCCAGAGCAAGGCAGGCAGTGAATAGTTTCATTCAATCAAAACAACAAAAAAAGAAACTTCCTTGAAAGCCCACCGTACCAGTGCGATAAGCCTCAAGGCTTCAGTAACTTACACTCCTCTCAATTGTGTGTGACTTTGTTAGAGGATTCATTAGTTAACGCTAATGAGTGCTTGCCTGTACGCTCTTATCTTCATAACTAACACACTAGCACTTGTCTCAGAGCATCAGAGCAACATTACATCAGCCTGCATGGCTAACTGTGACTTATTAGACTGCAAAACAAAAGCAATGTAAAAATTTGTTGGAATGGGTGCTGGGAGGAGGAAAAGTGTCAGAATCTGATCTTACGTATTTCCTTAAAGGAAGTAGCAGCAATTCAATCCAAATCAAGGTCCTTGTATATTCTTTGCTTTATCTTTATACTTAGAAATGCCATCTACAGCAAGCTGGATTTTACAATTGCATGTAAAAATCCTCTGTCAATTCAGAGGAGTCAATCCTCTGAATCACTGGAGCCATTTTGAATCCGCGTCCCTGCAGGAGAGCCTCTAAGTGCTGCGGTGCAGAAAGCCACCTCGCTAGGTAATCAGGTGTAGAAAAAGGGAGTAATGCTGAAAGCCCTGACTGGAATTAGCGTTCACCACCAGAATGCCTGTTTATAACTAGCTTCCTATTTTAAGGGCTTAAATGAGGTACATACCTTATGGCAGCCTACTCCATGGGGCAAAGATCTATCTCAACAAAAGTTTTGGTAAGCATATTGATTTCAAATCATTATTTTTGCAGGTTAGGCTCTCAGCTAAATGTAGTCTCTGGATGTGTTGCAATTCATACCAAAGAGAGCTAAATTCACTACCAAGCAGAAATGGCTACTTTGTACCAGGCAAATCACGGAAAGCAAATATAATTGAGGTCAACTTCACCTGTTCTTTTGATAATTATCCTGTAGGGACTTAGGGCAAGCACTTATTTCTCCATCCTTTGTGAAATTAAAAAAAATTGCAGGAAACTACAGAAAATAAAACAAAAAAAATCTGAGAGTTCAATCATGATGAAAAATGTTTGAGTTAAAGATTTCCCATAAGCTTGCCAAGAATATAGTGAACCTATAAAGAAGAGGACTAGGCTGACCTCAGGTACAGTCAGTTGAAACTATGAAAAGGTATAATATCTCCAACTTCAAAAAGCTGAGCATTCACGTTTGGAGAGTTCTGCTATTTCTTTAAACATGGTTCTGAAAACAGGTTCCTAAATAGGCAGTGTGAGATCTACTGATAAATGTTACAAAAGCCATTTTCAGATCCATTGCAGAGATAGGACCAACCTGATGCTTAAGTTAGATGCTCATAATGGTAAGGTAGATTGGCTATGGATAAAGCTACTACCTTCCTGCTGTCCTATCTCATAAGCAGAGTTGGAAAAAAATAAGAGATGTTTTCTTCATTTGGAAAAGAAATGAGCAAAAAATGAGCTCTTTCTGCCTTGCTTACGCTTAGGGATTCCAGATATCCATTTATATTATCGCCCTCCAGTTTTATTTCCAGCTCTGGTACAATGCTTAGAGAATTATTTGAATAAGTGATGTAAAACTTCAAGGAAAAAAAACGTACCCTCTGTAAAAACAAATATCAAAAATAGGTCAGTCACCTCTTCCATAAATCCTCCGTTATGCTCTTCTGGTAGTGCAAAGCATAATGAAATGTGGAATGAGAAGAAAGAGGGTGACGACCGCAAAGGGGTCAGGGTAGAGTGGAGTGGGCGCGGAAGGCTCCCGTGCCCACCCTGTGCTGCTGGCTGGAGCCCATGCTCCCTGCCGCAGCCAGGCGCTGCTCCCGAGCCTGCGGGCGAGGAGCTGCAGAGTCCTCGAGCTTTTTTGTGAAGCAGGTCTGCCAAGAAGTGCTTCACTGCTGACAGAGAAATTTCCTTTGGGACATTTATATTTGTATTAAAGCCTTTTGCACCTTTCAGTCCCAGCTTGCAGAGCTGCAATAAATTCCTAGTTAAGATTCTAAACTATCTAAAACACTGAAAAAATAGCTGTTCTCTTAAGCATGTTAATGCATCGCTCTCGAGCGCTGATGTTGCTAGGGTGACCGTGCGGTAGAGCAGAGAGCAGGGGAATACTGACTCTGCGTGTTTTGGGGGAGACGGCCTGCAAATTGTTCTTACTGCCCTTGCCCCTATCCAAAACAGATCTTGTTTTAGACTGAGTGGCTCTTTGACTGTCTCTAGTGCATGTGTGCAGTGCCTTTCTTGATGTGAGCTACAGGAACTTCAAATATCACTGACTGGAGGCTGCAGACCTGCTTAGATAGAAATCCACAATTATTTTGCATTTTATTTCCCTCAGTACTATGTGGGAAAGTGAGATGGCATATCTGAAGAGATACGACTTATCAGGAGAGGTGCAGCCTGACTCCAAATGAGGTGGGAGCCTGGATTTGTGGGCAGCATCCAGTAATGTCAGGACACCTTTTATACGTGCAGTTGATTTCTGTAGTGTATCTGCACAGGCCGGGCTTTCTGCATGAGTCCAGACCCAATGCATGACGCTTACTTGTCTAGCTGGGGTGTCATTTATGCAGGAAGCCAAACATGCACAGCATGGGGAGGTGTCACCGCGTGAGATGGAAGGGCTAAAAGCCCAGTGGTCCCCTAGTAAATCTGCTTCGAAGCTGAGAAGGGCTAATCTGCTCTACCGAGCTCAGTGCGGTATTCGCACTGGTGTAAAGGGCAGGCCAGGCTAGATTTACTGTGCCTCAAACAAGGGCAAGTGCAGATCATCACCGGTGCATGTGGGGGTTTCTTTGGGGCTCAGAACTGGGCACTCTGTTTGCAGAGGAACTGCACATTTGAATCCTCGCCTCTCACTTACATCCAGAGGTTTTTCATTTGGGTTGTACTTATTTTCTCATCTAAGCTGTAATAACATTGAAATTTTGCAAGCTAATTGTTCAGGAGATCATCCATGCAGTGCACTAAGTCAAATTTCTGCCAGTTCTGTTTTCATTCAGGAATCACTGTGGGATTTTGATGCTATGAAATCTGAGCTGTAATCTAAGCAAAGTTGAATTTCAAGCATCAGAGTAAATGCTCTGTCTATCTAAGCTTAACCCATGATCCTTTCCCTCCTGCAGCTGCAGCATAAAACCCCTCCTCTCTCTCCCACATTCAGCACAAAGCATTTTAATCATATAGCAGAGCTGTCTTGTAAAGCATGCTCGTATTGCACAGGCATGTCAAGCGAGTCGAAGATGGCAGTGGTTCTGCTAGAGATCTACTTTCTAAAAAGTAGCTTTCCAAATCTCAGAATGACTCTACTTAGGGCAAATGTGCTGTGCTGAGTACAGCTTGGGCCCTAGGCCTAATGGCGCAAGGGAAGCGTTTGCCATTGCTCCTGATGGGCCTGGGAAATAGAGATGCTCTGAGGAATCCTTCCCACTGCCCTTGTCGTGGAGCTCCTCGAGGGCCGGCTCAGTGCCATGGTGCTAAATGGGAATGGTGCAGCAAATGCACGCTGCTTAAACAGTCGCAGCTAAACAAGTTGACCTCAGTGATGAGCCTGATCTATCCTCTTGTCACAAAACACACGTAATGTCTGCAGGAAAAAGGCACTGTGACTCACTCTGGGCTTGGGGTCATGACTTGCTTTCTTGCTGTTGCAAAAAGCCAGTTCTTATTTGTGCTACACAAATTTTCAGACTACGGGAGCAGCTGTACCATGCCTTACTAGTCTCATTGCTGAGCAAAGGTTATTGCATCCAATGGTAAATCAAGGGGTGTATTATGCTACGAAAATGTTGTTTCACATAAGCAGCCTTCCTGAACACTCACAAGAGTCTCTATTCTGTTTCTGGGACAGTTATTCCATGTTATTCCTCATAGAGGAACCCATGGCAAAACCACAACCTGTTACTTAGCAGGATAATATATTTTGTCTTGGTATTTTAAGGTCAAAGTTGTTCAATATGCTGTCTGTTACTTAAAGGAAGATGGAGACTTATGTAGAATACATTTTCTTCTTTCTGTTTTTTAATAAAAATCTCTGTCCAAAAGCCAAATGTAAACATTGCTATTGCTTTAGTGCTGGTAATTGAAACTGCTAAACTAGTGGATAGCCCTATGACACATGCATATCATATTCTGGTTCTAATTTCTGAATATATGAGCCCTTTTTTTTTTTTTTAAATCTCCAAAAGGATGTAGTTGTCCAGTAGAAGTTTTGTCCTGCAGCTGCTATCGCTGCCAGTTTCTCATGTAGTAAAAGTATATGATTCCAGTAGTGCTGTAAATTTCATCATTTCTGAAAGTATTTCTGCACATGCTGGACTGTAAAGTGACACTTGCCAGGTGGTTTCTGTGTTCAAGTACATCTGCTCTGCCTGTCACTGAGCAGATCCACTCAGAAAGCACATTTTCTAATTGCAAATGCTGTTGGTCCTGGGCAAAAGTCTCCTCTTGTTTTCACCATTGACATGTTGTAGTATCTCCTTTCCAGTGAAATGAATTATACCACTGTCAGTGACATGGAAGTACTAACGCGGAAGTAGCCTCCGAACTATTAAGGCAACAGTGCTGGCAGCACAGAAAAATGAAGTTTCTGTAGCCTGTTCTGACATTATGCCGAGAACACGGTGCTCAGGATGAAGTAGAGGAATTTTGCACCATTTTGTGTTGCCTGTGATTTAAGGTAAGAGAATCCTGCATTATTGGACACGGTACCGCTTATTTATGCGATGATTCCATTCAGTTTATGTACATAAAATGTTTTGCTTTATAAAATAATTGTTGAAAGAGTGTTAGACGGAACTTTATTCATTTGTAGGCATATTCAGGCTCTTAAAAATTTAAGGTAAGCTTGTTTAAAATGCCAAAGTTTTAAATGTGCTATTTTAGAAGTATTGCAGGCCCTTGGAAACTTGCATATCACGACTACTCAAAGAAATCTAGCTGTTTAATTTAGCTGCTGATCATAGGATTCATGTTCTTCAGACTGACAGTTTTCAAAAGATAATCTGGCTTGTTTATCTAGATAAAGTAGGGATACAGCAGGTAACTGAATAAACAGTGGTTTAGCTAATCTTTCAGTCTTTCAGTGTAGTTCATTTGCACATATGAGTGATAACTTTGACAGATGCTGGTTTCAGATCATAAAGCAGTGTTCAATTACAGGGACAAAAAATGTGTGTTTCAGTCTCCATCTCTGCTTTACTTCTGAAGAAAGCATTGTAAATCTCTTTTCTCTTTTATAGATAACACAGAAATATTATGATGTGTGTTGGAAAGCCGAGATTTTATGGCCTTAGATTCTCTGTTTAATAGTAGCTTGTCTTTCACTTCAGCGTGAACTAGACCCGTTTATGGGGGAGGGCAGCGCAGGGCTCCAGACCCCATTTGCCCAGCACTTTCGTGGCTTCCTCAGAAGCGCTGGGCTGTCGGCAGACCAGTCCCACCGCGGGTGCGGCTGTATGCTGGCCTGGGTATGTGTGTGGACAGCAACAGACAGTGGTTGGGTTGGCAGGGTCAGATGCAGCACCATAGGAACATGGTTACGTTTGTTTGCCTTCTGCCCTCTGCACACATAGCTGGGAATAAGAGAGACCTCTGAGTGCAGAGGACTTGGCCGTTCCTGCTTTAAATTCTAAAATATAGTTTCAAGCTTTGGGGTTGTGCTTTTGGTTTGTTTTCTGCTTGTTTGTTTGGATTCTTTCTAGTGAGGCAAACAGAGTGCTGGTAAAGTGCAGATACGTTTTGAAAAACCACAATAAAATGAAAGAAAATCACAATAATTACAAAGCCTAAGGAAAGGTCAAAGATAGAGTTGGTCAAAGTCATCACCCAGACTTGCTCTGTAGTTTTCCTGTGGTGCGTCACAGGCCCTCCAACTTGCCCTGGACACTGCTGGTCTTGTTTGCTTGATTGTCTTTCTCCAAGTCCCAGTCTTTTTTTTAGAAATTCTGAGTCCACAGCTGCACGGAGCAATAATACCCAAGGCAACTTCTAGATTTCATATTAAACACACAGTTTTTTTTGATCCTAAGCTAGGCTGGGAGAGTTAGGTTGAGAGCTTAAAGCCTCCAACTTTTCTCAGACTTGTCTTTCAGTTCCATTTTTAGGATCCTGTTATTTTTACCATCCTAACTTGTTCTTTGACATAGATTCTGGGAAAAAGGACAAACTTGAAATTACTGAGCAACTGCAGTTCCTGTATCATTGACACAGGTGATCTAGCAAGATGAGAGATTTGGCTGGAGGGTCACAGGAATAAGCAATTTAGCATCAAGTACAAAAAGATCTACTTAGGGAAGTGCAGGCTTTGGTGCATGGGATTTTGGCAGTTTGAGCTGTTTATTGGATGTGCAATTACCTTGTAACTACCTAGTACCCTTTTACATTTTTCAACTCCATTGATAAGGAAATACAATGAAGTTCTAACGGCAAAAAGAATTTCTTGCAGAGTTCATTGAAATATGAAAAAACATCAGCAGTATGATTTTATCGTTGTGAACTGACCTAGCACATGACAGAATGTCATTACATATACAATTTACCTCGTCTAGCAGCAGCAAAAGATTATCTGGAATTCAAGCAAACAATTCAAGGTCATTTGCAAAGAGCTAGAAGGATAATTATTGTAGAAACTCCTAAACAAGTTCACATCTCTCTGTGTTAGTGTTCTGAATGTTGGATGCCCGATCCAATTTACATCTGTTTACAATCTGTTTACAGATTGTTCTGATTTATTTTTGGAGCATGACACTAAGCTCTAGATGTGTTCATGAATGCTCTGAAGAGTTCTCTTTTCCTGTCCTGTGTTACCAGACACAACATGCAACAACTCTCTGATCTTGTTTCCTTTCGCTTTCTACCTTAGTTTGAAAGATATTTTCCTGGCTCCTCTGCATTATGTTCCTTGGCTTTTTACAGAAGTTCTGTGTGCCAGACTCTTTTCACATAATATAACTCAATTCATATGTCCAGTTCACATAATTGAATACAAATTCCTGGCAGATGTTCACTGAAAATCTAGCTGCCACTTTAATATCTATTGTCCCATGTAGGTTTTAAAGGGATTTTCACACATGCAGCTTTAAGTTTGGTGGCTGGAAATAAAAGCACCTTCTTTCCTCCTATAGATTTAAAATATTTCCTAAAACATTAGCTCCCAGTTTTTGTGTTCATAGCATACTGTCCTTGAAATGAGGTGTTCTGTTTTCCTAGTTCTTCCTACTTTCCAAGAGAAGGTTAAGGATCCTAAGATGTCTTTTCAGAATGTATGGAAACTCCAGCATTTTATCTAACGTCCCTCTGTCCTGATCCAATTTGTCTGAAGTGTGGATTGGATTGGCAGCTTGCGCTTAGTTGCCGTTATTCTGCCTCTCATAGGCTGAGGTGTTTGAGCCTGGAGGAGAAGAGAAGCTGAGGGTTTTGTAGTCTTATTCCATCACTTTTTAGAGAAACTTGACTTCCAGATCCAAATTGGCTCCACCAGTTTTCTGCTTCTGCTTTAGACAGAAAGAGCACAATTTTTGAGCTTCTGCTACAGTTAAGTTCCCTTATCTGGAGACTACAATTTTGGCTTATATACCTGGGAAAAAAAAGTTATGTTCTCATGCATCCTTGTTCTGTGACCAAACTCTATAGATGAAAAATGAAAAGATGAAACACAGAAAGACATATATACAGCGTAGTGCACCAAGCTTTAAAAAAAATTAGGCTGTAAGAGCTGTGTCTAAGCTTCTAGGAGAAGTTATGAGGCAAGCAGCTGTGCATCCAAAGATATTTAGTGAGAATATGTGCTTATATAGTAAATTAATTTCAAACAAAATGATTTTTTTCTTGTTTGGAGATTCACATGGAATTCAATGCAATTGAATTAGGAAAATAAGAATAGGATACTCAAAAA
Source organism: Struthio camelus (assembly GCF_040807025.1). Classification (NCBI taxonomy): domain Eukaryota; kingdom Metazoa; phylum Chordata; class Aves; order Struthioniformes; family Struthionidae; genus Struthio; species Struthio camelus. The sequence continues at coordinate 16,670,043 of NC_090950.1, forward strand.
TTCTTGCCCATTTAAAAGCTGCACTATGCACTTTCTATTTTAGGACTGGATTTAATTGCATTCTGTAAAATGCATGGGCAGGACAGTCATTTTCTCACCAGCAGGTAACAGCAGTTCCAAAAAATGTACTCTCTCCAATGTAGCTGAAGGAACCGTTGCTACTAAGAAACCAGCATGGTCATTTATCAAAATAAAAAGAACAAACTGTTATATAAAGCAATAATTTTACCAGACAAGTATTTTGAGTCTGTCTAAAACAGATGATCAGAACATATTACACGGTTCTTGGTTTATTGTCGCCATAAAAACTTGGAAAAATACGTCTGGTCAATTTTTTTTTTATTTGTTTCCAGGTACAAATGCAATTTTCATCTTTAAGTGGCTATTTTATAAATCTTTCTGTTTCTTGCAACAGTTTTACCTTATCTATTCCTAACTTATTACTGTGATACTTCCAACATGCATTTCGTCCATAAACAGCAGTGCACTGAAGATGTTGAAAATGAGTGAATAGCGAGAGGAAGTTTTGCTGGGGCTGTTGTTCATTGGTAGGTATGTGACTGCTGGTAACCATGGAAACTTGTTTAGGATGATCTGAAGAAGTCTAACAATGAGTAATAGAGTGAAAGTAAGCTAAGGGACATTTAGGCTGATTCTTAGGAAAAAAAAATCTTAATGTTGCATCCTGTTAAATTACATAAAGGGCTCCCTAGGCAACAGGTGGATATTTGGAATCATTTAAAACCAATTTGGATGAAGGAATTTGAGATTCTATTATAGACAACTATTTTGGCAGGAGGAGGGTTCTGTGATCTCATATTAATCTCAGATGACATGAGTTGCTAATGTTGTAACCCCTCGTGCCTTGCTGAGCACCAGTAACTTTCTCAATTGAAGTAATGAAGTGTATGGCACGTGTCTTTCAGAATGAGCACTGGAAGTCCGTGTTCACTGGTGATAATACCTGCCTTCCAGAAAATGTTATTGGAAGTAAGAGACATTTCAGAGAATAAGCCACCATCATGCTGCCTTAGCAAATATAAAAATTAAACAGATCTTTTTTAAGCAGAGCTCTTTAAATAGAGTTCAAGCAGTCAGTTTTCTCCTAACTTAAGTAAATGAGAGAGAGGAAATGATTTAGTTAGAAACTTCAATTTGAATAACCAGTTTTTGGTGAGAAATAATGTAATAGTCATTCAGCTAGTTATTTTGGGTTGATATTGTTTCAGAGTAGCTGTGAAACAGGGTATGCTGCACTGCTGCAAAGCACTGGGGCTGGTGTTCATTATGATCCTGGTAAGAAAGGCACTCAGACTCTGTAAGGTATTGATTAAAATACCATTTATTGGAGCCAATGCCTAAAAATATAGGTCTTCCATTGTATTGAATTTGTGCAAGTAAAGAATTATAGAAAGAATTTGTAAGGATTTTCCCCCATTTGCTTGAAATAACAAACATACACACAAACAACAAACAAAAAGAGATTGCTTGATTCCATATGCACACCGAGATGCAAGGTAAGTTACTCATGTCCTTAAAAAACAGTAATCCTTTTTGCGGTATACTCATGAATGATGCCTTGCACTGTGCCCAGGTTAGAAAGGAATTTTTTTTCCGCGTTATTTTGAAGAGTGAGATGGCAGTGAATCAAATCCTTTCACTGAAGAAGCCAGTAGATGTTCTGGACATTACCTCACTTGAGTTATCATATGATTTTCTTCTGATGAACCCATACAAGTCACAGAAATTTCCTTCTAAAAGTCTTTGAAGTTAGTTTATTTATTTTTAGCAGAGAGAAATACTAAATGGGTTAATTTCCAGTTCATACTTACCGAGGTCATAAATAATGTTGTATCTAGCTGCTGCTTAAAGCAAAATTAGCAATAACTCTAAACATTTTCATGTAACAAGGGTAGACTTTGTTGAAACTGATGGGTAGAATAACTGCCTCCCCCTCTCCTTATTTGCTGCCTTCTTTGCTCAACAGTTGGAAATCAGTGACCTGTAAAAGTCTCATGGAGATCGCAGCGTGATACATAGGAAGCAGCCAAGTGTCACTAGTGGTCTCTGGTTTGAGCAGCTTCTCAGATCCCGGTGGTGCGACTCGCTTAGCTCTGAACGTGCTTTTACACAATGCCTCTTGTAAGGAAGCCAAATGGACCTTCTGCAGTGCCCTGAATTCATAAAAAGCATAAATGGTAGAAAGCTACCGGGAGCCTTCTTAATACCTGCTCAACCCTAGACTGAATGCAGCTAACCAAGGCAGAGCGCTCTGACTGTATCGAATAACGCTACAATGAAAGTTTTGGACTGTGTTCTGAATACGTTTAGATACGGATGTTGAAGATAATACAATATTTAATTAAATGTCATTTAGAGCATTTTCTTCTAGTTTTTCTTCTGCAGTTGCCTTTCTTTGACCACCCTTCTGCCTCTTTAGTTATGAAGTCAATTCATTCTCAGAGCCACTAGATGAGGATCCTGAGGCAGCAATTTGAAGGAATATTCAGACCACCACTAAAAGAACAACATATATGGACGTTCAACCTAGCTACTTATAGTCTCCCTGTTTGTTTACCTATCCTGCAATATTCACCTACCTCCAGTCAGATTAAATTGTTGCACATATTTTCCCCTCAGAAGAAGCTTTTGAAGGAAAAGTACTGCCTTCTGTGATTGTTTGCTTTATGCAGACCTTTATTGGAGGTCTTAAGTGCTTTTTTTTGTTGTTTGTTTATTTGTTTTTCCCTACTCCACAGATCTGTTTAAAAATCATGCAGATCCTGCAGATCATGTATGTCCAGGTTTTCTCTATAAAATTCTTATAGACAATATGGATATGTTTTGTTTGTCCAGGGATATGGAAGGCGACGGAATTGAACATATATCCAAACTAGTGCAGCACTGTTCCATTTTTCAGCTGCAGTGCTTCTGTCTGTAACTTAACTTGTGACCAGTGCCTACTGCACAGCTCTTCATTCTTCTACATCCTTTGACAATATAGTAGCTTTTGATGTTATTTTAAGAGGCATTGTCCAAGATAGAGTTTTAATTTAGCTACTCTGACTTAAAACATGCAGAAAATATATGAGCAAGTAAATGCAAATAAAATGTCAGATTGAAACAAGATTCTTGACTCAGCAGACACTGTTTAATTTCTTCCTGTTCTTCCTTTGCAACAGAAAGCAGACATATAAAATTGCCATTCCCAATCTCCTGCTGGCTCAGTCGGTATCAGATGGGCTTAAGAGCTCAGCCTTGATACTTCCGTGTTGCTGTCTTGGTGGAGAAGCTGGTAGTGGCTATGAAAACTTCAGAGTTTGGAGTTGCTTAGAAAAACTATAAGTATTCCTGTGTATCACCAAAGTACTAATTAAGAATGGAGTTAATATTCGTTACAAATTCATTACAAATGGAGTTCGTATGGAGTACTAGGTATGAATGGAATTTCTTCTCATTCTGAGAATTCTCCAAGTCTAAGAAATAAGTGGTATTTAATTGTAATTTATAGCTGGATATTTTTGATTCCAAAGATTAGGAGGTGAAGCATTTCTGTAATAAAACTGATCTTTGAATATACATTCTGTTGCACATGCTATCTTTCCTTATTAGGGGAATTAACCTCTAGTATTGAAGAATACCTTAAACGGTAAAACTTAAAGAGGCCTCTAAAACCAGAATATTAAAAGGGACATAAATTGTTTTAAATGTAGTAATAGGTTTTCTAGTTAATCTGTTTATTACCATTCATATTACAAATTTATTGGAGAATAAAAATGTCAGTTACCTCTGTGCATCTGACCATCTAATTACAAATTTATACGTTAGTCAGAATAACGAAGTTCAAAGCACATACATCCGATTGACCAAACCAACTAAAATTTAAAGGTACTTGAAATTAATCACAAAGACAACAATATATTTTAAACAAGTCTATACAAAGTTAATATAGCTGAATATAAATATGTTAAGAATGGTTAACTATTAGATTACAAATTGTTACCTTGAATAAGAAATCTTTAGCCGCTGGGATTGTTCATAACAAACCTTCCACTGAAATATACTTGAGTAATTCAAGAGTAATTCAATCTCTTGAATAACAGGTATAAAAAGTATCTGAAAGGTAATATAAAATCATTGCTAGTAAAATTTGCCAATGACACAAAAGCAATAAAGTAGCAAAAAGTAATGATGGTAGATCAGCTCTACAGAGCAACTTGGCTGAGAACACATACTTATTTAAACAATACAGCTCCTGGGCTCAGGGCAAGAATCATTGGGTAACAGTCATTAGCTTGCGTGCTGCAAGAGATGAGACTAGATGAGCATAATGATATTTGCTAGCTTTAAAATCTATGAATAATCGTGTATTATTTAGTACCATAAAAGGGCCCTCTGTCAATCTATACACCAGATGTCTCTGTAAATGATTATGAAACTATAGTCTGTGCAGAACAATTTTTGTTTTGCTTTGGTTTTTACACGTGTGATTTTTGTCGCTTCCAAGACTACTAAGATCTGCAAATTTGCGAAAACTACTTTTATTGTTTAAACATTTGGGGAAAAGTATACTTTACAACCTGTGGTTGTGGATGGATTCTGGCTATTAACTTTCAGTCTTGCACCATGTTCTTGTGATTGTTCCTCTTGTTGCTTTTCCTTTCTACCACTGTTAATTTGATTATTTATGCAAGCAAAAGCCATTAAGACGAAATACACAAGTTTTTAGTTATTTTCAGTGGAAGTTTGCTAAGCTTGGCCATGTTCTGACAGGTAGGGCCTCCTGTATTCCCTTTTGGGGAATCCTCCAAATTCCCTTTTAGTCTCAAATTTTGCAGTGTCAGCTGTCTGGAGTTTTGATTTGAGTCTGGGGTTTCAAAAATCTCCAGAAATTTGAAATATATAAGGCTGATTTTCACATTACAGTCAAATAAAAGTGTAAGTTTTACATGGTTTCAACATGAAGCCACAAACCATATCTATTTCACTTAAGCCTGATCCAAAAGCAGCCATAAGAATCTAAAACCTCTGCTGTGAATCATACCCTATCTACTTATTTATGAAACCTTATAAATTTCATGTAACCTTCAATGTTATTGTATGTTTTCCATTAAGTCTAGCAGTTAGCCTTTGGCCTTGTCCTTGCTAAAATACAATTTCACTTCAGACTTCAGTTTGTGATGACTCACCCTCCAGAGATATCTTTCCTTTTCATGACAACATTGCTTAGTCTTTGTTCTTTACTTCATGAGATATTTCATGCTACCTAAGATGCAATTTCTTTTACTGGGCTAAGCTAAGTGCTCAGCAGCTGAGACTAATTCCTCTGTCACCTTAAGGCAAGACACTTAAGTTCAGTATAGCTAAGTTTCTCATTTGTAAAATGTGAATAGCACCACTTCATTTATTGCCTAAGAAGAAAGCAACAAGGAAGCTTTTCACTTCAAGCGCTATAATGATGCACACTGACAGATGTTAGTGGTCACGAGGAAAGAAATAAATGAGTACTACTTTACCACCGAGTAATTACTTTGTACAAGTCCAAGACTCTGAGATTTCTATCTAGACACAAGTGTTCCAACCTCTGGGTCCTTATCTGGATATTTGTGAGTTTGCTCATTATTACTTTAAGCCAAACAAACATTCATTACTATTCATTACTGAATCTACTGTGTGAAGAGTTCAATTCTTGAGTGCATTGCATTCAATTTGCTTGGTGGCTGGAATAAAGATCTGAGTCCTTGAAGGCAACAGAGAGCTGTCTGTCAACACATCATTTAACATGTCTTCAGGAAAACCGCAAAGTCCACTGCCGAGGGCCAATGTGTCCATTTTCTGGGAAATGCTGTGCAGATATCACCATGAATGGGCTGCAGCCATCTATAAAGGAGTGCTTGTTTTCTGAGGTATGAGCCTGATGAATGCATTTATGTAACAATGCAGTAATGATTTAACAATAATATTTTAATAATCAATATTTACATCTTTCAGAAGGGTGTTGGTAAACACAATAGGCACAAATTTCTTCCGTAACTGTGAGTAGGGAGAAGGATAAAGGGTACATTGCCAAATTACTTGCTGTTTTTGACGTTTTACAATCATTGTCAATTTTGAGTATTAAAACTATAGAAGAATTCTAACTGCACCACTTTAAGGAGTGATGTTTTGATTCATTTTTCTTCTTCTTCCAAACTACTCAAAAATGCAGTTCATCCTTTAGCTGATGGTTTATGATTTGAAAAAAAAAAAAAAAAAAAAAGCAAGCTGAATAGCATCACTCACTATGGTATCAATGGTATCAGATTTCCCTTATCCATAGCTCAGCTTCATCTTATCTTGCAGACTTGCAGGCAAGTTTCTCCTTTCCCAGGTCACGCTTCACCTCACATACAGGTAACTACCTACTGTGAAGGCATTAATAAACGGTATGCTGTTGTATTTCCACCTGTGTGCAAATTACAAAGTCTTGAGTAAATCACGGGGAACACAGAGATTAATTTAGCTTACATTTTCTCTGTAAAAGCTTGTAATTGTTCAGCATGGTAACATGTTTACAGAGCAATCCTAAACCTCATCACAACTTAAAGTTGGGCTTTGAGAGGCTTTCAGAGTAGGACAATGCTTCTGACAATCTGCAGCTACTCACTCAATGGTTAGTTGAAAGGATTTCCTCACTCTCACTTTAGTTACTGACTTTGAAAACCTCAGAGGATTTATTGCTGGAGGAGAGATTGAAGAGAAAACTGAGATGGAAGTTTAATGCAAAGAGATCTCTCTCCCATCCTTTTTAAAAGGGTCTACATAGTGGTATAGAGACATCTCAGGCTTTCACAGTATACTTATAAAATAACCATGGTTTGGTCCTTACATTTTTTAACTAGAAAATTTGCTGAGATAAAGTTATCATAAAACAATATTCTTATAATTTGCTATTTCTGATAACTTGCTATAGCAGTCAAATTTAAAGATATCTTTAGAATATTATGCTTTACTGAAAGATTTTTGCAGTATGCTAACTAGAGGGATAATGTTTGCCTATTAGAAGTACTGGCCTCATCTATGCCAGTGAGACTTTGGTACCCACCAGTAAGCCATTTCCTTCTGCTCTCTGTGCTTTGATTTTCAGGGGAAAGAAAGCCAGGACTGCTCTGACCGGAACAACACGTTGCCTTTCCCAGCCACATTCCTGAACAGGATAATTAGGAGCCTGAGACACACTGTAGCGTGCACCTTGAAAAAATACATGATTGTCTGACTTTGGTTATTGAACTTCTATTTGCTTTCACTTAAGGAACTTCTTGATGGGCTCTAATTAACCGACATCCTTATTTAGTGCTATCTGATGTTCAACTCTTTTTGTTTTTCATTGTAAATTTGACTTCACTTGGGTGATTCAGTTTACATGAGACCCAGAAAAAGACAGGTTTGCTATTGTATTGCTCTATTATTGCTATATAATGCCATCCATCGTAGATTAGAGAAAAAAGATGATAGTATGATGTTTCACTATTTGTGTACAATTGATATTCAATAGGCTTCTGGGAGAGCTGTGTGGTTGAAGCCAGAGAAACCAGAGCTTTTCTTCTGACCTTTCTCATGTCCTTTGTATAATTGTGGTTCTTAAATCTTTTCAATTTTTTTAAGTGCTAGAGTGGGAAAATGACTTCTAGTTCTATAAGTTTTATTTAAGACAGGCAAAGGGATATGGAACACTTTGGTATTGGGTTGCAAGTATTTTGAAGAACAAGAATAGGTTTAAAAGTTGACATGATTTGAGCCTTTTGTTTAAATTCAGATGTGCTGCAAGTAAATTTTGACTGCCCTGAAATCAGTGAAGTGGAACAGCCATGAAAAGTGTCAATGACTTTATTACTGTTAATTAGAGAGGTGCTTTTATTTCAAGTATTTTCTCATCTCCTCTCCTACACAGAGAAGGGGACACCAAGGACAAGACCAGCAGTCCCACAGCAACCCTTGCACCCTGCTCGGGGCTGCCCTTTTTGCTCCAGGTACTTTGCAACTTCTGCACAGCTTGCAGGCAGGAAAAGGCTGCAAGAATGCTATCTCTCTTGCTTGGTTTGGTCTGTGTAGGTCTGATCTGTCTGCCAGAAATCCCCTCCCTCCCTTCCAAAATTCAAGCAAATAAGTGGAAAAGGGAAAATACTAGTATTACTTCACAGCTGACTTGCATGTTAGAAGCTCATCCTTCAGCATGGTCTTTACATGTATGCTAAATGACTGAAAACTCTAATAGAAAAAAAAAATGGTATTTTGCATGTATGTGTCTCAGGACATGATAGAAGCTGGGCAGGTCCATCACTATTTTTTTAATCAGCTTATGAAGTTGCAAGGACGGGAGACATTAAACCCTATTGAAAATGAGGCCCTGTCTTGTGTATCGTCACACAATGAGAAAGAAGAATGAGAAGATAGTATAAGAAAACTGTGAAAGAGTTGATAACACATGCAAATCAGCAGTGTGACAGTTAACTGGCACTAAAAGCTGCTTGCCTTAATAATGATATCTTGAAAATATGCAGTAATTAGGCATGATAGTCTTGAGATGCACTTCTTGCACAACATCAGGCTTATGATGAGCATTTAACTCACAGAGATGTTTTCTTTCATTAAAAATGATTACTCAAGCATGGTTTTAATAATTTTTCAAGGAAAAATGTAAGCAGGAGTTAAATTTTATGTGCCTCAGAGGTTCCTTTCTGCTTCAACCCTGCGTAAGCTGACAGGCTAAAAAGGAGTTTGAAATTATATTTTTTAGTACAGTGCAGATTTTTTCCAAGTCTTAATATTTATTAAAGGAAATGTAGTACCTAACTTGAATACTAAATCTCTTTAACAATGTAGTACTATGGCTTTATATCCTATTCTCTGGAGTGAGCTAAGGTTTCCTACCAAATAATACAGGAATTAATTTCCTTATCGAATTGTGCAGTACATACAGACAACATTTAATTTATATTTCTTACCATTATCTTGAAGATTATTGTTAAAATGCATTATCTTCCTGCTGCTGAATGACATGGAGTACATCTCTGCCTTGGGAATAGACATAGCTGATTAAAATCTGTCTCCGTCCCTCCGTCCCTCCCTTTCTCTCAAAAAGCTTCCATATTATTGTATAGATATACTGATGCTGTTATGTTACTGCTTTTAATGGTTAACCACATCAGCAGCTGTTAGTAGATGGTGCAATGCCAGATCATGATGGGGAGGAACTGATCTCGTCACCAGTTCAAAAATCCTCCCATGTCTATTTGGTCTGGATGTTTTCCATAACTTCAGGGTAGCATAATCTCCCGTCTGTCCATTAGGAGGAAAAGAGATGACTCCTTAAAACACAGCCACCAACTGCTCTGCCTCTGGAGTTCACGAAAGCTTAGATGACAGGATTTCACTACTGTGCAAGCCCGATAATATTAGTTGTTTTGCTTAGGTTTTAAGTTAGTGCAGAATGTGACTAAACCATTTTTACTGGTGTAATGGTTCGATAATACATACAAAATTCCTATGAGCAGATGGACTTGTTGGATCTGTATTAGAATGACAGACTAATTTTTCAACCCTGTTACCATGCAGAAGTTGAGGCCTGCACCAGAGTGCATCAGACGTTCTTCTGAGCAATGTGGACAACGCGGACCTTGTACAGGCAATAATGAACATCTTGATGAGTTTTTTATTATTAGAAGAAAATAGAAAGAGACAGGCTGTATCCATTAAATTACTGGACTAACTTGCAATTTATAGATGCAGTGTAGGTTTTAGTGATACTCTTACTGATTTTCAGTATACATTTTTATTAGCCGTAAATATTGAGGACATACCATTTGCATATATGGATAGCTTTTGTCATGCACCTTTTATCTGTCTTATTCTGATTTATCCATTGCTTTGCCCACAATGTTTCCTCATAATATATTTTACATAGTACCCATCTTTCCTTTAGCATTATATGTAAGGAGATAGCCCATAGGAGATAATACTCAATGTTGACATGCTACTGAATAAAAATAATTCTATATCTCCGCTCCACCAATATCGTAGTTACAGACAGACATAAGGAAGTAGTACAAATTTAATTAAACTACTTATTTCATTGTTACCCTTCAAACCCAAATGGAGCAGGGAAAGAGTACTATTAGAACTGCTGCTAAGCCACATGGTCATTAGTCATTTTTAAGTCATTTACAATTTCATAAAAGAAAATAAACGAGGTCAAGGCTAGTTTTATATGTAACTGCAGAGCTGCAAGTCAAAGGATAGGAGATGAAGTTTCCCCGGGTTAGGTTCTCCTTAAATAAAGGCATGCCTGGCCAAAGAAGAGACATGAAACAAGAGGTGAGTATTGATACATTTAGCTATTACAAAGTCCCTGGGAGCCACCTGTAGCTGTTCTAGGGATGCTCAGACTTAACATAGGTCTAGAAACACAAGAATATAAAAGATGACTGAAAAGAGTTTTTGCCTCCTCAGTCAGTTTCTGTGCTGAATTTTGCTCAAGCACAACAGAGATGCAGGCCCGGGGTGTATCAGGTGGAGATCTGAATGCTGAGTCTATAAAATATTAATTAAAAAAACCCTGAAATCAGAACCTGACTGTCAAATAAAAAAAAAAGATCAAAGTAATATAGTAAATGAGGAGTTCCCATTACTGCATGTGACATAAAGCATGAGAATTTCTATTAAATAATTGATTATTGAAAAGTAAATGAGGCTTTTTCTGATGGGACAATTATGGTATTTCATACTGTATGAAACAGTAACAAGAAAGATATTGTATTCTTGTTAATGGCTCTATTTCTTATTATAAATCTAATGAGCGTGTTTGATCTTCCCTGATTTCCTCATGCTTCAGTGTTTCTGTCATTGTCAAAACCTACTTTTTCACTTCTCTTGTGAAACAGTCTACATAATACAAACTGACTGTTTATAGAGCACAATGAATTTTCCACCAGCAAGGCAGGAAGAGCATCATTTGATAAAAGCAGACATATCATTGAGACAGCTACCAAATTAGATAATTTTAGCAGAGAGCAGATATTTTCTGCTGTCAGTCAAGATTTAAACAAAGGAATTATCCAACATTTGGCAGATAATTATGTTTTTCCAACGGAAAACATAGCATAGAGTGAAAAGAGTTAAGGGTTCCTTTTTCTCAGATAATTTTGTTCTTTGAACATTTTCAATTGTTTCATGCAAAAGCTAAAAAAATCTGAACAGTTGTAGCAATTATTGTTACAGGAATATGAACAATGTTCATGTTGTCAGTTTGAGTTCATTTTTTTGTTTCAGTCTTCAGGCTCCTACATCACTAATTTTTGCTTTTGGTCCCCAAACCAGCAGGTACCAATGTGGGAGGAAACCTGCCACCTCCCATATTGCTGGTGTACAAGACTGAGCAGATTTCTTGGAGGCATTGCCATTGGATGGTAAACACAAACCTACAATGTCCTCTGAATGTAAAAGCCCAAAACACAGTCCCTTCTTAATTTTAATAGTGATGAGTATGGGCTTACAAATCTTGTTTTTTGTTTTGGGTTTTTTTTTTTAATGGGATTTATTATTAGCCATATGTCTATAAGTAACAAGAGGAAATAATTTTAAAAGGATGCCCATCCTCCTCCTCGCCGCTCCATGTACCCAGATCCTGACTCCTCCTGTCCCAAAACAGGCTGACTTTCCAAACAGGAGGCACACGTGAAAACAGCTGTTTGCTCCGACACGTTGGCCTGCCGATCGCACATGTCTGGGCGCTCCGAATAGGAGGGCAGTATGCGCAGTTTTTCTATTTTGCTACACATCAAAGTGCTCTTCTATAGCAGAGGAGAGCTTTCAAACTGAGAGTCCAGCTGCGGACTCTGTGCTTTGGTCAGCAAGATACAGTACTTGTTCCTCTGACCTTTATTTGTCTGGAAGGGGGAAAATAACACAAAGTTTGTCTTAGGAAATTATATACCAGGTGCAGAGTATGACATTTCCAAGAGGATCATTACACTGACTAAACTGAAAGAGCCATGGATTACTAACTCATTGCTATGCAAAATATTAAACACACAGTCTTTGAGCATACAGAACATACCAACTTGAATCTTATGTGTATTTCACCAACTTGCAAATTGAGCTGAAAATTGGATTATCATTAATAATAATAATGCACATTAAAATGCATATGTAACGGGTTGAGACAAGTGCTTGTTGGCTCAGCGGAAAAGATTATGCAGACTTTAGTGGGCACAGAATGGGCTCCAAGTCTGTCTGCCTAAATTAAATGGCAGTCTTCATACGTATAAAACAAGAAGATAAAATGAGTATAAGTATTTTTCATTTGATACTTACAACCCACTGTCCTGGAAATGTGCTGGCTGGAAAGACCGTTTTAGCAGAAGCTGATATTTTACTCTATTGCTATGCATGGAACAATGTCAATGTGCTTTTGCTTGCTCTGTAACATGGATCGGGAGGTGCCATAAACATTCTGAGCTAGTTCCTGGATCTTGCTAAACTTGGACTAGTGAGAAACAGAATCTGAGTCCAATTACAATATATTGACTAAAGCCGTTTAGGAAAGTTCAGCTAAACTGATAAACATTTGTCATCGTAAAATCAGCAGCATATTTTTAACTTTTCCAAAATACGAATTGTGAAATAAATATGGAAGTCACATTGCAGCACATTAATCCAGGTAAAAAGCAGCTCTGACACTCCCGCATTGCCATGGGCTCCTCCTGCGCACCCCTGCAGTGTGTGGGCACAGTGCGGTCCCACTTTCTTCCTATTTCTCCTTCAGGGACATGCAGACCAATACTTACACCTTTTCAACAAGCTTTTCTTCAATGAACAGAGTGCCATCTCCAGCCCAGATCCCGGTCTACCGATTGCTTGTTCTTTAAATAATAAAATAATATTTAGGAAATCTTTAATGTTACTTATCACTTAATGTTACCTATCACTTTTGTTTATGTAAATATCCATATTTGTGTGTTATGAATCAGTTTTTCTTCATGGCCTCTCCCCATCTGGAACTGTAAGCTGTATTCCTCTTTCGTAGATGTATCTGCTAGTTGTATTGACTTCTTTGCATTATTACTGAAGCACAGATGGACTGTTTTAGCAAAGTGGTTTTATAGGCTCTCATATATCTTTACAAGTAACTTAAACTGTTCACAATTTTTCAATTTTTTTTCTTTTTATCTCACTTTTTATGTTTTACTTGGTTAAAAAAAGCAGCTAGTTGCTTTACTGCAAGTTCTACATTAGTCTTAGATTAATACTGAGTACAGCAGGCCAAATTCCAAGCTAAAATGTAGGTGGGGGTATATATGAGTAATTTGACTGAACGCATTAGAGTTGTGCTAGCTTACCTAGCCAGAGTACTACTAGAGAGAAGTTAACTAAATGCTGATATCCCTTTTTCAAACTAACCTAATGGAAAAAAAAGGAAGGAAAAAAAGCCAAAAACCAATTTTTATTCAGAGAGGCAGCATGAGAGAAAGCAAGAAGCTGACTGACATCTGGAGGAAGGGGAACATACTCCTGTTCTCCTGTTTTGGCATATGCTCCCAAGGATATCTTGATCAATATCAGAGCTGTGCGCAATATGTAAAATAGATTATATTTCATAAGATACATTTTAAATTATACATTTCCATATATACTGCATTAATATGAAATACAATTTTATCTGATTTTAATACTTTAATGTTAGCTTCCCTTATGTGCACAGTAGGTAAATGAAGAGATGCACATGAAATCTGGATTTAATTAGATAGGACACACTATCACTTATTAACTGAAATAAATAGAATACATTAAATGCAGACATTGTATAACTTTTTTTTTTCTGTCCTGAGATGAGGAACAACAGCACAGCAAGATTACATTTAATGCTGACAACCAAAACCCTGCCATACGAGTTTTTTTAAGAAATATAAAATCAAAGTTTGGTAGAAATGAGATGTGGCATTGTCAAAATTTTCTTCTATTTTTCTAGCTAGGATTTTCTGGCCAGACTCCTCCAGCTTTCACAAATATTTATTGTCTCTTTCAACCTTACCTTTTTGGACTTTCCTTAATTCTATTCGTAACAAACAAAGTAAAACCTTGCACAGTTCTCCCATAGCTGACAAGTACAGCTATTCCTGTCAGCAGGTGCTTTTCTTACCCCCAAATTTTTGTTATGGTGGTACAAAAGCACCAAAAATAAGAACCAAATTTCTGAGGAAAAGAGAAGGAGCTTTGCAGGAGGGAAGATGGCAAGACTGAGCCTTGACTCAAGGAAAAGTCTGCCTTGAAGGTATTTTGAAACCCTGTTACAGAATGAAATTGCTTTTTCACTTTTTAGCTCCCACAGAGCATGGTCTAAATGTCTATGTGATTCATCAATGTCCCCAGTAATTGGCCGAGACGTCTAGTTATAGCCTCGCTAATGCCACTTACAGTCCTTGTCACCTTGGCAAAGATTGATTTGCAGGCGCAGTGCTGCGGGAGCCGCTTTCCCCGACGAGGAGCAGCGCCCTGGCACTGCCAGCAGCTCCGCACCGTCCCTCCTCTTGGGGGTCCCTCTTTCCCAGTCTCTGCCTGACACCAGCACGCCACCAGGCTGGCTTTGCATGCTGGCTGTGGCAACGCTGCTTCAAAGCCCCTTCGAAGCAGGGTAACAGCCAGGTAACAGCAATTGTACAAGTCTCCCTCTTTGCCACTGTTTTATGGCTCCTGGTGACCAAGAAAAACACAGGGCAGTAATCAGTTGTGGTGTCTCTGTTCATCTCGGGCCGCTTTTTCCTCACTGAGGTACCTCTCCAGTCCTCTCATTACAGTGGCATCTGAGCACCGCGTTGTCTTTAATCTCTTGGTGGAGCAGTCAAAATGAAAGCAGATCTGTTAAATTCCTCTCCACCCCAATGGATCTGATTTCCAGTAGCTCCGTCCACTTCCATGTGGGTTTTTTGATTTTTCCCTCACTGCCGACTCTTTCTTTAATGTCCAGGAAACCTTTATATCTTTATTCATAGCCGCCTACATACATTCTTGGTTGGTTTTTTATGCTATCTTCAATAATACCCCTTTCATCTTAAAATACCACACTGAGCATGTCTTGATTTTATACTGAAGGCTACCCTGACAAAGGCGGATAAAACACACGGAACGCTATTTGTATTTATTTCTAAAGCTGCAGTATCCAGCACAACATCATCACTTCTATAAAGTACTCTCCCCAAAAGATCATTTTGAAAGTGAATGTCATATCTCATTTTACTTTGACATGTAAATGCATTTCTGTCTATCTATCAAAGCCTTTCCAGCATATCCGTCACTACAAGAGTGTGCCTGGTGCCAGTGAATCAAAAGCTACAGCAGCAGTTAACAAGTGATGTACTAATTAATGGCTCAAGTAGAAAGTTAAAAGAGTGATTTTTTTTTTTCCAGCCAGTTCACTGATCAGTGGTTGAGAAGCAAATGCCTTTTTCAAGTTTTTGATATAATGTCATACTAAATGAACCATAAAGAAACAATATAGAAAATACATATCTTGGAATTTATGAGAACATTTTACAACTATTAAAGACCACATTGAAAGGGCTGTTTTTAAAATGGTGCTGAGGGACCTTTGAAACCAGCTTTACCAGCAAGGTCATCTTTAACAAAAGAAAAGAAGATAATCAGGTCTTAAATATCACAATCAGGAATATAATGTAACTTAAAGTCCAGAATCGTTAGACCACAGAGGAAGAAAGGAAGCTACAATGCTAAGGAAGCATATTATGTTATGTATGTGATGTTATGTTATGTAGGTCATATTTATTCAGGTTCAAGATAAATGCTAATAATTGCTCAGCAGTGCAATGAGAACTGGCATTACAGGTGGCTTTTAAACAAAGAGGGTCTTTTGGACCGGTCCTCCTCGCTCACCCCTTAAAACTGCTGCTGTTCATGGTTTACTGGATATCAGGGAAGACACAGCCCTTGCCTAAGGAGGAATCTTGAGTTCTCACAATTTTAGCTTTTTCTGATGAGGTATGGAAAGAACCTCCTCATATGTACAGAACTCACATGATTTTCTTTCCAGCAGTTTCGCCCGTATGCTATACAGTACAGCATAAAAAGCATTTCCAAAGGAGAAAAATTAAGAAAAAATTATAAAAAACACAAGTGATGCTGAGTTTATAGTAGGAAACATTCCTTTCCTTTCCTTGTCCTTTCTCCCATCTTTTCATCCATAAATTCAATTTCTGCGAAATGGATATTACTTTTGCAAAGCAATCTGAGGTTTATACCACAATGTATTGATTTGGATTTGGATTGTCTGGCAACATTTCTGTAGAGCTTTTTTTTTGAACTGGCCTAGTAGTGGGAGCATTACCTTTATTTTGTGAAAGTGAAGGTGCTCCTTGCTTTAAGTGAGGCAGTTATTGTTTGTCTACCTGCCCTGAAAAAAAAAGAAGTGACAAAACCCGAATCATTGTTTCAAAAGGGAGTATAAACAAAGCCAACTGCTAATATTTTTAGTGGGAAACAAAAGGCTAAGCTCTGTCACTATCTGAAAAATGGAAAGCAAAAGCACAGTGGCAGGAGCAAACCTTGCTAACTGCATTGTTGATTATTTTTTGTGATACCTCTGGCCCCTTCCCAGCCATGCGGATTCTCATACGTGGTAGGTAGCCATAATCTAAGTAGTGGCAGATGCTTACTTGTCCTTGCCTGCATTTGTGAGCTCGTGCCCTCTCTTGAGAGCCAGGATTTCTTCAGGCGCAACATGTCACAATTGCATATTTGCACGTGATGGGAAGTGTTGGGAGAGATCGTGCCCTTGGCACTAAATGAGCTGGTAATCCTCAGCCACAACAGTGGTCATATAGGAGCCAGGTCCCTGTAGGTGAGTGTAGGGAATGGAGGGCATTAAATTAGACTTTCCCATATACGATAGAGTAATGAGCACCCTTTCGTGCCTTCAACGAGCAAATGAAGGAATTGGTAAAACTTGCCAGCTGTTGTTATTATTTCTTTTTTTTTGCAAAAAACTGGGAGTAGGCGGAGGAATGGACAGTTTTATGGCTGTTAAGATAAATCTCTGTTTGAAATTCAATAGCTATTTAAATATGTATGCCTTTTACTTTTAA
Organism: Struthio camelus; assembly: GCF_040807025.1. NCBI lineage: Eukaryota > Metazoa > Chordata > Aves > Struthioniformes > Struthionidae > Struthio > Struthio camelus. Next base: position 16,687,175 of record NC_090950.1, read on the forward strand.
AAAAGATATTATTACTGAAGTTTTTGCAAATAATACTGGCTTTTTTCACATGCATTGAAGAGTACCACTTTTCTTCAAGCAAAGCTCAAAATGAATATATCCAAAATACAGCTCGAAGGTAATTAGCAGTGATAATTGCCACCTTTCTTTTAGTCAGACATTTTCAAGCATTGTAAATAAGAAGTCATGACTAAAGCTAATACAATTTTTTATTTTTATATAACATTGGATTTGCCAAACACTTTTATTCATCAGTTTTTAAAGAAAACATTTTAGAGCTAGCGTCTTGTAAAATTTCAGCCTGCAGCAGACTTCATCATAGTTAATGAGCCTTGAAAAATAAGATATAGCTCAGGAAAGCAGCTAAAACCTTTTTGCAACTGTAGCCTGTACTAGTGTGCTGTAACCAGTTTAAAAAGATTAATCAATTAATCCTGTCCTGGAAAATGAGAAATAACCTATATACTTTTTTCATTTTGGAAAAAATGATGTCAGTCTTCCTAAGGGGTGATGGTAGCTTTGTGCCACGCAGAGGCTGTAACCCTGCTGCAAAGGCAGCCAGGGCCCTGGGCTGCTGGGGAAGCACCGCCTGCGCCCTGCTGCCCCTTCCTGTGCCGCTCGCCTTCCCGCGCCTGCGGCTGCTGGGGCCTCAGAGAGCTCTGGTGCAGGAGAAAGCTGCCTTTCTCCTTCCTCTCTCCCTACCACTTTATCCCAAAGCAACCAGTCCGAAACGTTGTACTTTTTGGTTTATCTTAAAGCTAAAACCAACAAACTGTCACTCCGCAGGTTATGCTTTGTTTAGCTTGTTATTGTAGCAAACCACAAAGGCTAATGGAAACTACTTAAATAAAGAGGAGAAAAGTCTTCTTCTCTGGGTATGGTTAATAAATAGATTATTAAAAAGTAAAAGGAATAAAAAACTATCAATAATGAAAGGGTTTCCCCCACCCCCAGCAAAAGATAATTACGGTGAGATGTTCACAGTTTTCCTTTTCAGAAAAATAGCGCAGTCTGCTTTAATTTTGCAAAAATATTCCTGCTATGGAAAGGGATAGTCTCTGTGGAGCCTATTGCAAACAAAAATGGTATGTACTTCATCCTGAAAACAGAATGGGCCAGATCATCAGTAGCATGAAGTGGCAAAGGGCCAAAAAGTGAAGCTGGCTCAACGTAATTAATGCCTGAGTGAGTATCTTATTATAAATCACAATGCACTGAGCTTAGTTTTATTTCCAGTAAAAAATCCAGAAGGTTAATTTTCTGTTCTTTTTTTTTTTTAGAAAAAACAGAAAATTGTACAAGTCTCCCTCTTTGCCACTGTTTTATGGCTCCTGGTGACCAAGAAAAACACAGGGCAGTAATCAGTTGCGGTGTCTCTGTTCATCTCGGGAGATGAGGGTGCAGCGCCCAGCTTTGGCTGGGTTGCGGTGCCGGGGCAGGGGCTGGCGCCGGCCGGACGGGCTGGTCCCCCCAGCACCGTCCCAGGAGGTCCCAAAGCACCGTCGGCAGGGCTCTTGCTGATCGGGCAGCGCGGACGATGCCGAAGAGCTACGCTGCTTCCCCGGGGTGTTACTGAAACCCTCGTAGCTCACGGTGGGGTCGTGGCATGCGGGCTGCAGAGATTTTTTTTAGGTTTGTGGCCTTTTTTTTTTTCCCCTAACCTGAAAAATGGTAATCTGGCCCCTCAAAAAATAAATAAATGAGCAAAGATGCAGTGATGAGTTTAGGAATCTAGCTTTTGTTATCATCTTAATACCATATCTACATATTTGCTTTGTCAGCATGTGCGTTCATTTACATGATCGAACTATATCTTTGCCATTTTTAATTTAGGATCTTCACAGAAATGCAAAACGAAAACCAGTGAACAAAGAAATCAAAATCCCACTTGCTTTCTGGCAGGGTGAAAGAATACAGTGAAGTCTATCATAAAGTTTTGTTCAATTTTATGCTCTGTTTACAATTTTTGACTTCTAGTTTTGTCCCTTTTTTTTTTTAAGCCAAATGTCTGAGGAAAAACAGAAAACAGCAAACAGCTACTACACTCACCATGCTGGACTCCAGTTCCAAATGTCATATTTTCTCATGCTGCTCAGTAAGATCATTTGAGAAATGACATAGAAAGGTTACAGAACTGTCACTTCTTTATTAAAATGAAATAGCCTCTAGTTTACAGGGCTTCTTCTCAATTTTCAGAACTTAATGTCAGTAAACGCATGGCATACAAATGACATTTCTAAATTCAGTTCATGTTGTTGTATCTAGAAAAGAGAAATGGAACTTGGCACCTTATGGGTGTTTTCTCGATATCAAATAGAAAAATATCTGACTACAGAAAGAATTATTTATCAAACCTAAACTTGCTATCTATATGTAAACATCCCTACCTGTTGCAGAGATTACTTTTATATGGCCATTTTTCTCCAATCTTGGTGGCATATTGTAGCATTTAAAGTGCTGATAAAAATGATTGGGTCCTGCTGACCACAGAATGGGAAATGTCAAATAGATCAAAAATCACAGATAGAGTGAAAATAATTGCTAAACTTGGTGCTGTCGCTTGCACATGTTTGCTTGGCAACACAATGTTCACATTAAAGAAACAAATGTGATTGATAGATAAATGGCTCTCTAGTCTTCCTATCTCTGTCCAAGAAAGGATGCCTTACAAAATGACTAGCTGTAACCATTAGCACTGCAGCGCAGAGGGAGAAAGCTGTTATCAGACTAGGCACTACACTTCCCACGCTGCTTTTTAGGCACCAGCTGCATTCCAGTTGCTGCCTGTCAGCACCAAAGCGCGTATGACAGTCAGGTCCAGCTGAATACATTTTTCAAGGTGCATGAAAACATGCGCGGTGTGGGAATGGGTGCACTTCTTTAACATGTGGCAAAGGAGCGCTCACACTCCAGACTAGTATAGTTTCCTGACCTGGAATACAGCAGAGAATCCTATGGAGAAACAAAGGCCGCAGGGCTGAGCTGCTACTGCCTCCCGCGTCCTGGTAGCGCAGGCAGGCACGCTCATGACTTATCAAACGCCAGCCCAAGCCTATGCAAACCGGCTGCCTCACTTTGCCTAACTTGCCACATGAGCCGTATACGCCGTTCACCTCCCCTTGCCTCACTCAGAACACCAGTAAAGCAACGTATCAAAACCTTATCTCAAAAATATCTAAAACAGCAACATATCTAAACAAATACCTAAAGCTATCTAAAGCAAACTTACCTACACTCCAGATAATTTAGAGTTACCGTATTTAGGTAAAAGAGAGAGGTGGATTGAGCTGACATTCTCAGGGTTGCTTTCAAGCTATGTCCCTCTATGTCTTCAGCTCCTGTTGCCTTCCTCCCAGTTTCACGGTCCAGCTATCGGAGGCAGGAATTGCATAACTTTCTTCTCTAACCATTTCCCCATTTCCCTCCATTCTTTACTGTCAATACCACACTCTTTTATTCACAGCAATGAGATATCACCTCCATAATTACACCCAGCAGCTGAAAGAATTATTAAACTCCTTTTTACAGTCTTGCAACATTATGTGCCAGCTTTTTCAGTCTTGTGGGGTGGAATACAAAGTCCTTTGCTATGAATGTATTGAGCTCCTGCTCAGCTGTCATACTTTCTAGCTGACATGCTCTTGTATGAGCTGCCCTGTCTTTACGCCCATACGTGACATTCATGTTCCTACTGTAAATGTAACATACTGTTATCCTGTAGGAGCGTTCCACATATTACCTTGAATCTCCCATCTCCTGTTGTTCCTCTTCCATTTGGCTAACCAAGATGTTACTGTGTTCTTAATTTCCTTTGCAAGGTCTAGCTAAGCATGCCTTCTAACAGCTTTCACATCCTCCTTCCCCTTCCTATCTCCCAAGATTTAACTGTTAATGCAAATAACGCTCCTTCCATTCTGGTTTGCTGCTTACTCTTTATCATCCTTCTGGAGGAGGTTATTTGTCCAATAGTCCCTCAACTACTAATTTTCACTTCTTACTGGAACACAGATTTCAGTCAGCTTTGCCAATATTTTAAATACACCCTAAGCTCTCCATCTCACATGATCTTCATTAACTGTTCCCGCTACTTTCTAAAAGTCTTCCCTTTTGAAATGGAAGCTTATTGTCTTTGTTTATGCTCCTGTTTAAACAAAAATAATATGTGAGTTCTATGTCGCTTCTACAGCCACCCGTTTCAAACTAATCTGTCCACCAAAATGCATGGCTAAAAGAACAGCAGCTTCCTTTACTCTGGGAATGGTGAAACAAAATCTTTCCCTGTCACATTCTGCAGTGGCTGAAGCCCATTGGCAATATCAGTGCTCCAGTCTAAGAGATTAAAGTATCTTATGATAATACAGATCCTAGCAGTATTTCTCTCCCTAGTAATATTAAAAGCACTTTATCCCTTTTCCTCTTTGCTCAGCGACAGCAATCCTCCAAAGTGCTTTGGCTCCCAAGATCTTCTGTTTAACTCCAGCTTTCCTTCAGTTTCCCTGACAGAGTCCCAGTCACTGTAGCTCTTCTGCTATCCCTACAACATCTGCCTCATTCCTGCAGCAGGAATTCTAATTCCTGCTTTAGTCTCTTGAGTCTTTCTTATGTTTTTTAGTAAACAAATAGCTCAGTTGTTCCTCTCTGTCCTTAACATATGGCATGACTGCTAAATAGCTTGAAGCCCCTGCTGCTAAACAATATATATTTTTTTTTTATTAGTAAGGTCTGCTTGCCATATTTCTGCAGCCCCATGCATCTCTAGAACGTGGAGTTCTGAAGCATTTCTCTCTGAATCCTTGGAAAACCAGTCTGTGTTTAAGACGTATTGTAGATTTTTCTTGATTAAAGGAGATGATACAGCAACAGATTCTGCTAAATCAGAGCTCTGCTGTATTCTTTCTATTACTGTTCAAATAAGGCATAAGAATGAGACAGAGAGACTCTACTTCTTGTCAATAGTTCCCGAATTTTTTGAGTGACTAGCGTTCTAGAATGGAAAAGACAGGATTTTTCAGTGGTATGCTTTCCTCAATGTTTGTTCTCATGGGTGCAGGCAATTTTTTTTTTTTTCTCATTGAGTAGAAAGAAAATGGAAAGAACACTTTGCTGCTCCTTCATCTGCAAAAGTGATTTACTATTGCTTTTATTCCTTGGATGCTAAGTTGGAAAAGTAACTTCTGGAATTTGGAAACTTACTTATACCCACTGAAATTAATGGCAAAATTTCTAGTCTGCTTAGTGGAGGCCAGACCTCCCCTCAAGAGTATGAGAGAGTCTTCCTGCTTTATAGCAGGATTTGGTTCCCATCCTGCTTGCTAAAGAAAACAATTATAGCTCAGGAGAGAGGGAATTATCGTATTTTCTATGTCCGCAGCCAGTCTACGGAGTCAGGGTAGTGAAAGCTGAATATACAGTAGAAATGAGAAATCTAAGGAGAGTTAAGAACATGTCAGCTTGAGCATCAGTAAGCCCAGTTATGGAGCAGAAACTGAACCAGTTTATGCAAGAGGCAAAACTGCCAAGACCATCCCCAGGCACACTAAAGCACTCAGGGATGCAGTACCTGAATTACTATCTCTGGTTTACAGCCTCTTTCTCAAAACCACCTTGGTGCTTTCTGAGAGACAGAAAAGTGTTACAAATGTGTTCCACAGTAAAGTCACAAAATTAAAAAACAGTTAATCTGATGTCTGGACCACGCTAATCAGTAGAAACTATAAGAAAAACAGAAATAGTTGAATATAGAAGAGAATACAATATGGCTTTTCTTAAAGGGAAGTCATTTCTTCCACCCTTATTGTAATTCTTTGAAGGAGATAATAAGCATGTGATAAAGGAGATCCATTCGATATAAACTATTTGATTTTCCAAACAACTCTCAAATTGTCAGCGGCCAAAACGGAAGGGTTAAAAAGAACTGAAAACAAGGAATAAGACTAGAGATGAGAAGTTCACTAAAAGACCCCTTGAGATGGGTGACTGGGCTTTGAAATGACAGATAATATTCAACAAGGTAAATGTGAGATGATACAGACGATAAGAAAAAAATATCATAATTCCACATATAACATGATCAGCTTTAAATTACTGCAGAACGTGACTTGCAGGATAATTATAGGCAATTCATGAGACCATCGGCTCAGGCAGCAGAAGTGGGTAAGAAGAAAACCACATGTTAGGAACTATCAAGAAAGGAATGGAAGAGAGAGAGCGAGAGCAAGCGAGACGACGACAGACAGAGGGAGAGAGAGAAGAACTTTCTTATGCCTCTGTATAAATCCATGGTCCAAACCTCATCTTCAAATGCTGTATCATTTTGATTCCAAAATCATAACAACTATGATAAAATAAGGAAAGATTCAGGGAACGGCACCAAGAGAGACTAGCGCAAGGAATGGCTCCGACACCGGCCAAGTGAGCCAGCAGTCCCTGGCCAGACGGCTGGAAGGCAGCGGTGACCTACAGACAGGATTGGCAGGGAGAGGCGGCAGGACTATCACTGTCTTTTCCGAGTGCAAGACAATTAAATGCATCTAGCAGCTGGCCGGGTCAAAGCAAACACAAATGAAGCTCTTTTCCCACACTGAATAGGTAAGCTATGGCAATTCTTGCCACAGAGTGTTATGGCTAATAAATTTTACAGGGGCCAGAGGACATTTTCTCATTAAGACAGCTCCATTTAGGGTTGCTGAATACATGGTCAATAGCTCCGACTCAGGTAATTTCTGATTGCATGTTTGTTCTGGCTGAGGCGTCTGCCTTGGGTTATTGCTAGCGAGAGCACACTGAGCCCTCCGGTCTTTTACCCAGCATGGCCATTCGTATGGCTTTCACCAACATGCCTCAGAGAATTTAACACTCTATATCAACTACTGCAAAGGCATTTTAACTGCTTCAGATGCAAGTCATTCAGTAACAGCCTTCCATAACTAATATAACTAAGCCTAATTGTATCAGGCTTGTTTTTATTTCCCATGAGTATATCTGTATATCTATGTCTATATATCTATATTTTTTCATTCTATTTCATTTTTCTAATCTTAAAGTGCAATGTTGTTTTTTTATGGCTTACATCTTCTGTATTTAACTCAGCCTTAAACGATTCTAATGTGTTCCTCAAAACTATGGCTCTAACCAGGAAGACTAAGGAACATTTAATCAGCTGTACTGAACTTGAATGCTCATAGTTTAACTGGCAGGTTGCCTTAAATATTATGTTGCTCTCTGTGTATCCATTTGATTTTAAATAAGACATTTCCCTGAAGCAGCACTTACATTATCATGCTCTCTCTAAGACAGGTTAATTGCTATTCTTTTTAATTATTCTCTACTCTGCTTCAGAAGAACTGTCAAAATACACCTTACAATGAATATATTTGACAGTAAGGTTGGGATGGGGACTGGACTATTAAAATAGAAAGTAAAAATTATTACTCTACATAAATTAGTTTTCTTCATCAGTTATCTTGGAAGAAGTTTGAACAGCATACTACATTGCATACGTCTTTTGGATATAGCACGTATGCTATGAAACAGCTTATTGAGAGTGGCAAATAATTAAAATAAAGTTTGGTGGGGAAAGATGCAAGCATATTAAGACGCATAAAAATAGTACATTTTAATTAGATCCAATTCATATAGAAAATTGAGCTACTTCAAGTAATGTCCTCCTTCTGATGATCCTAACCCAAGCTCAATATCAAACAAATTTGTGTAAAATTAGCTTCTAGCCTACCAAATTTCTTTATCACTTTACTGTAAACTGCCAAAGAACACTATCTGTATTGTAAATCAAGATCTACTTTGGCTCTTACCAAGCTACTCTCCATCTCCCCTTGGCCTTTGACACATATTTTTCTCTTTTGGCTTAAGCCATTCTCAAATAGGCACAGTTTTTCTGTTACTCATCTATATCCCTCAGCATTTGAACAAACCTTGCTTTACTTTTCCAAAGCCCACAAGCCTCAGGAGTGTTTCAGTGCAGTTTCTTCTGAAATGGGCACAGACAGATTCAGGCTGAGGCTTCATTATTATTTTAAGCTGCTCTAGATCTGCTCTGTTATTAAGGCTCATCTCCCCCTCATTCCCACAATGGGTTCCCACATCAGTGCTTATCTGGTCACAGAGAACAGCTGATTATAAATAAAATCTATTTGCAAAAATGCCGTAGGTCTAAAACCGGGTCCTCTCTCCTGCTTGGGGCACGGCGCAGGTGCGGGAGCACAGCCACTGCCCCGCGGGAGGCATGGCGGTGCGTGATTCAGGCTCCTGGAGGAAAGGGACCTGCATCAGCCAGATTTACTTGGCTTCAAGCCAGTGGTTCAGCTCTGCTTCTGCTCAGCCGTAATGTACAGCTATTCTATGATGCCTTCCCTCACTGCACCATCAGATGGCTCCAGTTTTTTTGAGCATTGGAGCGTTTCATAGGTTTTAAGGCCAGAAGAGAGAATTTTATCATTATGTATACCCCAGACCTTTAGCTTTCACACACATACCTTATCATTAGCCCCAAAGTATTAGAGTTTTGATGTGGTTTGAGAGGTATAAAAGCGCTTGCAGCTCCCATTGCCTTTAGCAGAAGCTGCAGGCGCTCAAGAGGCTGCGGATGCGGGCGCAGCTGCCCAGTGCTGCATCCGGGACTGTGTCTTTTGGCTCTGTCGTATGGCAGGGAAGCCAGGGAGCTCCAACATTACTCACGTCTACGCAGCCCTACATGCACACCTGCAGCGCTCTCCAGTTGTTAGAAATTGCACACAAAAGGGAAAAGCACAGATGTAAAAATGAAGCTGCAGCTCTTTCAGTGGCCTTTAATCTTGAAGCAGCCCACTCTGCCGGGATTTAGACAAGTTCAATAACAAGGAACACAAAGCTAAATTACAGAGGTCAGCAAACTAATCAGAGGTTAATCTCTAAGGTCATGTCTGAAGTGTGGTTAAAGATATTTTAGTGACTTGCTTTTACAAAGCACCAGGCAATTCAAATATTTGCCATATATCACAATTACTACAATCTTAAAACTTAACATAAATCTTCCAAAAAAAGTAGATCAATAGTAAATTAGTAAAATTACAAGGCTCTGTTACTTCACACCACACTAAAAGAGCTTAATATCCATGGAAAGGAAATTTTTATTGAATTGCTTTGGGAAAACAAGGACCCACAGAAAAAGACCACTATCTTTGAGATTATTCACTTCGCTAGCATGTGAATTACTTCAGACTGACAGACACTAGCTGGCATACAGATACTAGTTGAAATATGTGGTACTTGGCCAGCAAATGAAAGCTATTGAGCTATACTCATCTCCCACAGAAATTTATTCCCATCCTCAGCTGAGATGTTCAAATTTGGTGTCTCATTCTTAGAAAAATAAGCAATTGGCCAGTGTATTTAATGATTTACAGATATGGTGAAAGACACGGATTCTGTTCCAAGGAGGGCTAGTGAAAATAACACCAATCACACTGAATTGATGCTGTTTCTATTTATATATATGTTTTATATAAGTCTTACTTCATTAAGTAGTGATGGTGCTCCAGGTTGCCTTTGCTGTGGGGTGACTCAGGCCGACTTTGGTCACGGAAGGGGCTGGAGCAGATGTTCCTGCACAGTTGAAAACGGCTGCGTGCTTTCCTGAAAGTCTGACATACCCATCACCTGCGGCTCTTCATACCAGGAATCCCCAAAGTTAGTCAGATTCGGTGCCTCTTTTGGCTGAGGGGATTGAGGCAGCACCATCTGTTGTCAGCGCTGGGTGCAACATGGAAAAGTTGGAGCTGCCTGAAGGCTCCGCTCTGAAACGGCTGCGGCATAATAGGGCAGATGCTCAACATTTCAGTAGAAGTCTTTAAATGCAAGTGTTTGTTTATGTTTTTTTTTTATTTTTGTGGGAGGCACACTGCAATGTTCATTTAGGTTTTTTAGATATTATTTCTACTGTAGGATTTAATTAGGCTGTTGCTTATTTTTTGCACTGTAAGATTTACTTTAATTTTTTTTTAAAATACGCTCACATTTTGTTATAAGACATCCATACTTTTGAGCAATGACTTCTACAACTCAATAGCTGCTTTGCTGTGTCATCGATTCCAAATACTTTCTGTCTAAGGGAAGAAAGCATTCCATGTATTTTGCCTTTATGTTAGAAGAAAAAAAAAAGATTTGAACCAGGAGCAGCTCACACCTTTAACAAATTTTAACCATTTAGTATTTTAATTTGATAATTTGTAAGCAGTCCACTTTTAGACAGTATTTTAACAAAAAATGCATATATTATCTAGTCCAAATAATCACCTGCTGTTAAACTATTCATTTTTTAAACTGGAACATGAAATAAAAACTTACCTCCTTCTTGTTTCAATTTCTTTTCTTTTTTTTTTTTTAGGTGAAAATATACAGGTTGGAGCAGAGCAGCCAATATGTGTTTCACCTACACATAACTTTTATGTAAAAAAATTATTTCATAAGTACAGAGCTTTAGAAATTTCTCTGGAAGTAGACTAGTGAAACATCTCCAGGAGATCATGTGTCCTTTAATATGCTTGTGCCAAAACCAATAAAAATCTATGTCAAATTAGACATAAAAAACATTTGTTTTACTACTTGTTTGGATATTTCAGAATCAAACTCAAGGATATGCCTTTGGATCATTTTCTTTTTCTCTTCAGTCATAATCAAAACCATTCATCTCGTAAGTTAAGTAAATCTGAGCGTTGCCAAGAAAACCACAGGCCTGTGTTGTACGTCCCACTTATAATTTCTTTATACCCAGGAACATCTTCTGTTGGGGTGGTAAATGCGTGGGGCTACCACGGTTGCACGTTGCCCGTGTCTCCACTTCTCGTGAATGGCTGCTGATGCAGCCATGTGCTTTTTTTATACAAATAATCACTGTCTTTGCCAGAAAGCTCTGGCACTGCTGAAACTAGTCACTAGTATCTAACATACCATACAATTTTGGCTTAAGTTGATCTCTTACTAGGATACAGTAATGTCAAACAGCTTTTTAATATGTCTTTTTTTTTCCATGTGCAGCTTTCATTTTTCAAACCTATACAGCTAAACAAATAAGGAAGAACTAGTTGAATTCTGAACATCATATTTCTCTGGAAAATTAAAGTGCTGTTTGCTTACATGATTATCATTCTAATATGTTCGTTAAAAGAAGTTTAAAACATGCAAGTTTTCCTAATACTTTTCACTTTAGTAGAGTTCTAGGAGTCTCGTTAAGTGTGCCCCATTACTAGAATTGGAAGGTTTTGCATGAGAGCTCAAACCCACCCAGCCCTTTAGGGCTGCAGAGAAAGCTCTTAGGCTGGAGTAAGAGCAGCGTGTGCTTGCGAGAGCCCACGTCCTTGTGTGAAACCATGCTACATGACAAGTCCCTTAACCTATGGTAGGAATCTCAAAGGGGAAAGAGCACTCCAAGTTCTAACTAGCAGGCATCCATCTGCGTACCCGTGAGCCCCTGAGAGCATCTGCAGCAAACCTTCTGGTCCCACTTAGCAGCTTTAACTCAACAACCTTACCCTTATCACTCTGAATCTCAAATACTGGAAAACATGTTTTTTAACACAGGAATGCATTTATGCAACAATATTTAACATCGAGACAGAAGCTTGTTCTATTACAGAGGGAATTTGTTTCATTTCTCTGCTTTCTTCCTTTTTTCCTTAGCAGAGTGGCGTTTATTCTGGAAGAGAAAAGGCACTACTTTTGTGCAGTTTTTGTCAGCGTTTTGTGGTTGTTCTCAGTCTCTTATTTGGGAGCCTTTTCCATGGAATTTACCCATTCCAATGACACTTTGTAATTTGCTCTGTTAAGGAAAGATTTTTCAGTCGTGCAAGTAGCATACAGGCAAAGAGCACAGCAGACCAAAATAAATACTTTTCCAAACAGAGTGATGTTTATATAGAAGACTTACTGAGAAGTGAAGTAATTATGGGAGACATCCAAATATCCCGTAGAGGACTATCAGCCACATATGCCTTTATGAATAATGCTTTGTGTTGTGCAGAATACCTATGCCAAAAAAAAAAAAAGAGAAAGAAAAGAAAGAAAAAAATAACCCACCAAACCCACATGAAAACTAGAAACCTTTGTCCTGCAATTTTATGGGCCTCTAAAAATGTCACAGCTAAAATAAAATCTGAAGTAGAAAACCCTCTGAACCATCAGAAAAATGTATTGTTTCAGTGCTTTTGTTGTCATATTTCAATCTGTCACTACAAAAAAAAGTCACTCTGGGAGAAAGGCTATTTATTCGGGTAATGGTAGTGCCTAAGTAACACAGGCAGGAAAGAGGATAGGCACTGCATGTGCACTAAACAGTGCATGTACATACATACAATAACTGACAAACCCAGCAAAAGAAATGGCATTATAATAAGAAGTGCCATGCAGATCAACTAAATGCATATGTTTAACTTTTATTTTTTGTTAATATACACATATGAAAAAAATCAAATCTTTGCACAAGCGAGGACTATTCTTGTTCTGTTCCATCTCTGTAAGTGCTAATGCAGTTCCACAGGGAATACCATGCAGGCAAAGGATTCTTTGCAATGCTGCAATTCTTTGCAATAGTTAGTTTGGAATTTTTTTTCCTCCCTTAGTAAAGGCCTCTCACTAAGAAACATCATCTTTACCATCATTTCAGGGTACACGATCCTTACATTCCTGACTTTTTTCTTTGTTTCTATTTTTTCAGTAGCATATTTACCATTTGCAAACACCCACCTTCCAAGCCAGGAATATGCTCAAGGCTCTGTAAGATCCAGGTCTCAGGGGCTGCAACTGAGCAATGGAATTTCTTTCCCATGACTGCAGTCTGCAAAACACGTGGCATGTCTAGGCCCTGCCAGCTCAAGCAGACCATTTAATTTTTAAGTACAGCTTAATCAATAGGGGTTGAAATGTGCAATGAAACTCCAATACCTGTAGATGAGATGGTTTTCCATCCATCCGTAGTGTGTTTTTACAGTTATTGTAGATCACTTTTTCCTGCATTCCAGAAGAAACTGTCTTCTAGCCATTTGCTTTTCAGATATACAGTGGAAAATGTAAAACCACCCACAGTGATGACAGCTGAACGAATATGCAGTATAATGCAAATAGCTGCACAAGTTAACTGGAAAGAGATAAATTCCTTTTATATGTGCCACAGCATTTTCGAGTAGGTTTCACCATTACATCAAGATAAATCCAGTTACTCCTTCTAAAGGTTGAGGAAATATTAAAGGAAAGTTCACCAGAGTACCATCATAGTATTTTCTATTAGAACGCACGTCTTCATCATGCAACATTTAGAGGTTGAACTATGGCACAAAATAAGGGGATAATACTTCTCTGAACTGTACAAAAGACTCAGTCTTGATCCATATATGTCACCGCTGTCACCCATTGTGTGGTATGTGCGTTTTTCTAAGCTTGACTTTGTCCTGGGGCTTACTTTCTTCTGTAGGATTTGACTGTGCTAATAGCATCTTCTAAGCTTTTCTAACTGCATGGGGAAAAAGCAGTACACCTTTACTACACAGCAAAAACATGGAGACTCTATCCATAGGAAACTATGCTGCATGCAATGATTTTATAATTTTGTTCTTTTAACTTTTCATAGGGGTTTTCTTTTATGAATGGATAAAGGAAAAATAAGGAGCATTTACAAACATGGGAAAGATGAGACTTTCACATGAAAAGAAAATGTATGTAGATTAAAAAACAAGCGGTTTCAAGCTTACTTTTTTCCCCCTCTGATAAAAATTTTAATATTTTTTTCTTCCTGTAAAGTTATAGTTTAAATATTTCCCCCATTCACTCCTTTATTCATTTCCAATGAAAAAGGAATGCAATACTCAAGAAAATACCTCCACAAACATTACTCTTCTACTTTCTCTGGCTTCAATTTGTCTCCAAATTTACCCTTGGGGAAAAAAAAAAAAAAGAGTTTAAAAAATAGAAAGATGCCACAATTTTCTCAGTATTTTTCATAAAAAAATAGAAGAGCTACTTGATTAAAAAAAAGTTGATAAGCATTGGGCATTTCCCTAAGACATTAGCTTTGAAAGTAATTTTTCTAGGAGTTCAACAGACTTGATCAGACATATCTGCGGTTTCATGGTATCCATAGTTTTGGACTTCTTGGAATAAACCTAAAAGCTAGAGATTTTCTTTTCTTGTAAATAAAGAAAGAGAGGCTTATATCAGAAAATCTCTAGAAAAGTAGAAATGGCATATGCTATGTTATCCTATGCTGGCCTAGTCCAGTCTTGCTGGCAAAAGAGCCTTAAATAATGACTTTTCCTCCTCTGTGTGGTAGAAGATGGAGGATTGCCATTATGATCTCTTACAACAAAGAGTATAGTGGGCACCACAGTAACTCATAATATGTTGCAACGTTGATGTTACACATTTAGGGGAAACAATTTATTGTACCTCCTCTGCTATATGGTAATTTTACAGCTGGAAATTTCACAAGAGACAGAGAATACAGTCAGTTCCATGACTTTCCACACCTCAAGGTTAAAGACCATGAAAGTCCAAACTTTTTTCAAGACTTGGTTCATCCAACATTGAGTGTAGGCTGCCACATTTATATCACCTGTATGAAAGCACTGCTGGCTGAGTTCAACATTTTCCTGGTGAGGTCACTGAACTGTATAACAGTAGCTGAACGCATTTGGCTAGCTGACAGCAAGGCAAAAAGAGATGGAAATACCTCAAAGGAAGAAGTGAACTATATGAAAAAATCTGCCTTAAAGTTTGAGATCTATGACTGGCATTGGAAAAAAAATATGGATGGATCTAAAACCAATGAGGTATGAATGTAGTTCACATTAGAATTAAATTTTGGTTGTAGTCCCAAATCTATTGAACTCAATGGAAGGACTCATATTGGCTTCAAAGGCTATGAACTGTGGCATGGTTCCTGAACTACCTTCGGGTTACAGAATCACAGGAACATGTGACAAGATTTCAGCCATCTGCTAAAATTATTGCTTGAATAGAAAAGTCAAGGGTGCGCGTTAAACTGTCTTTCACTTAGTACAGAAACATTTTGTATAGAGTGGAATCTCTTCTTTTAAATAACATGGCAAAAAATGTCTTCTGATATCTATCAAAGAAATGTCTGCATAGAAACATATGCCACATTTGAGACTGGCACAGTCACCACTCTGTTAGATTCAACTTAGAAGGTTTCACAAGTTTTTTTCCCAAATCCATTTTCATTTAATCTCATTTGTGTATTACAAATCATCGCATACGCAACATTTAAATTATTTTGACATTCAGTCTTTTTCATGAATGTGTAAAACCAACGTAACCTAGTTTTCAAAATATAGCGTCTGGATTTCTGCAGAGTCTGCACCTGATTGTTTCTTCTGCAAAAACAAAGTACTTTCTGATGTACCTTTCAGTGTGTATTGTTGTAAAGCTGATTGTTAGTTTCATGACTTTAACATTAACAGCTCCTGGAATGGAGTCATTTGGAGTCTGTTCTCTGCCCTTAATATCAGAAAGACTATGCAAGTGTCAAAATTCTGCATCCAAATGCTAAACTACAGGCAGGTGGATCAAAAATAGCACTTCCAATACGATATTGGTTTACATCAAAATGAGAACAATGAGACTGTAAATATACTATGTTAATATAACATTAATGTATTATAATGTTAGCCATTTGGCCCTGGCCTTTTATATGGCTTTGGTGAGACATCCAGCCTCCATATTCACTTAGGGTGCTCCCAGGTGTCATTGAAAGAGGACAAAGTGCAAGAACGGCACAAGCAGATAATTATATTTTTTTTAAATCTATAAAGTATGTTCTCAAAATCAGTGATCTCACCTAGTGGAATCTTTGCTTTTATGCTCTTCAGTTGAGAAGCGGTGAGAAGCCAAGCACAGGTTTAAATATCAGCCAGAGAGGCTGAACTGGAGTACAGCAGTCAGGATTTCCTAGTCGAGCAATCCAAGGTAGAAGAAATTTGCAGATGTTTGCAAGAATCTAAATATGGGATTTCATTTAATTTAACTTTTTGCTCTGGGTGTTCTAAACCTTTGGCAATAAATAATTTTTGGCTTGGAAGAAAGCTGCCTTAATTTTAGCTTAACGGTTAGATTATCTCCCAGTTTAGCCCATTAAATGTTATTGGATAGGAAGTTTTGCAATCCCAGAGCAAACAGTAATCATAAAAAATTCTACAACTTTATGATTTGCATCATAGTGAAAATGAAGACCCCGCGCCCCAACAACTACAATGGATTTTAAATCAGGCTTTCATACTCCAATAACAATTTTTTCCACACTTAGGCAATTTTGCAAATCAGACTCCTTATTCAAGAGACAGACTGAGTTGTGTAACACGGCTTCAGTAAATTTCTATTTGAAAATTGAACATTTGCTACTGACTATCAATCAAACTTGAAAACTGTTCCCACAGACTTCTATTTCAACGCAACACTAAATGATGCCACAATTATTAAGTGCTAATATGATCACAGTAGCCGCAATCTGGTTTTTACCTTGCTCTGTGATGCATGCTCTGTCTGACTCAGGCCTGCACTGTTTTTTTCCCCTTCTCTCATTGAATATTTAATACATTAAGAACTGCATGTGTTCAAAAGGAAGATTACACTATCTGGTAGCAGCCTCCATTACTCCAGTAAAGGCTATAAGGTTTCATAAGAAAAATATTTCCTATATAACCAGAAAAAAGGTAGTTTAATAAAACGGGTGACATAGCAACTCTGAAAAGTGAAGCAGTCTGAAAAAAAAAAAAGTGAAGCAGTTAGATTTGTATAAATCTGTTGAAGAACTACTTCTGGGATTTTCTGCTGGAATAATCCCAGACAAGTTGAACATAAATGGCTATCAAATCCTATTTCTTACCTTTTGTTATCTTTTTCATATTGACTTCTATTTGTTTGCTCCTCAAAAATGGTGTATCATCTTCCCTGATTGTTCTTTATGATTCTCCTTTTCTCTTGTTTGTTAAAAAGCAACAAAAAAGTCATACTTTTAATAATGAAATTCTAACCTCTTTCATATACCATTTAAATCCCCCAAACAATAAAATATCTTAAGTTCTTAATAATTCTTTATTACTTCATAAGGACAAATACTACCTCAGCTGTTACTCTTCACATCCTCAGGCCTCTCACTACCTTTTTCTCTAGAGCCAGGCATGCAAACTGAGTAATTTCTTCAGGAGAAGAGGAACAACCACTCCACAGACATGTTCAGGAGAAGGGTATATTTAGTTATTTATTTTAGTAGCTAGCACACACATCTCGGTAATTGCTCAGTCTTGCCGTATTACATGATCTGACTTCACAGAGTTAAAGTAGATCATTAACAACTTAAACCTGTTTAACTCAGAAACACCCTTGGCCCGCATCCAACTAGACTAGAAACAGTACTTCTTCTTAAGTTTCATTTACAATCAGTGGCTTAAAAATGCTAGCTTAGAGTTTGAATGGGGTGCCAGCTTCCTGGGCGGAAATGCAGCAGAGAAGTCTGTGTTTACCAGTCTAGAGATCCAGGCTCCAGGCAGAAGAAACTTGCAGATGTTTGCAAGGACTTAAATGTATATGGTTATATTTATTTTAATCCTTTGCTCTTCTTTGTTTTAACTCCTTGCTCTGGGCATATTAATAATAATAGTAATAAAATTTTCATTTTGAAGAAGCTTTTTTAAAATCATCTTCATTAGCAGCTATCAGAGGCTTGTGATGAAAAAGCATTAACACTGATTTTTTTTTTGTAAAATCAACAGGCCAGGCTGAGGTAGCCCACTTAGTGAGAGCAGGTTTACAGAGCAGGCTCTCTGAGACTGGCAGAACCACGTGATTCCAGCCCCAGAGGGCTGCAGTCAGGTAAACCTTCCTCCATGTGCTCAAGCGGCCCACATACATACATACACTTCACCCCACAACAACGGAGCTGGCAAAGCAACCTGAAGCTAATTGATTTCACATGGCTTTCTAGGCAGCTGCAAAACAGTCACGTACGGAAAAAGGAAGACATGTACAGAAAGTGCTGGGTAAAGGGTGAAGCTTCCTGAATAACTGATCACGAAAAATTAAGCATACCTTAGCATTGCGTTACCACTGAATTATTAATGGTGTGAGCAAAGCTGTGAGATGTATTTTTTGCATGTCACAGGTTTCTTAATGTGTCATATGTAATCAGCTTTGTATCTCAACTGTGCTCTTTTTCATGCGGGGCAGCTCATAGTTAACAAAGGAATGAGTTCAGTTAACAGAATATTTCTAACATCCTTGAGGAATAACCCTGCCAACCTTTGAAAAACATAGCTGTCTATGGTGCTCACGCTAGGGAATCAAGTCGCTTTGCGCAGCTCATATTAGGTACCACATTGTGAAAAGCTAACAAGTCAGGTCTGCTTCTACTATAATACATAGTGAATAAAATAAACTGAGACAGATCTTATATGTAATTTCATGGCAAAGCATATGAGATACAAAATAGAGCAGCCATCTGTGATTTTGACTCTGCCAGAGTGATTTATTTTCCTGAGAGCTAATGAAGGAGAGAGAGTCAAGTCCAATTAGATAGCAAATCCAAATTCCTGACCCTCTGTTATGTTGGTGACAGAAGTACCGATATTTTAGCAATAATGTTTTAAAACTAGGTTTTACCAAGGTACATTGATGTAAAACGCTCATATGAAAATATTCTTGCAAAAGTCACTTTTATTTTATCATTTCCTTATAAAAGTCAGCACTGATGTTCACACAGACTTCCACCCTGCCCAAAGGCAGCAGGCCTGACTCCAGCAATGATGGAGTTAGAAGCTAAGTCTTCTGAAGCCCAGTTAAAGACCAAGGGTATGCCCCCCCCCTCCTTCGCTTACATGTTAAAGTTGCAATTATCTTCCTTAGTTGACAAAAGCAAAGGCTATTTTGTTCAAAGGAAGTGCTAACCCTATGGCTCTTAAAATAGCCCATGGTAGGCTGTATTATTATTTGCAAAGAATTTAAGGGATTTGGCAGACTGTGCTGCTTTGAAGTGTTATCCTCCTGAATAGAGATGGAGAAGTATTCCAGCCCTTTGTCTCTGAGACTAATTTCACAAAAGACTTTGCTTTTATAGAGAATTTCAGAAATGTTCCATCAAAAGTATTCCCAGCCCAGTAATTCTCACCTCCTTAGGGGGAAAAGGAGAGTCAGTTTTTTATTTCATTAAGCAATTCTTGTACCCCATTAAAGCTCGTCTCATTTGAGAATCTTGTAACACACTTGCTAATAAGATGTAAAGCTACAAAATGTGTTAAAAGACATATTAGCCAGTGAGCATATGTGCAGCCAATAAATATTTGTGTTTGAAAACATAAAGTGAATGATGAATTGGATAATGAAATTTTAAGCTCCGCTTTGCTCACTTGAAATTCTTCTGCCTATCATTTGCCTTCATTGCTGAAGCAAACTCTCACCCCTTCCTACCATTATAGTCCATAATAGTAGCCTAACATTACAGTCCATTATAGACCATTATAGTGTTGCTTTGAAGTACTTTAAGTCCGTCTCTCTGACCACAAGTCTTGTACAAACTGTGGAAAATCTTAAAGTTTATAGATGCAGAGTATCTCAGGATTTGGGAATTCAGTAAAAGGCAAGGCTGGAGAATAGGTAACAGAGAAGAAGCTTTGATGTGTTGCACAGATCTCATGGTGCTGCTTATAACTTAGGCAGTCTAATATTTGTCTTTAAAGAGTAAATATTTGTATTATAAAAACTTATTTTTCTTAGAAGTAAGACAAGAGGCCTGCTATAGGCTTACTAAAAATGTAATTAAAATAAGCTATATTTCTGTTCCCCAAAATTTTTTCCCCAAAAGTTTATTTTTCAAAGTAAGAACCATTGAACTTGGATATGGAGAAATGGGCTTCCTTGTTACTTCTTGTGAATATTCCCCAGATGTTTAAACATGCCACAAGAATCTAGACAGAAATATCTATGATGCAATGTGACATGTACACACGTCTTCTGGGGATTCCTCTGCAATAGGAGTTCACATTCAAGGTCAGCTCTTGCTTCTGTTACAGAGGACTACAAGAGTTAACACTATGTCTTAAGGCCAAAGAGCTCAGCTGAAATTAAAGTCTCCAAGCAGTAAGCATACAACAGGAGGCAGTCACTGCCTCATCACTTGAAGGCCTAAATAGACTGGGCAAACCAACAAGGGAGGGGAAAATGGTCCCCCTAAAAAGTGCCCAGGGAGAACTTTTCCAGTGTCATATAACTGAGCAGTGGCAAAATTAGGAAATGAAGTCTGCAGGATCCTGCAATAGTCCTGATTAAAAGTTTCTCTGATCATGCACTCTGCTTCTATATCTCTAGCTGAAAGTAATCTTGATTAGTCCAATTTCATAATAAAGAAATTGAAAATTTTTAATACTTCTAAAAAACTGCTAATAAACTGAACCTATGTTAGAAGACATGCTACTAGTTTGCAGACTGAAAGAATATTCCTTGTTTGGTATTTTTCCCTCACTCTGGATTTGACATGCCCAAACCCTACTGGACACTTGAGACTCAAGAGTTCAGACACCCTGACCCCCTCTCTCCTCATAAAGGATAGTTGGGTATGTAAGAAAAATTTAGTTGTCTAATAACAATCAGTAACTTTCTATGCATGGGTACAGTGTTGCTGATAAGTATAATAGTGTATAAATTTTCGCTGAAGTGCTAAAATATTGGCACATTCGCTGTAGCTTCTGAGTCATAGTGGCTCAAAGGCAGTTTAGCAGATGGTAGTCTGAGTGAGACAGCGTGCCATGCCTTGTGTATTTTGAAATAAATGAGAAACATTCTGTATTAGGAAAATATATCCACAGTATTTGTCTTTGAAAGTAAATCCTCATCTTTCCATATGACAGTCTGTTGACTTAAAGGAGCAAGAGGAAGAAAATCACCTTAAGACAATCACACATTAAATAGTGCCTGCATCACTCGGAGCCACTCCAACGGGCTACTATCCCCCCATAACTTCAGCTGGTCTAGTCACATCTCCTGCATTACTCCTCACAGTCCTATTCAGGCTCAGTCTCACGACACCAGAGTGTTTACAGAGAAAACTTGTCTGTTCATCATTGATTATGCCACTCTAAATCCTACTTTTTTCTACTACTGTGAAAATATACCATTGGTGCTATACATGAGCATACACAAGAAGGGAAAACAGTTTACGCTGCAGTCTGATTAAAAGCACTTTAAATCAAAAAACATGCTTTGATGTCTTTTGAGTCAGCAATATGAAAAGCTGTTACAACTCAACGTTTATGCCAACTGTTTAGACCAACAAAGCATTTTAAAGGAAAATAAGTGTCTTGGCAAGTACTTTAAAAGTAAACATCACCAATATATTTAAATAAGCATTTATCTTCCCTTACTTAAGTGCCTAAACAACTTTGTTTAAAGAAAAAGTAAATATCGAAATAAAGACACATTAGGGTTATAACTGCTTTCTGAAGGGGGTTCTGTAGTAGATACACCCACACTGATGTAAGAGCTGAAGCTACAAGTGTCTTTGAGGAGTATATTGAACACAATTTTTTTTCAAGTGATTTCTAATATCTAACGTGGAATGTCATAAGAAGCTTTTGTTTCTAAATGTAATGTATATACACTAATATACACAGTATAGCCTTATCTTGGTTGTTCCTCTGTTGTTTTGATCTCTGTAGTGTTTTAGCAAAATCACTTCCTCATGCCAGTTTTCTTGTAACTCTAGTTCAGTGACGGTTCAGAGCACCTAAGGTTATAAAGTTTCCAAAATATGAGAAAAAGAACTAATTCACATAGCTCTGCCCAGCTTTAGAATGTTTTACACCTGAATAGAGTGATGAGACAAACAAATCACATAAGATTTTGACGCATAATGCATATGCATTATTTAGCAATTTCAGTGAGATGATTACACTTGAAAAAATTCAGTCTCTTTGTTTAAATAGCTCAACAAACAAAGCAAGAAGTCCAAGTCTCTCTCCAGTATTTTAATATATTCATAAGCTACTGAAGAATAGCATAATAATCTTTAAGTAAAGGAAACAGAAGAATCAAGAACGTCTTATAAAATAGAAAAGTGTTTCTCTTAAAGAAATAGAAAACAAGGTAGAAAAGGAGATAAGAGATGCAACAAAGAATTACAGAGTCTTGACAGACAGGTTATTATTTCAATCTGTTTGGCAGAGATCTGAACCTAAAGCTCCTTTAGGAGCTCATTTAGGCTCATTGTGAAAAGTTTACGATTTTGGGCAAGTTAAACCTATATTACATATATATGATTGGCCAATTTATTAATGGCAGGAGGAATTCTTTTAGTGTGAAAATTAGATCAAAATTTAAAGAATAATGATAGTATTACCGCACTATCTACTTCCAAATCATAGATCAGCCAAAGTTTTCCAAGCAATTAACAGATTGCTATTACTACTGCAGCTACTGTTATTTTGTAATTCTGGGTACTCAAAATGGCTGCAAAGATATTTTGCACAGAATTTATAAAACTTTCACCAAATCACACCAGAGGGAGGATTGCCCAGAGAATTTCATGATGAAAGACCCAGGTTACTTTTTCTTTGTCATCCAGCAATTATTTGTATAGCACATGCAGACTGGATATTTACTTTTTTGCATTAAATCAAATTCCTTTTTTTAACTATAAAGTTGTCTCTCTTGAGCAGAATCCCCTTAAGGCATTGCACTGTAATATTTGGCTAGAGTACATCAAGCCTGCAAGCGTGCACTATTTCTTTAGATCTGTGAATCTAGGCCAAACAGGGATTCCTGTGGAGGACTAGCTGAGCTGCAGCCCCGTTCGCATTCCCAGCATCACACACAGTCTTAGCCACATAACAAATAAGCAGCTCTGGGGCTGCAGGGCTCCCCCCTGTTTCATAAGTTTTGGCACTCCATCTCAAAAAAAAAGGCTTCTGCTTGTTTCACACCTAAACAAGTCATTTCACTCGCATCTTATAGTCCTTGGCAATTCCTGCTCCAGCCAGATGATGATATTTATGCCGGAGAAGGCTTTCAAAGAGCTGGTTGGTTAGGCTGCTCAGTGACAGACAAATTCGGTACATCAGGCAATGTCATTCAGACAAATCTTCCGTCCTCACTTTCATCATTGCATTCACTTTGAAAGCTGTATAGCACAATTCTTCTTTTCAGTTTCATCTGTTTTTCTTTAAGTCTTCAGCTTCTTCCCTTGATCTCACAACTCGATAATCCCCGTGATCCAAGCTTTCTTCTTTAAGTTCCTTTTTTCTCTTTGATTGATCAAAACCTTTTGCAGCTATATGCCCTAAGTAACCTGTACAGAAATCAACAGGCTGCAGCTTTTGTTCTTCCTTGACACCACCTCTGCTTCAGGCATCAATGTTATAGTGAACTCTCAAGATACCTACTGGTCGTTTCTTGCTTCAAATTTAAATTTTTGTCTTGGGTTATTTACAATCTGTTCCTACACCAGTTTTTCTGAAAGATGGATTCCTCATCACCCTGGTATTCCAATTCATTAAAATTGTGATTAAGCCACTCTGACCTTAAGTCCACAAATTTGATCAGGTTCAAATCCATTCCCTTGACTATCTCTGCCTGAACAAAAGTATTCAAGCCATTTTCCTCAAGTACACATCACACGAGTTGCTCCCTGCTGTGTATGCCTTGTCGTGGCCAGGCTGCCAACACACGTGAACAGCTCTGAGTAACTCCAGAATGCCATGAACACATCCCAGTCAGTTTTGGAGCACAAAAAATGTTTTAAAAGTTTCAAAATCTATCATCTCTGTCCCTGGATCTCTAAAGGATGAATGATTTCTCAAGCTTTTGAGGAGTTACGACCGAGTGCACCACAATCTAAAATATGTCGTAAGAAATCCATTCCTCTGTAAAGGATTTTCTCTCCACTCTCTTTGCAATATTGCATAGGCATCAGTGAAGCATAACTTATGTAAAAAGTCATGTTATATATAATTAACGCATGCATGAGCAGACAATAGGTTAGTTAATATTTCTGCTTGATAATGGTATTGTCATAAGAGATTAACCTTCCATTACTTTCAGAGCAGCACTACCCTGCGATAATGCCAAAATACAAAAGGACGAGGAGGGAGTAAAGATATTTGTGTAAAAGTTGATGCAAAGGATCATGAGTCCGATGCACTCAGTGGTGCAGAAAAAAATACATGTTGAAGTACCGGTTGGCAGATTGGAGGCAAACAAATAAATAAGAAGCAAAAGAACTTGGCAGACCAGACTTCAAATAAAAACATTTAAATATGAACCATTAATGAAAACTGTAGGAGATTCATGCATAAGTTAAAACGTTAACACTAACAGTGAAAGAGATGCTCTCAGCTGCTTTTTATTGAATGGGCAATAAAAGTCACTGGTGTGATACTTAGTAAAAGAGCAGGGAGAGAGTGCAGTATGCAAGACGGGTATCGAAAGTTTCCGAAACAAAGGAGTAAGATTAAGTTTATGCTTACCTATTCTGTACCCATCCCATCCACCTACGGTTCTTAAGTGTTTCATATAAACATGACAAAATTTCCATATTGTCGTTTCCATGAAGCTAAAACTGCTAGAAGCCCACTGTAATGCCAATAAAGGTCATATCCACCAGGTTAGAGACTGCTGAACAAGGATGCAGACATGTTAAATTTCCTTTACTCAAACTTGCAGAAAGTGAATGGCAGAGCTGGGAATAAAGCCCAACTGTTAATACTACAGTAACATTCAGAGGCCTGAAACAAGAAGAACGTCCCACTTTCTCAGATATATTGTAAGAAACAACGAGGAGTTGGGACATGGGCTATTGAAACAGAAAGAAAAACTGTTTCTAAGGATGTAGAATTAAGAGCAGATCCTCTTTCTCTTTCTTAGTAGGAATTTCACCGCCATATATCCTTCTGTTGTGTACTGGTGATTAAGTACTATGCCTCTTATTTTGTTACATACTGTCCACTGAGCAGAGGAGACTGGCAATGCCCAGCAGAATCCCTGAAAAGTCATGCAAGGATAAGAGTAACTTCCTTTGCCAACATCCATTTCCTGCAAGCAAATACTGAAGAGAGTAAACAATATTTTCAATGAGAGGAGACTGCTTTTGGTGTCTCTATTTACAAGTGTCTGATTTGTCAGTGAATTAACAAGCTTAAAACTTTGCTTCTCTGTTCACCTCCAGACTTCTGTAGGACGTTTGTAGGTGTAAAAATTAGCAATACCTTTACAGCTGGCAGGATTGTGGCACGAGTCACTTGGCACCTAAATGCTTGGGTCCATTTTGTTAGGAATAAAACATT
This sequence comes from Struthio camelus, assembly GCF_040807025.1. Classification (NCBI taxonomy): domain Eukaryota; kingdom Metazoa; phylum Chordata; class Aves; order Struthioniformes; family Struthionidae; genus Struthio; species Struthio camelus. The sequence goes on from NC_090950.1 coordinate 16,712,500, forward strand.
TTTTTTAAATTAATAATTAATTTTTATGACCAGTATTAGTCCTCCAGGAAACAAAATAATTCTCCTTTTAGCATTTTTATGCACAGCTCTGGGTAGGCTATTCTTTAGCAAGAGTACTAATTTTTTTAGAAAATTTTATCAATGGTACATAAGTAAAATTAACAGAACATCAGCTTAAATAATATGGCTTGTACTTCTCTTCATTTCCATTAAAAATGAGATGAATGAATTCTTTTCATCTTTCACAAAAGGCTTTGGAAAATGCAAAAATATTAATTAAATGTTTGACTCAGTGAACTGAAAGGCAAGAGTCCTGGAAGCAACTATTGAAATATTATTCCCTATATAAAATATTTTTAAATTTGCATTCTGAAAACTCTCCTGTTTAAGATAGGACTAATGCGTTTTGCTTTTTTCTGACTAGCAACAATCATAAATGCTTGTCTCTCAAGATTAAAAAATTAAGATTCCTTCTATTTTCTTCTATTTGTTGTTAACATCAAAGAAATGGTATTAACCAACTGCATGTAAAAATCTCTTAGTTCCTATGTGTACTTTACAGAGCCACCTGATCCTATTAATATCGTATTGATATTAATTTTCAAAATGAATATATTTAGATGCCTCTGTATAGCAAGCACGTATTATAGACAAATACATGCAGGGTGATAGTCTTGCTCCACTTATGAGTCCTATTTAAATTAGATACTAAGTAAATAGAGACAGGCGGGAAGATAAGTTTCAGTGGACAAAAACTTCAAGGAAACTAATTAATAAAGTGAAGTAAAGTAAAATTTGCCAAAATCTAAGCTCAGGTAGACTTGCAAATTAAATTCAAAACACACATGAAAAGGATCATCAGCAAAGTAAATGGAAAAAGAAGGCCAGGAAAAAAAGGAAGCATGGGGATTATTCAGTAAGGATGACATAAATTTTGAAGAATTTTAGGATCAAAAATGAAATGAAACACATGCCTACATTTTCAATAAAGATGATAAAGTAGAATATGGGGACTAAACTACGTTTGCTAATGAACTGAGACTATAGTAATGAAAATTACCATATCCAAGGTTCAACGAAGGCTGAAATTTATGTGCTCAGAAAAGGAATTTCCATCCAGAATACTGAAAGAATTGGCAGAGTATCAAATCTGGGATGCCTCATGACAGAGGAAAAGCAAAAACAGAACTTCCACTTCCAGGAAAAAAAAAAAAAACTTCAATCACTGACATGTAGGTCATTACCATCAAGACCAGGATAAGTTTACTACAAAATAATGAAAGAACAGGAGGTGTGAAGAAAATGAGATTAAAATATAGCATGCAATTAGTAGTGATCAGTTGTGTCAAACTAATTACATTCATTCTTGAATAATATGCATGGGTTTTTTTATATGTTTTCTCTTTCAAAGATACGGAGAAACGCAATAGTGTTAATGTTCCTGGACTTCAATAAGTATATAGCAAAGAATTAATCTGGAGGAAACTAGTGATAGTGCTTTAAGGACAGATTTGGTTAAAAGAACTTACGCTGAAATAAGAAGCATCAGACTGGAGGGAAATTACAACGAAGCGTGCCTTTAGGAATAGTAATGGGCACCACCCCATTCATTATTTCCTGTCAGTGACAACTGCAGATAAAGAAGACCTTATTACGCAAGTGAGCTGATGATGCAAAGTTGGGAGAGCGGATAACATGAAGAAGAATAGGAGCATTGTACAGAAGGAACTCAACATGGAGAACTGGATTGATTAAAATAGAAGAAAGTATAATTGCAGAAATTATATTTAGGGACTAAAAAGTTTTACTGCTAAAAAGTCAGGACTCATGGATATGTACAGCGGGCATAAGGGAAAAGCTGAAGGTGCCCAGGACAGGATGCTTAATGTGAGAAAGCCTGGTTGCAATAAGAAGGACTGGGACCAAGGCTTGGTAAAGGCTGAGTGTGCATGACAGGAATGTGGAGGGATTCAAGACTTAAAGGTGGGTTTGCACATTTCCATGGACAACTCTATCAAGTGGGAAATTTACTTTAAACATAATTAAAATTGGATTTTATCAATGGGATTAAATAACACAGCTATCTATTTTAGGTAAGGCCTGGATCCGGTATTCTTAGATTAACTACCAATGCTAAATTCTGAATGTGTTAAATAAGGACAAGATTTCATGCAGAATACAGTAGATATGAAGTCACAGTAACATAGTGAAGGGAGGAGTTAAAAGTTTATCTTCAGGAATGTTAAATCAAGGGACATTCACCTTTTTAGGAAAAGCTCTAAAAATGCTATGCCATAGCCTCTCTACTTTTTGTGGCTACTGTGTTTACCTTAGAATTAAGTGGCTTTGGTTTCCAGCTTGTATTCTTCGGGAGTCTCATGTGGCTGCTGAGAATATGTATGGCATCCAGAAACGTCCTAGACATTCGCAAAATCACCTGCTTCAGCCTGCCATCATATCCTACCTTCATTTGCTTCCACTCTGGAGATTTGCAAATCAGTGCTTGCTGAACTTTCCTTATAATTAGAAGAGAAGAGTAAAAAAAAAAATAGGAGTAATAAGCTATACAAAGCCTAAGTGGACATGGATACCTTTCAGCTATAAATGAATGTATTAATTCCAGACATTTGTAAACGAAAATGTGTGTAACAGTGCAAGCTCATGTGACAAAGCAAGCTTTCTTGACCTTTTATTTGAATGTAATGCACCAGAGCTGCAGCAACTTATTTTTAAAACTCACAAAACATAAGCTTCATTTCCTCCTCTTTATAAAAGCATCTTAATTCATACACTTTTATGGAAATAGCATCTAGCTTCCTGTTTAATTCTCAGCATGTTTCTACTTCTCAAATTTTTTTTCATCTTTGTTGACTGTGAAAAAAAAAAAGAAATCATATCTTGAGACAAAAGAAACTGATGTAGAATGTGGGTTATAAGTGGCTAGCAACTAACTGATGACTTTGTGAGACTGATAGATATGGACCTCCTTTCCTGGAGATGTGAAAGGAAATGAAAGTCTAGGCCTGCCCTGCAAAAGCCACCTGTTCCTGACCTGATCTGCCATGAATGAAACAGTTTTCCATGGACCACAAGCCCATCATCTCAAAGAGGCTTCTACTGATTTCCTTGTAAACTGTAAATGCATTTCCTAATTAAAGACTTAGCAAAAATAAACACCTGCACCCTTACCACCAGAGTAAGAACAAACTGTCTGAGTTGATATCTCTCACATAGAATTCACATAAGTTGGGTGTTACTACGGGCCTTGTATCACATTTTCTCTTCTACCTGAGTTTACTGAGACAGTAGGTGTTTTACAGTTGTAATTCTATGCCATATTTTTCTTCTGCTCAAACATATGACTGTATTTTCACTGAAACCTACCTATTTTTCCAAAGTTTTGGCCTTGCTGCAGTTACCATCCCACATAAAGGACTTACTCTGATCTTGTACAAATACAGACATAACGCTGAAACACTCATGGCTAAGAGAGAGTGGCAATGACTATGGCTTCTGCTCGTTCCACTCCCTGCCCAACTTGTAACAAATGGAGAAACAGAAACGAAGGAAAGAAAACAAAGTTATGCTACCCGCAGAGAGGCAAAAAAGAATAAATAATCTTAAAATCAGTATCTTAAGAGCAACAAAAATCTTTGATGCTAAATTTGGGGTGACCTTCATTTCCTTTGCCCCTAAAAGAGTAGCTTCAGTTTTAGTAATCTGTTTGCTTCTTAATGTTTTTTTGTTCAGCAGATGCTCATAGTGAGATATGTCAAAATAAAAACAGAGCTGACATTTAATTTCCAGTCCTTATTTCTGGATGGTTCTTCATATGGTTTTATTTTTAAACATTCTCCCGTAAAGATGTAACTTACTTTAAGGCTTACTTCAAGGAAGTTCCCTACAAGTTGCCATATGTGACTGCCTAACCCAGACCAGCTGATCTTTTCAAATCAGCAACAGACCCAGCAGCAATATCTGACTGTACTAAGCTGATTGGTTTTGCCTATTTGTATTGCAGCCCCTTCACTAATGAGGAGCTGGCAAGAGGCACAATGCCCTCTGGACCTCATCAGGCTTATTTTGGCCTGCTGAAATGTTACCCCACGATTTGAGCACTTTGATGCAGAAACCGAGGCTCTGTCTCACTAGCAGAGGTGGTGTCCTTTTGAAGAATTTTAAAGCTAGGTTTCCTGCTTGTCAATGCCTCTTTAGGTGCAACATAAGAATCCAACGACCCCTTAATGAAAATAAATTTAACTCAGTTATCTGGTAGATGTTTTCTCTGCAGAGGCTAAATTCCAGTATTTGAGGCCATTCTGCAGTCATTCCTGCGTGCATAACTTACCGCACAGCGACAGTCCCTGAACCAGACTCTGGCCCTTGAGGCTACTCTGCTCTTCTCTGCAGAGCTAAGCAGCTTTAAAGCTTACTTAAAAAATTGCACTGACACCTTCCTGACATTAGGGAGATGACATGAACCTCAGAATGCCCACAGAGCCAGTTTCGTGCCATATCTCTGCTACCAGGCTCAGCAGTGTCCCGGCAGTTCATCAGGCACCCCATCCCCTCACAGACGGCAGAGGGGTAGTACAGAAAGCCACAGAGCTATTAACATTACTCAGGTCTGGCCAAAACTAGTCATAGTTCTCTCAGGTATGGGATGAGTTTAGAAGTGAATTGCAATCACTAATACTTCCTAACCTGCTCTTATTTTTCGCAGCTGTCATGTCCTGGTTTGCTATTTCTAGCTCAGACACGCTGGCAAAAGAGGTGCTTATGGAATGTAGTTCACTGCCAAATCCAAAGGTCCCTTGAGGGTGCAGGTTATTTTTCTTGGAGGCTCATCTCCACTTCTCACTAAACAGAAGAGTGAAAACATGACAAATCAGATCAATCCCTCCTCAGCCCACGAGCGTGCAGTTTCTGCTACTGTAAAAACTAGAACCTGGGGCTGTGATTGTGCAAAGGCCTCAAAATGACTTTAGAAGAGAAGTAGTTACCTGCATGACCACTTGAGCTGTGATAGCAGTGCTTCTCTTCTGGTGCAGGAGCAACACCGGAGACACCTGGTCCCATGTTGGACCTTAATGTAAAGTGCCTGCTGACCCTACAGTGTTTCTGACCATATGCAGGAGCCCTAATGCAGGTATAGTTACGGTGAAAATGAGTAGGTTCATCTGGGAAGCCCCTGCTGAATTTTAAATCCCTCTCATTTTAGGCAGTTATTGGGCATAGGCACAGACGTGTCAACAGAAGTGGAATTTTAGTGGTCATATTTTTGCTTTTAAGTCAACGAATCAGCGGATATTGCATTGAACCTCAAACTGTAGAATTATTTTGGAAACCGGAATAAGAGTTAGGATGCTTAACTGAAGATTTCCATTAGCAAAGATTAAAAGCAACTTTAAGTTAGTCTAACAAGAGACTTCACTGGCTAATATAGCTTTACAAATGTCCAAATACCTATAAGTATAGCTAGAGGAGCAGCGTCAGCTGCTTTGCCTGTGCTGTTGCGTTTGGTGTTTGGAGACAATCCATAACTTTCAGTGAATGCAATGGGAGGATGTTAGGCAGGGTGCCACAGGTATTTCAGTAGAATTTCCTGTATCTGAGCTATCACTTCAGAGGCAATTTTTTTAATGAAAAGGTATACCAGAAATACTTTTCTAAATTAGCAGTGGCTTATTAATATGAACAGGAATATACTGATCATGGCCATCTTAAAAGAAATGAAGATAGCTATTTCAGTTTTCTGTCTCTGTACAGAAATATGTTTGCTAATGTCAGTAGCAGCCAGCTTTCTAAGACATCCATCACAGACATTCAGGCTCAAAACTATATGGGAGCATTTGTTCACGACAGCACTCTCAGGATTTCTGCCCTGTAGGAGTTTGTATCTCCTGCTGGCTCAGTGGGGCACAGTGCTCACTGTTGCTGTCATGGCTCCAGCTTTGATGCAGCCTTCCTTTACGCCTCTATTCACTTGACTGAAGCATGGCATACTGGAAAACACTGGTGAAATCTCAAGCTTTGTGGGGTGCCTTATTTGACAGAGTTCACAGCTCTGCTACAGCACCAGTTTATCATAATAAAGTAGCTCTCTGTTTCAGTGTACATAGAGGCTTTCTTTTTTTCTTTTCCTTCAGTCTCCTATGTTTCTGCTTTGTTGTATTTCCAAGTATGTATCCTCTGGGAGTTGCTCTCACTGTATTTTCCCCAGACATGTTGTCTTGCAGCAGATTTCCATTTAAAAGATAAGCAGCTATTCCTGTTTCAAGATTTGCCATTCAGCATCTCCATGGAGAAACTCACATTAATAAAGGAGAAAGCCAGCTACACCCAGCTCCCCAGGTACAGTCTAGAAGTCAAACTACATGGTTAAGCCCAGAGCCCTACCTTCGCAGGCTTTGCCAGCTGAGAGGCTTCAGCAGCTTTTTCCTCATTCGTCTCCAGGGGTGGGCTGGCGACCTAGCTCCACATGTGGCAGTCCTGAGCCTGCTAGAAAAAGAGAGAGAAAGGCTGACTTTGGTTATGCTGTTCAGGTTGTGATAGGAACACAAAATGTTGGAGGGAAAAAGCAGTATTAAACTCCCTTTTCTCCCTCACACCATATCTGGGATTAAAGAAGTCTCCAGATTGATAATACATAGAAGCTCTATGGGTCTGCACAAGCTGCAAAGTGCTCTCGGCGGGGTGCACCCTTGGCTTTCCCACCAGGCATTTGTTAGATACTGTTGCTTTGCTTTAATTATTGTACTTCATGTGGGGTAGAGATTATTTTCCATAACGATATATGAAATCTACATCTATGAGTTTATTATAATGAAGCTACACTCTCATGAAGTTCTATTTTCTTTTATTTCACTCTTTTTTTAAAGAAAAATGTCTTCAAACCCAATGCAACATCCATTTCTTTTCCCTGTTATACTGTAGTTTATTCATTTTATGTATAGTTCATAAATGTTTTAAATGTACAGACAAGCCATAACTGATACTACCTGAATTCACCTGTCCTTATGGATCCAATGCTTATAGATTAAAAAAAAAAAAAAGTGTATTTTGTCCAAAGCCTTTTGACTGATGAGCTTTTTTTAAAAAATAGGGATATCACACCCCCACTGCCTACTATCTCTGCTTGGCCTGAGATAACGTTGATCTGAACTTATTCAGTTCATTGTTGGGCAGAAGCTGTGACTGACTTGCTTTCACTGTTTTTGATGTGTATATAACGAGAGTATATGTATAAGAAACCGTTTAAGTTAGCATTAGAAAATTAGTTATTAGCTTTTTGCCATTTGAATAACTCACAATTATCTAAGTGACATTTCATGTCTGTCATCTTCATAATAACAACAAAAGCAGAAAACTTCCATAAACTAAATTCCTAACACAGCATAATTCCCAAAGGACTTTTAAGGAGTCATGCTTTCCTGATGCTTCCTAAAATTTTCTCATCAAAAGCGGAAAGAAGTGTGTAGATAAGCTGTTGGATTTAGTCCTAGTCACTGACACAAAGAAATAAGTAGCAAGGATATTTTAAAAAGGAATTAAATATACTTATGATCATGTTGGTATCTGCAATGAAAATTTCTACTACAATTAAAATTCAAGGGTATATTTCCCATGTTTACTTAATAGAAATTAATGCACTGTTTGTAGAATCCTTTATGACTTTTTCATTTAGACTATGTAAAAGTTTCTAACAGCCACAGCAGGTTAATACCTTGATCATTACTTAAAACTTTCATTCTTTTTCTGAATTAATTTAGAAATTTTGTTTACCACCTACTTACCCAAAACAGCTTGTGTTGCTAATTTATACTGCTAGTTTAACCAAGTTTAATTAAAAACTCTTCTGCATTAAGTTTAGTTTCTAATAACTCTTACACATGATTCTCTATAAGATTTCTTGTAAGATTGGCAAAATTATTTTAAGATTCTAATCCATCTCGAATGGCACTCATTTGAAGATGAGGTACAACATGACAGTCAAACGTATAGAAAGGTTGAGTTGCAAAAAATGAACCTGTAGGGTTAACCTATGCAACAGTATTCACAATAATAAATGCAGGGAATTCTAAATTTTTTAGAATTAGTGAGATTTTGCAGATTTCTTCTCATCATGTGATACTGAGCCCACAGGAATCCTTGCAGCCTATGTGACTGTAAGTTTCACACTTTGGAGAGGTGGAGGTGGAAAATCTTATATAGATTTTCCTGAAGTAAAATTACACAGCTTTACTTCTAACACGGTATGTGGAAAACAGGCTAGTAACATTAATTTAAAGAATTGCTTTAAAATAAGAAGACCTGAGAAATGTCCTTTTCAAGCAAGCAAGCTAGACTAAGACATTAAATATATCAGTTCTAGATTGGGATTTAGCACTGACAGTTCAAATCGTTTACACTTCAGTTACAGTCATTAGCTCCCTGTGGAAATGTTTATTCATAACTATATCCCTCAAGCCATGAAAAAAAGAAAAAAATTTGTTTTTTATTATTCAATTGCTTAATTATTTATCTTCCATTTTCTATTTCCATCATGAATTTAACTTCATTCTCTTTGTTCTGTAGATCCCAAGAGTCATTGACCTGTTCAAACAAACAACGCGACATACAACAAACTAAGAGAGCCATCTGTCACTGATTTCTTTTGTTTCCAATTGTGGAAAATGCAAATTATATACTGTACAGTTTGAACAAACCTATCCATGTGATTACATCAAAGATCTGCTTTTGTGGTGGTAAGCTCCACAACACCACTTGATGGTCTGTTCTTCATAAATGGAAACATTTCTGGCTCCTGGAGGATGAAGGAGATGACATTTCCGTAAGAAGAGTTGCTACATGTATATTTGTGGTTCTAACATTGGCAAAAAGCTAGTAAGTGCCAAACTCAAGGAGTTTGGGATCATATATATATGTTAACCACAAACTTGTCTCTTGTCTGAAGGAACTGAAAGGAGCTTGCTGGAAACATTTTTCTACCCATTTGTGATATATTTTGTGGGTCAGGAAGGCTGTCTTTATAGCTACCATTTGCTCTCATTCAGCATGATTGTTTCTATATTAAAAATTACAGTATTCCCTGGTCTAAGTATCTATTAAGTTAAAAAAAAAGCAGGTAAAATTTAAAATTACACAAGCACTGATTGAGAAATGGATCCAAAGTTCGGTCTACAATACTGGAACACACTGAGTTCTGGGAGACGCCATAGAAGAATAGATTTAGTCTGTCATGTCTCAATACAACATTGGAAGTTTCTTCTCAAGAAGCCCCCCACAACCACAGGACAGACATAGAAGCCAATCAGGTCCAGTAGACTCAACAAGATAAAGGCTGCACTAACAAGATTTCCTTTTTCGTCCTTAAGTTCAGATATCTGAGGCTCTGGATTTGACCTGTGCTGTCTAGCCTTCACTACTAATAAACCTAAGCCTCTACAAGCAAGGACCCTTAGCAGCCCTGAGCTAAAGAAGGTTGGAGGAATATGAATTGCCCATAAGAAAACATGTCAGAGAACTCTGACGGTTTTCTAAGAGAAAGAAAGAGAAAATTTGATCCTTTCACTCACGTATTAGCTAGTCACACCACCTTCAGCAGATCACCCAGTCTTCTTTGCGATGCTACCAGTGATATCTATGGGGAAAGTGCCAACATTCAAACCAGTGAGGGATTTTTTTTTTTTCTTAAGCTTATATGCCAGAGACCTTTTCATCTTTATGCATAAGGCCTTACTATTAGAATTGTTACTATTCTACACAAATATTTTTTCATCAATTATTGTAATAGGATAATGGATAAAGCTTTTTCTAGAGACAGTTTATTTTGTTCCCTGAGTATTACTTCAGACGATTGGCAATCTAACTGCCTACTATTTCTCAGAAAGCTAATTTGATCAATCCCGTAGCAGGCAGATCCATGGCCCTCCTCCAGAGGATATTGAAAATTCTGGTTTAGCATTGAGGAGGTTATAAATCCACTGTATGTAATTAAGCTGAAGGTTCAAGAAACAGCTGTACTGAAAAATAAGTAGATATATTCTTGCTATAGCCTTCAGATCATTTCTAAGCTAGCTGGTCTGTTTAGAGTCTGACTCAAGACATATTGTAAAACAAACTCATAGATTTCTACATTTTCTAATGTTAAAAGAAAATTACTTAATTTAATGGAGCAACAAAATAAAAAATGAGAAAAAAAGAAAAATGGAAAGAAAAGAAAAAAACCCCCAAATTCTCCTGGGTAATATAAAAAGCTGAACTTGCCTGTATCTAGTTATCCCAGCAGTGCTCTCCAGACAACCATTCTGTTTACTAGCACACGTGCTTGTTGCATTTAAGAGCTCCTATATCCTCTTGAGCTCTCAGTACCTTGCTTATCATTCTGAGAGGACTAGTAAATGTGGCTGTGGTTAAAGATCACACCTTCTAGCCATACACCCTACCTTCTCATTAATTTCCTCAGGAACATTCCTTTCTCCCAAAGGCAGATGCATATGCATACTCCTGCCCAGCCTGGCCGAGCGGTAGGAAGGAATTGCACACATTCGGACAGGGTTCTTGGTAACTTCTTTGCCTGCATTGCATCCTGAGTAGCAGGCTCTCTGTAACCCTGTGCTAGCTATGCTAAGTTCTACGTGGAAGTGTTAATTAATAATAACACATGAAGTCACCTCTCTACATTTGAAATTCCTTTCCTGTGGAGAAAAGCAGAGGGAAGCAGTGATGCGAAAGAGTACACTACAGCCACGGTAAATATAATGAGCAGGCATGCCTATTCGCTGAGCTTCTTCTTCTACAAAAAACGATAAATTATTTGGATGTTGAAATATAATGTCTCACAGATTACAAGCACAGACGGATTCTCTCCTGCAGAATAGACATCTCTGTTTACCTAAGATTTACTGATTGGTAGGAAAAGTCTATATAGAACGGTAACAAAGTGTAAAAGGAATGCAATAAAGCCATGTCATTTCTTTCTGTGAAAAAATACATGAGCCAATGTACAACTCTTGTAATTTCTGCCTCTAGGCACCCTTCCTCGAGAGAAGTGTTTACAAGACAACAAAGCAAGGAAGATGGTACTTCTATGGAATATGAAGTTCAAGAATTTCCATAAAGGACTTCTCAGGCACTGGGGTCAGTTATCACTTGTAGGAATTTGTCATTGGATCTATCTCCTCAAGTGGCTGCATCCTATCTCAGCCAAACATTAAAAACAGAAAGGATGCTAAGAAGCTAGCTCATAATGTAGTAAAAATTATGCAGGAAAGATCTCTGCCCTAGTCTCTGTTCTCCTGGGCCAGAGGGGCAGTAAATCAATTAAAAGAACAATCAGAGAGCAGGCTGTGATGAAATAAATGGGAGAGAAAGAGAGAGAGAACCCTGTTTTATCAATTTTCCCATTTGGTTAATTGGGGAATTTATGTCCCATTATGTGCTCGCAAAAAAGACTGTCTCTGTAAAAATATAAGTCCTTTAAGCACGTGCAGATAGACGCTGAGGATCAATCTACATGACTAAGCCTTTACTTTGCTTTGCTTTGCTTTCTGGGTCTGACATGCTAGAACTTTTGCACAGATAATGAACAATGTTAACTATGAAGAATAACTTGATAGGGGATGTATTAATCTTTCATTATGACAGATCTATAGCTGAAGGCTGGATTTTCTCAGGTGTGCAGATAATATGGGATTACTGTATTACATGGGTATACACAAGTCTGCCACTCATTTTGGTTGCATGATGGCTGGAAAAGCAGTAAACCTGCCAGCCAACAGGCAGGTGAGATGTGAGGAAACTCTGTGGCCTAGAGTTAGGCTATAGCCAGTCTATATAGTGCTCTGGAGAGAGATGTTAGTTATGTTACTTTCCGTCCCTACATTTGAAGGGCTTCTCTGAGTTTTTGTTCTGGGAGGGCATGAGAAGACATAGTTCCCCATGTGCAGGAGCTGTTGGAAGAGAGCTTGGATGAGTGAGCTCCATATAGGACCATCTCCATCTGCACCAAGACCTCCCTGTTTTTGAGCTTAGGTTTGACTTATGCAACTCCTTCGGAGCAAATGGAATTGCCGCTTCTTTATACATCTGCCATGGCATGTGCTAGCTGTGCTGCTGTAGATCTTTATACTGAATTTAGCCCTAACACTATTAGCATTTCACAGGTACTAAATTCTCCAACATAATTCTTAGAAATATAAAATAAGGCAGTAAACTTGTTAACTTAGAACTCACTTGATATATTGTCAGCTCAAGGCCTTTCTGAGAAAACACATGGCAAAAAAGCAAAACAAAACTAAACAGCAACATAAATTCTGAGTCCGTGCTCAGTGACATCCAGTGAGACTGTACTGTATTTGCAGCATTGATAGTTGTTTCAGTCCTGTCTCACACAGCCAGGAAAGATGTAAACGTACTTAAATACATATGCATGATCCTCCCTGCCAGAAAAAACTGTGCTACGTGGAGACCATGAGCATAAAGATGAATGAGCTATGCATTCTGTCACTTGACCACAAAGCAAGGTCAGAGTCATAAAGATGGTATCTGAAACTATTCGTTACCTACAAGTTCTCAAGATAGTCACTGAAACAATAACTCTTTTTTTACCTAAGAAAACAAGTGCAGAGAGATTGAAATATAAGAGCTCTCCTGTAACGTGCTGTTGCAATGAAGCTTGCCTAATGCTGCCTTCATTTCAAACACTTAGGAAGATGGGTGGAGCATAGCAGTCACTGGACAGAAAATAAAATATTCAGAGTCTGCAGCCAAACCAATATAATGAAGCAAAAGTTGAAGACAAAGCCTGGGAATCAGTCCAGAAATAAAGGAAAGTGGTAGGGCTCTAAGCTTGGGACAAATATTACTCTGCAGTAAAAAATATGTGCATCTTCATCAAGAAACAAATCTAAAGCAGAATGATAATTTTTTTAAGGACCTCAAAATTAAATAGCTCTGTTGTCCAGGAACTCTGGAAATTACTGGACAACAGTATAATATATGAGTGTGTGTGTATGTCTGTGTGTAAAGTATATATATATGTATAAGTATATAAGCATAGCCCATCTGTTCAAGAGACCAATAATGCAATCTGTGCAGATAATCAGCCTGATAGTAATAGGAAATGATTTCATAGGGGCCTATCACATCTGTTTTTAAAACTACAGCCTTTTAAACTTTTCTTATTTTTAATAAATTCTCTGGATTGCTCACAAAACCTCTTTTGTGATAAATCTGCTCTAGGAGACAGCTTTAAAAAAAATTCGTGAGTCTCTGAACAGGAATGTGCATCAGTACATAAATATATATATAGTGTGCTGCATGGGTGTTCCTGCAGCCAATTAAGTCTGTTAATAGCGGTTATGTTTATCTCAATGATGGAGAAAATGAGTAGCATCTTAAGAGATTCATATAATATCTTATTACATGGACACTTGATTAATTATACAAAAAAAATCAGTTCATTAGCTGAACTCCCTAGTTATTTTTCATTCTTACTAGTATATATAATTAATATCTGGGTATATTCTTTGACTATTTTTAAATATTTTATTAAATTCTGGACACTTTACTGAATGCATAGGCGATCTATTTATTCCTGGTAAGAAGTGGTGAAAAAAAAATAAAAATAAAAAGTGCTACATTGTTCAGAAATCTATTTACGAATTCTCCCAGTGGTGATATATATCTGATACAATACATCTAAATGAACAGATCTTAAAGCATCTACAGGAAAAAAAAAAAAAAGGTGTTCTCAGATATTTCTGAGGACAGTGGAAGATGGAGGGTTTTTCACACCAGTTTTACACAAGTCTGATACAAATACCCCGGATACTGTAACAAGACATCTTTAATACTTCACTGAACCTAACCAACGCTTCTGTTAGATTTTACCTTTGTAAAGGCTTCCTAATTGGTTCCCTGAAAGGAAAACCTAAGTAAAGTCTATATGCATCACGCTTTCTTTTTCTTAAAGGAAGTAACAGGAATGAAAGAAAATCCGGTCTTGCAACCCCTGTTTTAGTTCTTCATCCACCTTCACAGGAAGAATTATATAGAAAAAGCTTTATTTTCTGTTATTGGTGTTGCCAAATTCTGTAGGAGGAACAACAATATTGCTAGAAGAACAACGGACTAGTCACCTTGAGTGTACATCACAGTGGATCAGCCACATATTCTCCTGCAATATTAGTGAATGGGAAGAGAAAGCAAATATCAAGTGGTGCTAAAGCCCATAACTGAACGCCCAGCTCTGGCCAAGTGAACGTGAACCATACCTGACTTTGTTCACAGTGCAAAAGGAAAAGAAAACTTCTGGCTCTCTGGCTGTGTCAAGAAAGGGCATACGAGCTGCATGGCACTGCGCACTGGCAGTTTTGAGTTCTATGGTCCTGTCTTGCTGTGAAGGAGTCATTTAATCTCTGTAGAACATATTATATTACCTTTAGAGCTAGCTAAAAAAAGAGGGGGGGTGGAGGGAAGGAATTACATTTCCTGCTTTTCTTTGGATTTTTAATCTGAAAATGACATTGACATTAATCCTTCAGTCATTTTCAAGTACGGTAAACACTGAAATAGAAATAGAGAATTATTATTCTCCTGTTATTGTTCTTCTCTAAGGCCTCTGGATCATAAGCACAAAGAGGTCCAAAGTGCCTGATAATCGTGACTCTAGATTTGGATTTTAAACATTCTACATTTGGAGAATGAATATTGTTTGATTTCTGATGATGTGAAAACAACTGTGGAATACAAAAATTGAATTTGCTTATTTCTTGGATGCATGAATTTGAAAAAAATAACTTTTAGAAACAAATTGATTGAAAATAGACCTTTTGGTTTCACAGGAAAAAGAGTAGGTATGTTCTTGTCCATTACCCTGAACGTCAGTAGCTTGGAAACTCACTGTGACAAAGTAGAAATATAGCAAATGTGCACTCTGCTTTATTTTAATAGAAATATTGTGTCTGAAAACCACGTGCCCCCAGACTTGTAACTTTGGTGGTTTATAGGATTTCCACTTCATTTCTACAGGGCAATATGACTCTAAATGGTTAAATCTAGAAGAAAAGTTAAAGAATATAAAATATACCAAGGACTGATCTCCCATTGACAGCAACAATTGCAGAGTAGGAAGGGTTCCCTAGAATAAATGCATAAGAGCGAGCTGGAAATATTTGAATGACCTCATTATTGAATATATTGTTATATATATCTTGGTCCTGCATTAATATCATGATGTGAGGGATTTTTCCCCCTAGATACTCCTGATGAACTACTATTTGTATTTTTTCAGGAAGCGTGAAGGAGTTAACACTAGTCAAAGTGCTGAGAGCCACACTGTGGTCTAATAGAAGAAAGGAAATCCGTGCTAGCTAAGAAGCCCACAGCGGTCACTTCCAAACCCCTGTTGCTCATTGCAGCGATTGCCTAGCACGCTGGAATTTCCTTTTCTTTTGGCGGCTAGCCCAGAGTTTAGTCCTCCTAACCTTGAGATCCCAGGAAATTACTGTGACATCTGCTAAGTTTGGCATTTACACAAAGGGCCAGTGTTGCAACCCTTTCCTAAGAAGTCCTGCTTCTCTGGTAGCTTTATGAGCTTGCTGCCACCCTCACTCTCTCATAGGCGTTAAGACTGAAAGAGATTTCTGTCTAATCAAGTCTGGTCCTTCACTATCATGGGCAACAATATCTTAGCAAGCTCTGCTATGATAACAGCTTTCAATTCAAAGGTGATCCAGTCTAAGCAGTTAGTGTTTTTATAAGAGCCCTTAAGGGTATTCACATATTGAACTGGTTCAGGAATATTTAAAAAAAAAAAATTCTTATAGGATAGGACATATTCTGGGGTCTTATGCCCCTCCCAGAAAAGGATGCACCTGATGTATCTGGATGCAGGATTGCATCTACAGATTTTGCTTATTCCACTGCTAAAATTTTTGGTCAGTATTACTGAAAACAGGGATACGACTGAATTTGTGAGAGAATGAACTGGGTCCTGCTAAAGTAGGAGCACAGTAATGGTGAGCTATAAACCAGGATAGTATTTTTCCTGAAAACAAATTTGACTTGTCATTATTCTCATCTGTTTACAAATGATATGTATTACCAATGTTTTGACAACCTGTTCCAACGTATAGATTGGCTTTGAGTGAAGGAATATTCTCTGAACATGAATTCTGTCCACCACCCAAAGATGGACAGAAAGGAGCAATATACATTTGCAATTTATGAGCAGTTTCCACTCAGGTTAATTTAGACGGTACCTGGATGATATAGATGAATATTTTAAGATCTTCCATTAAGGTTCGGCTAACTAAATTAATTTTGAGCCACAGCTATTAAGTTTTACTATTAGATAATTGATGTGCAAAAAAGTAAAAGAGAACATTTGGATTTAATTTTGATACCAAATCTGATCTTTGCAACACAATGCCTAGGTAGAGAACTCCCCAGATTCCCATCTCTCTTTGCTCCCTCCCTAGTCTTATCCTTATCATAACAAAATATTCAAGCTTTGAACAATTCAAGGACTGAGTTGCTTATCGAGGCTGGTCTGTAACTGGGGCTTTAAGAAATGCTAATACAAACAACACAAAACCCCCACTGAAAAACAGATCACTGAAAAATATTAAGAGGGTGGAACAGCAGGAAAATGCAGCTTCCACAGGGATTTGAAGTTATCTATGGAGTTCTGAATCACAAAGAGTTAAATGCTGCTTCGGCATGTTATTATTATTGTTAATCCCTTAAGCGCACAGAGGCCACCTAGCTAACATGCTTATATGCCGATAGATATAAACTGAGCACTTAATTCTTCCCTCCATTTCCCTCCATCCTGATTTTCCTTGAAGACAGCTAGCAGACTCTGCAACGCTAGCGAGAGCTCCAGCAATAATGGTGCTATTTAGTAAATAAAATGACTGCATCTGCAAGGTATTTAGGCCTAAAATCCAGGTTTCCTGCCCCCTTGTGGATATCTAAAGGTCATTTACAAAAATGCATTTAAAGAATTGTTTTCTTGTGTCGAATGATTAGGTAAAGGATGACTTGCAGTCAGGCACTTCCTGTTATATTTGCAGCTAAAAATTGCATTATCAGGTGGGTGGAGTAGAGTGTCTACAAAACCATGGGAAAATAAGAGGAATGAGGCCAGTGGACTCAGCAGCAGCAGACACCGTGCTTAGTGCACCCCTAGGCTCTCGCCATGGCAGGAGGGTGAAGTGGGGACAAGCTACAGCCTTCTTATCCGAAACCATGCTCAAATAGTGCATTTGGCATGACTGTCCCAATTCAAACATTACACATGCACATATGAAATCAAAAGATTTTAGATCTGTGTCTGACTTCTTTAACGCACGGAGAGAAAGCAAACATTTTGGCACCTATAGCAGAACATACCCCTCCTCCCTTCTCGGTCCACTTTGTATTTCAAGTTGAAGACAACAAAAGTCTCTACAACTACAGAAAAGCTGATCAACAGGCCATAGCCTGTCTGCCTAGCAAACAAGTACAACCTAAGCAGTAATAGCCGGGTCAGCTATGAGAAAATTATTTCACTAGATTAAATAATACAGATAAGCAGGTCTTTTGCATTTGTTACTTTTTTAAACCTCAGAGCTTCTTTTAATCTGTATTTTTCTATGCCGAAAACTAGGCAACTCCTCAGGAAGAAAAGAGTAATGTTTCTATTTGAGAAAGTGATTTAGAGAATGAAGAGTTCTGTTAGACACTGTACACAAACCAGAATGTCTTCTGGCTGAGGATTTGCAAAGTGAGCAGGAGATTCTTCCTTACCGCTGCAGATGCTTTACAATACTCAAGTGGCAGGATCTAAAAGATGCGAGCTACTGTAGGGCCTTTTTCCACTGCTGTGCAAATATTATGTAGTAGTGATGGAGCTTTATATAACCAGTGTAGTAGTCCAAAACATCACCTAATGCAGAGTAAAACAAAGCCTGCCTCTTCTAGAGCACTGCAGCAGTAAGAGAAACAGTTTGGTTTGAACCATTTCAT
Source organism: Struthio camelus (assembly GCF_040807025.1). Lineage (NCBI taxonomy): Eukaryota > Metazoa > Chordata > Aves > Struthioniformes > Struthionidae > Struthio > Struthio camelus. The sequence continues at coordinate 16,730,518 of NC_090950.1, forward strand.
TTCAAATATTGGATCTGAAATATACCTATACTTTTCTAGAGCCTTCTAACTGTAACCTTTTCAAAGCATTTAAATGAACTTTTCCATAGCATGAAGTTTGCTCCTATATGAAAGAATCTGTGCCTTGATCCTACTTCACCTTTCACAAGTGGTTAGTAATTCGTCTTCAGCAGGAGCCACCCAAGCAGCATGGGGTATATGACTGTAGATGCTGCTGAATAAAAACCAGCCCACATCCACAAACAGACATTTTATTGAGCCGTTTCACTGTCATGGAAACAATGAGGGAGCAATTTGCACGCCACCGCTTCCCTGCACATACGTATCAACAGGAGTAATAATAAGCATGGATGGGGTGGGAAGTGATGGCAATACAATGTCTATAATACTGCCACAACAGTTTCCATCCAGTCCTAACCTTCCTAGAAAGCTTTATGCAAGAAAGAGAAAATCACTTTCAGGGGACAATAGGTTATTATCACAGAATTATACGTCTTCTGTTCAATCCAGACATGAAGGCTGTTTTGGGAGAAAGAATTTTCTTCCACCTTCAAGAAGGCAGCTCTAGCACTGAAGTAATAAGAAAGCGGGAGACTGAGGAACACAGATTATCGCTGGACGGTGGCCAGCTGTTATGTCATGGTAGCAGGGAATTTGGCCCACTGCAAAATTGTTCACAAACACTTCGCACTAGTTATAACCATCATTACAAGCACAACAGCAAAGCACGGTTTTGCAGTAAACGCACCTACACAGCTGAGCTACTCTCAGGACCTGAGCTGGTGTCCTACAGAGGACGGGTCCTGCGCAGGCCAGGGTCAAGCAGCTAAGAAGTCCCACATAAGGTGGTAAGAGCAAAGACTTGAACCCAACGGTAATTTGTTATATCTTACTCCAGTCATTTCTAGAGAGACTGTCTCCCCAGAAAGAACACGTATGGAAGCTGATGGGAAGAGACTGAATCAAGAGTGTGAAAAAACAGGATACACATGGGAATATATGAGGAGCGTGACTGTGTATATGTCAACACAAAAAAAAAAAAGAAAAGAGAAAAAGAGCACTTCTACCCTGTTGCCTTTCTGCAAATCCAGTGTGAAAGAGGCAAAATAGTTTTAGAGAAACAAATCACCCTAATCTCGTGGATCTTCTACAGCCTACTTGGGGTCAGGTCCAGCCCCAGAATTCGCACTACAGGTGACTTAGGAGCACAAGCCCTACTGTCAGTGCTCCAGACCTGACCGCTCCAACAGGAGTCATGGCCTTCCTCTTTTCTTCCAGGTTTAAAAAATGAGAGGATGATTTTAGTCTGCAAAAAAAAAACTTTCTAATGCCTGAAAATAATGGTATTTCCACCTAATATTTCTGTCTAATACTCAAATGGCTATTCACTAATCTTACTATAAATACTGAAACGATTCTCCTAGGAAAACATTCCTCTATCGAGTGGTAATTCAAGGTCTTCTCTTGAGCTATGGTGAGAACAGAACAACCCTGAAAGACAAACGGAGTAACGTGAGAGATGATGCAGACCTCTTGACACCTTGAACTCTTCAAGGTCTACAGTATTTTTTTTTTTTATTTTCCCACTGAACATCCCCCAGACCAGGTGCTAAGTAAACATGGAAGCCCGATGCAATGTCTCAACAAAGAAATAACATAAAATAGCTGAAGATCAGGGAGTGATTTCTAAAGGTGACACTACTCAACATCTATCTTCTGCAAAGTACCACCAGTTTCATTAGTAGGCAGCAGGAGAAACTGCATTTTACAGGTCTTAGTAGAATTCTGTATATTATTAGCAGCGAAAGGGGGTTTTACAAGCATCATCCCCTGTAGTTCTCTAGTCTGTTCTTGCTGTACAGTCCCCGAAGGTTAATAAGGTAAAAGTTTTACTTAGAGAGAATTTGTTTCCATCAAGGGATAAATTATAGACAACTTCTTTGTAACATACTGGAGGAAAAAAAAAAAAGATATGAGAGAATAGTTTGAAATATTAATAGGGTAATTAATGTTTAAATATGTTATTGAATGTTAGACTTGCAGATATTTATTTTAAAATAAACATAGCAACATTCCAGCTGATAACATTACAGTTACAAATGACGATATCAGAAAATCTTGTGGCTCAAATGAGGAAAATCTAGAAGAATAGCACTGCATTCAGTAGATTTTATTGTCATCTACAAAAGAGACCTTGAAATCCTGTGCAAGGTTTTTTGGGTTTTTTTCCCTCCAAAGCCAAGATTATGCCGAATTTTCTACTCTTTCCTGAAATCGTCCTTAGATAACATTGAGTAGAATTAAGGGAGTCGGAAGACCTGACACCTTCTTGAACAATAATTTCACAAGTGCATCGAGAACCGTAATGTTTTATGACTTCTGTAAAGTCTAAATGTCTTTCACCTGTAATACTAACTCATCCAGGAGAAAATTTATTGGTGAAATGGCCAATCGTTGCCCATCAAATATTTATCTGAAAGTCAAATAACATGTCTTTTTTAGAAACTTTGTACATGAAGATGACTACTTGATAGCCTAGTTCTGACAAAAACCTTGTCAAAAATGAGATACAAAACATGCCACGTAGGTACCAAAACAAGGGATGGCTAAAAACATTGCAAAACGCTTGAAAATAAGTAGCAGTGACTGATTGTTGGAGGACGTACTTCCTTTTTCATTCTGAGACAGAAATTAGGACCTTTGTACTCATTTATTCAGCTAATACTTAATACATTCAAATTACATGTCAATGTGATCAATATAATCAGAGGAGTAGAAGGGAATTCTCATATTTCCGGGATAAGCTACAAGTCCTTAATACATATATGCAAACTAGTCACCTAAAAATTTAATTTACAGTCTTATCGTGTCTAAAGGAGAACTGGAAAAGGTTATTTGTTTTGGCAATTTTTTTCTTTTTAAAGAGTTATAAAGAGAAATATCAGGAACATCAATTTCATTAATATTCAGGAATACCAGTTTTTCAATTTTGAACATGAAGGAATCAAGAATGTTTACTGCAACTCCAAATCCTACCTGCTGCTCTGAATGCACTGACATGTAGAAAATTATTCCATAATATAAAAAGTATTTTAAAAACAAGCTATATTGAAATGTTTCTTAATGAGCCAACTATCTAAGTCACATTTGTTCTTAGTGACTAAAACTTTAATTTCTGATAGATTCTCTGTGATGTTCCTAATTCACTAGCTCTCCAATTAAAGTAAATAGTAGAAAAAGAGGGGGGAAAGAAAGAATCGCTCTAAGAAAACGAACTAACAAAAGCATCTTCCTCAAACTTATTATAGCAATCAAGGACATAAAAGACTTGTAGCTCACCTTTAAAAGAAATAGAGTTAGCTTTTACTGAGAATGAGGTGGATGCCTTCCTTCAACAATAGTACATATATTCTTCATATTTTGCACCAAAATCCATCTTGGCCTCAGTATACATTAAAATTAAATGAAACCACTAAAAGCAGACATTTTTCTTAACCTAAAATTCTGTGCGGGTATATTTCCTGTAATAAACAATTAAGGATTTTAACTAGTCCTTACCCTTGAAGTCAATGGAGGTTTCACCATCTATTTTAAACATAAGAACACGCCTCAATTTTTTAAATATGCTGAATAAAGTTGTTTTAATAAAAAGACTGTGTTTTTATTTAAGAGTATTTTATGCATATTTATAAAATGAAAATATTAAAGTTGAAATAAACAATGGAAAAAGGCTGGTTACTCTCCTAGCTTTGCATACCTGCCTACTGAAATTGCTTTACAAGTATTTCAGCCTTAAAATACTGCTGACTCTGGACATAGTGCCTTACATCTGTTTCTTTTGGGCTCTTACCTCTCCAGCTGGGAGAGCACAAACGGCGGGAGCAAGGGAGCAGTGCCTGCCCCTTGGGGCCGCCCGGTGATTCGATCCCCTGCCAGAGCTGCCGGTGCAGTATCTGTGGTTACGCAGCACTCCTGCCTATAAGGCAGGACAATCCCCGAAGGGTGGGATAGGTTTACACCTGCACGCAAGCAGCTCTGCCAGCGCCGAGGTACGGGCTTGGCCTCAGTGCGCTGCCAGGAGGTGGTGACGCCTCTGGGCCGTGGTGCCCAGCCTGGCTGGCTAGACCAGAGCCAAGGTCTGAGCCCCGGAAACGTCCTTCTCCCTCTCAAATCAGATAACTTGTAAATTATGAAAAAGAAGAAGGGGTAGGGTTAGAGGGGCGCTAAAGGAGACGCTTATGAAGGCTTATGAAGGCAGGCTGAAAGAAAAAAAAGAAAAATAAAAAGCCACTGCCAGATTAAAACCCTTGTCTGTCCTCAGGCCGTTAAGCTGAGATGAGCAAGCAGAAGATGTACGTGATATCAGATTATAACTTGAGGGCCAACATTATCCTGCTATCACTTTTAGAAATATCTTTCTAAAAGATGAGCCTAGACTCGAAGGCATTTTAACCTGGGAATTAAAGAAGTCAGAAGAATTATTCCTCAAAGAAAACCACCCATGTAGATAATTAACAAAGAACCCTGTAACGACAGTGTGCTGTTTGGCAATTTTACTTCCTCTAAACTCAAATGATTTGTATATTAGCTTCTAAAAATGCTTTGAAATGAAGATTTTGGACTTAATACAAGGAGGCATAAGAGAAAGTAAAGGACGTTAAAAGTTCAGAAAGATACTTGAGACAAACAATTGCATAAAATGTGTCAATACGTTCTTGAGGAGGAGAAAAAGCAATGGTCCTTTATGAATGTTTAATGATTTTACTCCAGGATCAGCCAAGTCTTAATCAAAGGGGGATGCATACTTAGCCTGATCAAATAACGCATGAAGATTCAAACGTTCCTTCTGAATACTAATACGGTGTTCTACTCGGACTTTTAAATAATCAAGACTTGAAAAATGTCAGAAGACCTCCAGAGCACATGGGAGAAATATATGATTCAGTTATACATTTTAAATATCATGTCTTAAACATGCATATTATTCTAATTGCTCAAATTAAAGTGCCTACTAAACTTTTTTCAAGCAGACTCAGGGTTGCTGAATGTCATTTGGCCAGTGTACTCTCAGGAAGGCATCTGAATACTCTGTCCAGGGCCTGCAGCTATTTATCTTCACTTCATCAAAAAATGCAACAGGCAACAGTAATAACATAGGTATAAAAATTTTGAAGGTTAGGATCCTTTACCCTTCTACCTTTTGGGTTAAGGTAAGCATTGTTATATTTATTCCATGTCCAGAGAGGCTTCCATTTCTATATATGGAATAAGCAATACACATATACATATACGTACACATAGATCTACGCAGCAAATCGCAAAACAGGCCCACAAAAGCAGATACATACCTACAGATGCACAAAATATTCCAAAAGATAATTTTGTCTGTTCAAAATTTTCAAAACATCTGACTTCGTATTTTCAAAACAAAATGTTTCCGTTAACAGAGCTTCCATTTGAAATTTAATAAAATGTTGTGTTCATGATATTTGAAATCTGAATCAACATTTCAGGTTTGTTAACTGAAGCATTCAGTTGACCTAAAATAATATTTTCAGGATTTTTGGGAGGAGGGGAGAGAGAGAGAGAAGGGGAAGGTAATTTAGTATTTAATTGAAAGACAAAATTTTGGCTTAACCTCTGTGTGTGTGTGTGTGTGTGTGTGTGTGTGTGTGTGTGTGTCTGTGTGTGTGTGTGTGTGTGTGTGTATGTATGTACAGCAAGCATATGTGTGCAGCTGCTTTCCCCACTCCTGGTATCAGGATTTTCAGTGAGGAACACCAAAGCTCCCCTGAGTCTTATCTGTCTCCAGTGCTAAAACTTTTATGCAGACACAGGCTAAGTACTAGTGACTTGTGCTAGCACAAGCCTTGAAACAAGAAGAATTGGAAGAAGAGATATCCTGGTGTTTCAGTTTTTTAAACGCTGTTTAGCTTTCTACTTCATCTACTTTATTTTCCAATCAATATTATTGCATCCAATTTCAAATAAGGCCTAACACAGTATTAGCCTTAATTCACTATAAAACCTACAACAAATACAATTTTGACTTATTTTACCTCAACTGGCCATTCTCCAACTATATCCTGGTATGAGTGCTTCTCACTCCTGAGTTTTGCTTTTATTTTCACTGTTATTTCATATGTATATCTACATCATCTAAATTTGAAATATGAATGATTAAGGAATCCCAGAGAACAGTAACATTACAGTTCCATTCAAAGGTAGGTACTACGGTGAAGGCTTTTTACTTGCTCCATTGCAGTCCCTATTAGCGACTAGTCTGTGGTTTACAAAGCTCCCCCTAATAGCTCATCATATCAAAAACAGACTGCTTAAGTAGTTACATGAAGTTCATTGAGGGTCAATGATCACAAGTCAAACTCTTAACTTTTAAGACACAGTATCTATAAAGAGAAAGCCGAAGACTTTTTAAACAGCAGACAGTAGACTAGCCAATGTTTCTTTTAATTAGGGAGCAGGGATTGACCTCAATTAAGATGCACAGTGCAAAAATACCTTCACATCTCCCACAAAAGCTCATCCAATATCTTACTTATGTAAATGATACACACGTGAAAAACCCTACTGTTCCATCGTAAAAGAAATAATGGAGTGAGATCAGCTGTGAAATTATTTTTAATGAGTCAGGTTCATGCAGTTAATTTTTAGTTATTAAAAAGGAGATGAGGAGGTAGGTGGATAAATCACTTATAAAAGGGTAGTGTTCACATGATTTTATCATAGTGAGACCACCCAAAATGTACTCCTTGCTAATGATATGCCATATAAATCTATGGAGGAGAGAGAAAGGAGAGAGAAAACTCATCAATGAATGTATGAAGACCAATGAAATGCATGGGACAAAGAACTGTTAATTCTTAAACTTCAGGAAATGTCTGTCCCTCCCTTGTTCCCTGTAAGGACGAACCAGGGTTAGCAGGTCTTCCTTGTATGTACATTAAAATAACTTGTCCTTTCAGGAAGATTACTAGGTCCCTGGCACAGTTACTGCTATTAGCATGCAGTACTTTTTATTGGATAGTACTATTATAAATTAATTTTTTCCTGCATCCTAGTACATGTTATTAGACTTTTAAAATAAATTCTCCTAATATGCAAGTGGAACCGCTAGTGATTTACCCAGAAAGACCACCACTTTTCTTACCTTTTTCTAGGGTCTTTAAAAGCATTTTCTGAAAACAGTTCCGTTATTCTGATGGTCACAATACCCTGCTTTAACTGCTATGCTTTAATATGGGACCGGGGCGGGGGGAGACACGGTAGCCATTCCCAAAACCAGCCAAATACAAACTAACAGAATGTTGTGGCATTTATGTGAGAGGTGTTTACTTCCATGGTTTGATGCAATAAGTCTTGAAAGTATGACAAAATCATCAACACTCACAGCAAACTCTGGAAAATATTATATTAGCTGTGTTATTGAACTAGTCTTTTTGCTCCTGGAGGTGGCCCTTTCAAAACACAGCTGAGCATCATCACCAATGCGCAGTGCCAGCGCTGGTATTGCTTCACACACTGAGCTCACAGTTTCCACCACTGCTGACACCTGGCAGAATTTCTTTTAGAAAGAAATGAAAGAGAAATCCTTATTTTGTTGCACCTCCTGAAAGAACAGCTTTTCAAATAGCAAAAATCTAGCATAACTTTGTAAAGTCAGATATTTCTGTTTACGGAGTTCTTAAGGGCAGATGGTTCAGTCTGGTTCAAATTGTCAGAATTTCTCTATTATCAGGTTTAAATGTACTGACTTTGTGGATTAGTGGTATTGGCTCTGTTCAGCCGAAAGGGAAACTACAGCTTACAGTGTTGCCCTTGTTCAATAAAGGCATTTGGCAGTAAATAGCTGATGCTGTTGTCAAGTCCTGATCTCTAGTCACTACTCCTGGTGATTGGCAGGTCACCAAGGCAGACAGGAACCCTGGCCCAAGTCCCTGCTCCTCAAGACAGCTTTAGAGTATTGCTGGTTTCCACTGTTACTTCTAATGGTTCCTGACTAAAATTTGGCAACCGAGAAGATAGATTTCTCTATCTTCTAAGGAGAGAATGTATCTTCTAAGGAGAGAATGATTCTGGCAATTAGACTGACAAATCCTCAAAAACTTAGATGATCTGAAGCTATGAACAAAGTAGCTGATTTACTTTTTTTTTCCCCCCTTATATTTATTCTGGAAAAGCTTTGTCTCCCACAGCAATGATGCTGATACTTTGAACTAGCAAGATAAAGCAAATATATATGGCTATTTACACTGCCACTTCCCCAAAAGGGGGCAGCACGTGGTCCTTGTAGTCACTGTTTCCAGATGTATTGGCTCCTTGTCTGTGACGCTTTCAGAATTTGTTGATTCTAAAATGTTTCGATAAGTGCTTTCTCCAAAAGTGACATTTCTGCTCAAAATAGAAGTAGGAAATAGCATAATAAATGGTTATTTTATTACCTGTGCATCTCTACTGGAGGTTTTATTTTCTGTCGCTACACAAATGCTAAGCATTTAGATCCTGGAATAGGTATCAATTATTAGCAAAGGTGGTGAAGAAAGCAAGCACAGTTTTTCATGAGAAATTACACCATAAGCAGAGTTCCTTAGTCTAGCATGATACATTTTCACACTTCAGAGGACAAAGAGAAAAATGACTAATGCATCAATTTCAGGGCTGTTTCCTTGCTTTTTCTGAGAAGCACCTTGCTACCTAGGACCACCCTTAATTTAGCATCTTTTGAAGACAGAAAATCTAATGAAAACATCCATCTCTGGCTTCTGCTAGCCTGTAATATTGAACATCAGCGTAATAGTGACTCTGCACCCACTCATCAATCATGTGCCTATTCTGTGCATACTCCTCTTCCCTTCTGACACCTTATTTAAACTACCTAAAATGGATACTACTTCTGCTTGAAGAAGCTTTTGCTATTGCAGAAGGGAATGAAAACTCTGAACTCCCCGAAGATGTTTAAGCTGTACAGTGCTCTCTTTGTACAGATCATCCAGAGCTTTGGATTTTAATTCCTTAATGCCATTAAAGATTTTAAAATTCCTAATCTTCAATTCACTGTGACAACCCAAATGTCAAACTCCCACATGAGGTTCTTTGGAGCTGCACAGTCAGTCACTTCAGGAGAATTAATGTATTTATACCAGCTTAAGATCTTCCTTATCCCTTTATCAAGTGGATAAACAAATTGTCCTTTACCTACATATGACATTCAGATGCATCTTGTGTTCACTCTGCCTGTGCGCTGGAGTGGCAGGACACAAGCCAATTCTGAGCTAAAAGCCATCTGACAGCATGAGCATGGCACAGAGCCCATACTAATATACTTGTTTCTCTGCAGAGCTTATTAGCTCCAAAGTGGTGCCATGCTAATATGGTGATGTAGCTATCAGCTGGCTCAGAGCACCAACGCTGCAAACTTGTTTCTGCAATGTACCATGTAGATGTATCCATATAAGGAGCTGGTTCACTGGTCTGTGAATCACAGCTGGGTCATGGAGAGATTTATGAGACACAGCTGAGCAATGCTAATCTCCATGCCGTCAGAAACTAACAGTGATTTCCCTTAGTCTCAGTACTGGAGTCTGTGCTTTCTGGATGCATAACCTCTGCTTGTCACCCTCACTGCTGCCACAAGGCTCTTTGTGGCCACGATGTGCAGCCTCCTGCTGACTCATCTGTGATCCCAGATCTCCTACAGCCCTGCTTCACCCAGTTCATTGCAATTTCCCAGCCTTTAAGATATACCTGAGATTTTTTGCACAGTCACTCAGTACTGGTTCCAGAACGCTTTGTAGAGTCCTCAACTCCTCCTTCACAGTAGGAAGCGTCTTCCAGGGAATGAAGATGTGTTTTATTAACGCTCAAGGACCTGGAAGTTGGGTTGCTAAGACATTATGCATGGAAGGTGCTGTGAGTGCTCAGTACTTCATTTTTATGGAGGACAATATTCTTTTTTGTTCATGTCTGTGTTCTTGAAGAAGGTTTCTTGTTCCTCAGTAACAGAACTTGGAAACATCAGTTAAGGATTAGAAAAATTAACTCCTTCACTGACCTAGACAGAGACTCTGCACCGTCTGAACAAGACATGGCCGTGGCTGCACACATTTCGGCCGTGTCCTTAGTTACTCCTGAAGGTTGTAACAGTGAATCACAGCATGATCTTGGCATACGTACCAAGGGCCTGGAGGCCAAGGAACTAGTGAAATCAGTGAATACAAATGCACAAGCACCCATACGTGCACACAAAAACCACACACACCACTTCAAAATGCATTAGCCTTTCTCAACTGAAAAAATCAAACAAGCTAAAAAGTACTCACAAGTCCTTGCTAGCTGACTTGTGCAGACTGCACACTGTCCTAATCGGTAACTTTGATATGTCCATCTTTGTCCGAGAGCTTGTCATTGTTGCTCAGTGTTTAGAAAGTTGTTATCTGAAGCTCTGATTTTCTGCAAGGCTATAGAATAAAGCCCAGAGGTCTCATGTTTATTTTGAAACAACATTAACCCCTCTAATAGAGTTCTATTCAATTTCCCCCTCAGCTGCACATTTGCCTCCAGGTATTTCCATTTCACACTTTCTTGTAGGAATCTGGCTACAGCTGGATCTAGTCCAAACACCTCATGTTCTTGGGAAGTAGTGGGTAAGAAAAGGAGGGGTGTAGGGTTGGCTGGTTGTGTTTTTTTTAAATATTGTGTACCATCCCATTTCCTTTAAACCAACAGCCAAACAGTGTGCATTTAAAACTCCAGTTTCATAGGCATTTCTTTTAGCAGTAGTGATGCCTTTAAGAAGTTTCTCCTCCCTGTTTGTGCACTACTGACCTGGCACTGACACAAGTGAGGCAGCAATGCTGGAGGTCAGGAGGAGGTGCTGCTTCCAGAAACAGCTTGTGAAACTGCTCTGTGTCAAAAGGGTTTAGCAGAGTACTCCAGAAAGGAAGGAGAGGGGCTGCAGAGCAAGGATCAGAAGTAGCACAAGGGAATTTCCTAGATGCATAAGAAAATTGAGTAAACACCTGGAACCTCAATTTGAGGCAAGTCAGGGAATATTGTTCTCATCTGAAATATTTCTTACCTACTCTTAGTATGATAACCTATGGCTCCTAGTTGTAAGCAAGGAAGCAGAGAAAGGGTGGATGGGAATTTTAGCAGGACTGGCATCACTTCATCCATCATTTTAGCATCTCCCTCCAGCTCCTCGATCCCAGACACAGCTGGCTGCATGCTCACGGCTACCTCTGTTGCAGGGATCGCTATGGCAAGAGAGAGCGCAGTACTGTGCAGAACCTGAGCTGTCTTTCTCCTCCATCCACAATGGGATCATACCTGTGTAATTACACATTCACATCAAACTTATTTGCTTTTTTTTTTTTTTGATTTGATATATCTGACTGCTCTAGTCTTTCATGAATAAAGACACATGAATCATCTTGCAATGAGGAGGCAAACTACAAGTGGAAAAAAATCCCCTTCCACATAAACCATCAAGAAAAGTGAAAATCCAAAGTTACTATTAACTCACTTTCTCAGCTAACTAGTGTTGTATTTTTTAAAAATGTATTTTGTTAGCATACTTGAACTTTCCATAAAAGCATATAAAAGTATTTTTATTTCCCAAGTTTAATAAACCATTCTGATTAACCCCTTACTGGCTGTACTTACATCGCTGATAACAAGTAGAGAAAGTACAACTGAAAAAAAAAAAAACCACACATACATTATTTTTTCTGGCAGGGGCAGGACAGCACAACACACAAAGAACAAAACTGGTAAGGACTGGATAGAACAGTTCAAGCCCAAATGAGTAGGGTCTGGGAGCCAGAACATTTCCAGATTGAATTGTTTTTTTCATAGAAGTAATGCTTTGGAATTGTTTTCAAATGCAAGTCTGACTCCCAAGGACCCAAAAAGGGCATTTGCAGGTAAAGAATGAAATGGGCATGGGTCTGTTGTTCTACTATTTTTTTTGAGTCTTTTTGCTCAAATTTTTGTCAAATTGCTAGTTTACCCAAAATGTCAATCCACAGAGAGCTAATTTTACTGGCTATATGAAACTGTATACCTGCCTCTGGCAAAACTAGTAGTGATACACATCCCAACAATTACTTTTCTAATAAAATACTAGAAAGTATCCTTTATGTACCAATCCATCATCTAGTATGTCCTGTCAAAGCTTTTCTAGTATATGCCAATATAGTCTGGAAGCCTGGGGGAAAAAAGACGCAACTCACTCTTTCCTGCTTTGAACATTAAAAAAGGGCTACAAATATTATCTGCTTATAGAATCATGGAATTTGGCACGGAATCTGTGCCTTGTTACAGACTCTAGGTTTTCACTTTCAAAAATGCTTTTAGCTTATATGGTTAGGGGAAGAACTACCAAACTATAAATTTTGTTTGATTTGGCAATATGTTGTCTCTATGAGACCACAAAGCATCTAAATCAAGATCTCTTAACCATACCGTTAAAGTTCATGGTGCGTGGACATAAAACCTGAAAGCTCTCTCAACCTGACTGTGTATGAGTTAAGTCTGATAAAAGACATCACGTCTTAAACAAACAAAACCAAACCCCCAAAACCTATCTCTCTGGATCATTTTAGTCAATAATACCACAGATACTAGGGGATGGTACACCAGAACCACCACCCGAGTCTCTCCACCTTTTGTGCAGCATGCAGGTAGCCTGAAACTTCTGGCACTCTGGTGATTTCCCTTGCACGAACGGCCTTGCCGGTTAAGAGGCTACAGTAAGGGTGAGAGGTGAAGAAAAGTTTGTGCTGGTTTCCCTGTCACAGCCTACTGCAGCTCTCCCTCTTTCCCTTCCCCAGCCCAGGGACATTGAAGACTGGTACCAATATCAGGGCTTACGTCACTCTCGGTGTCAGCTCAGCCATCACCTGAGGCTCATCACTGTCCACTGGAGGTGGATACGGTACTGTAAACTAAGCCCTTGCATATTGCACCTCCTCTGCAAACAGCTGGTTCAGCTTCTCCTTACTAAGTATTTAGCCACTGATTCTTTACTTTTTCCCATTCCAGCTACATATTATGTTTGTCACAATAGCGATAGAGAGCTCTCTATAAATGTGCAATAGAAAAAAAAAAAACAAAAGCAAAGAGCACCTCAGTCCTCCGCACTTCTCCCCATCTGAGAGGCCGCGGCTGTGCTCTGTGCGCGGAGCAGCCTGCCGAGCCACCCTCCGGAGGAGCTCCGCGCCATTTGCGTATGGGCAGCAGCCCCATGCCCTTTACATATGGGCATGTAACTGGTGCTGGGTGCTCGCAGCCTGCTCAGTTGGCCCAGACCTTTGAGGTGTGCACAGCGCTCACACGCTTCACGTTGGTCTTCCACGCTCCAGCTCCCAGCCTGCTCACGACACAGCTTCGCTGACACAGAGTATACACGCTGAGCTCCTGCTATCCCAGTCATCCCCACGCACGCCACTGCTTCTGCTGGGTACTGGCCTGCTCACTGCCTCTAGCTTATTTTGCTACCTCCACAGAGAGAGAAATGCTTTATTTTAGTCATTGACTGAAACCTTGAAAACATCACATGGCCAAAAATCTCAGAAGGTACTGGAGTGCCTCACTCCCACTGAGCTGCCTTCCCAGACGCCTAGCATCTAGCTCATCAGCCTCATTTTTCACCACCTCCTGAGTCAGGCTTCTCAGCCTCCCTCAGGATCTAGCTTCACGCTGTGATGAGAATTTATGGAGTCTACAAATTATCACAGAACAGGAATTTTTTGTGCAGCTACATTTGATATACTACTTCGACTACTGAAAATCACCTGTATTTAACCCAACGTAGCCGTTTCCTAAATAACGGAATTTCAAATCAATATCATGCAATTCATGTTCTCAGCCTACAATCCTTATAACATAATCCTTATTATTCATGTACTCTTAGATCTAATTCCACCATTTCAAATCAGAAACCTAGAAATTCATTTTTCTCAGCATAACAGTTAATTACAAAATACAGTTTGGGAAGGGAACTCCAAAGAAAAAAACAGAACTGTAACATACAGTTTTGCCTTACTGTTTCCAAGATGTATTTTCATTGGCCACAAATGCAAGTTAGGACAATTACAGATTAACCACAAATACAACCTAACAAAGTCAGTATGAACACAGACCAGCACACCACTAAATATCTACTGTCTATAATATCTCTAAATTAACCAATTTGATTCAATTCATTAATTCTTAAATTAGTAAACTACACCTGTTTTGGCAAAGCTTGTTAGTTTCAGCTGCAGCTCAATGTTGCCCTCCTGTGGGCTGAAAAAAGGTGAAGCTGTTGTGTTTCTTCAAGTATTCTCCAAATCAAGAGACACCAAAAAAGTGGCCTATTCCTTAACTGCAGATGATGAGTTCCTGTGAATCATGTCACCGCACACGGCTGCTAGATTTAGTCCAGTTTCCCAGATTCAGTCACTTCCAGATTCCTTTGTAGCCAAAGTCTGATCCAGACCAGCCACAGAAATAAACATCTGCATCTTGTCAAATTAACCGTAGCTTCTAATATGGCATTAATGTTGATCCTCTTCTAGCTGAGGGAAGGGAGGCGATACCTGAAGTCTCCGGTAACTTCTCTTTCTTCTTTTTCAGCAAGTCTGAACGATGGAGTGAATTTGTTTTGTCCTTTGCCTCCTGACAGTATAGGGTGCCCTAAAACACGACCCACAATCTTGAGGACGCATAGGTATAAAACATTTTTGCTTCTAATTTCATGAAGCCCCCTTGCCTACACTGTAATGGAACTGTCTGTAAAAGCGCTGCTATAATATTTCACTGCTTGGCATTCATGCAATTGGGGCTGTAGTTCCCCATTTCTGTACCAGGAATGAATTTGAAATAGATCTGAATTGGGAACCACAGAAGAATTGCTTTTAAGGATAGCATGTATAATTAGGTTAGCAAAAGCCTCACATTTATAAACTAGTTGTTTGCTTGGAAGGCCTAACTCAAGTCGTCCTTTTTTTTAAAAAAAAAAAAAAAAAAAAAAAAACACCTTCCACTACCCAAGGATAGGGTAAAGGGGCAGATTTCCCACAAGCAGAGGTAGGATATGCTGTAAAAATGGTGACTTGTGCAACAAAGACAACACTTAAGCACTGGGAAGATAGTAATTGATCTCTTCAGGCCTGAAGCAGTAGCCAGAAGCTGAGATGAAAATACCTGGGTTATGTAAGAAAAGATAGTACTTTTTTTTTTTTTGGCACATGATGCACAGTGAGTAGCAAGAGCTGAGAAACTTGAGGTACCTAAAGTGTTTTTTGTTATTCAAGCTGCTAACTAATTCTTCTCCCTGCATCAAAACTGCTAGTGAATTATTCATACCACTGGCTACACTTCTCTTCCAGAAGATGATTGCTGCTATTGGCAAGACTAAATCTCAGAGACTCCACCAAGACCAAGCACTTCAGATAGAAGGCAGTAACTGAGCTTCACTTCCTAAGGCAGTAACTGAGCTTCACTTCCTCTTACTGGAGCAGCACATCTCAGGTCTGAGCCAGGATCGTTATACACCTCAGTGAGTATCACTTCCAGCTTATGAAGAGAGACTATCTTCTGTGATGGTGCTCAGAGCAGTCTGGAGCAAACTCATATTAACTTCAGATCTTTGGGTCTTGTTTTCACTAAGATGGAATAAACCCATAGCATTATTGCAAACAAGAGTTAAATCCTTAGGAATTGAGTTTGTCTCTATATGTAAGAGAGAAAGTGAAGCAATAAGCAGTGTAATCTCAAAAATTGGTAAAAGTCATCTCTGAACTCAAAAATGAAGTTTGTGGCTAGCCCCTACCAATAGGATAGGCCAAACCAAAATCTCAGATCCAAACATAACCTCAAACTGAGGAAGCTGAGGTCAGACAATCGCGGCTTGGGTCTGTGTCTACCAAGGCAAAGGCTTTCCTCTAGAAAACAGAGCACTAATGCTCAAGTGGCAATCCAAATTCAAACAAGAAAGAAGCACCAAGAAAACATCTGGAAACAATATTGGTAGGAAGAGAACACGGAGACGTGGCCAAATGCTTAACTGCCAAAGAGGAAAAAATATTAATTACAGGGGCTTTTCCCTTTCTACATTCAAAGATCATCAACTGAGCATCTGTGCAGAATAAAATACTAAGAGACAGAAGAAAGTACATACGTGGCTAAGGAATGAAGAAAGAAGAAGAAACTGCTAGAAAAGCATCTGTGCAGTAGCTAAGGAGAAGGCAGCTGCTTAGCGTGCAGTCAGTTAAGATCTACCCTATAAATAGCATAATCCACACTTATATACTTCTCTCCAATAAAGCCTGTAAGAGCCATCATTTTTCCTTAACAGTCACCAAGCATATATTGAAAGCACAAATTACCTTGCATTGGCAAACAAAGTCTAACTTCTGAGATCTCTATTGCCACAATGAATCTGTTGATTAAGCATCATGATAATGCAAGAAGCCAAATTAATGAAAACCACTGGAAACTTTTACATCACGTAGGATACAGTGGCTGCTGAAGAATGGTATTTAAATGAATTTCAGAGACTGTCTGACAGAAAAAAAATGTTGAAGCAGAGGCCAATTTTTAAAGCAAGTCCTTGCTCTTCTTGAAAAGGTAATTTCTCTGGTGCCTGTTTGTAGAAGCATGTATTTAAAAAAAATAAAAAAATAAAAGAAAACTTACCGTTCACTCCCATGCAGCTTCTTTAGCTTCACCAGAAACATTGCTACTTACACCACGTCAGATTCTCATACAATAATCCCTTAAAGGTAGACTTCCAAACATCAAGAAATGGACAGAGAGGCTCCATTGAGATTTGTGCTGTTCTACCAGGTAATAAGTGATGGATAGAAAAACGCGTGTTTGTTTTGTCTTATAAAAAACAGCTGCACACTGTCAAGAGCACCCATGGCGTGGTTCCCGTTTCCCGCTAAACTTGCTCCCCCCACCCCAGGGCAGGACCCCCCTGGTTTGCTCCTGGCTCTCCCTCCACCTCTGTCATTGCAGACAGAGTACGTGTGGTCTCTGTCCTCAGGGATAAGGTTTGGTACATGCCTTTGAGCTGAGGTTCTTCCTCAAGGGCTGCAAATACAGCATGCAGGAGCCAACACCCCTCACAAAAGCTGGGATACAGTGAAATCTGTTGTCCGTATGGACAGATTTTAGAAGAGCTAGTTCTGCTGCTGACAGCACTTTTAACCTACTGTAAAATTATATAATGGAGTAGGGGACAAATTACTGCTTCTTTCCAGCCCTGCTTGAACTGAGCTTCAAAACCTTTATTTTTCCTGTGATTCACTTCAGCTCCAGCTCAGTTTTCCAGTTAAAAGCCATTTCTGAAGGTGCCTTCACCCAAATGACAATTCAAATAAAAAAAATACTGCATATAGACATTTATTTGTTCTTAATAGCACCCTCCTCAATGGATATATGGTTTCCATACATCTAAGTAAACGAAAAGCAAGCAAAGATGTGAAGAATTTGCAAGAAGGCTAGATCTGATGAGTAAGCAGCTGCTTTATTAGCAGGTGTGCAGCTCTTGATTTAGAGATTTCATTCACTCGGGGCCGAGGAACATCTTTTCTGCATGACACTATAAATGTTGGCAATGACTAGAAATGGCAACACAACATTTTCATTGTTGCTTCCTAGTCTTGTCATCTGGGGCCAACAAAGTTGAACAAGTGATATAAGAAGCTGCTCCTTTTGCGGTGGTGCAACAGTCCCTCACATCCTGATCTGTTCCTTCGTTCTTCCAGCAGAGATGGTTGTCAGGGAAAGCCGAGCCATGAAAACAAACCTGTATCCCTAGTGACTTTCCGCCAGCAGCATGTGTACACGGAGTCTACTTTGGATTTCTAAACTTTCCACCAACATGATGAAATCCTGTTCTCTCCAAAACTGCCTCGTTACTTTCAAAATCATCTGGATTGTCAGTCCTGTATTCAATCCTGGCCAAGAATGATCTCTTAAGATAAATTTAGCATGATTTACAATGCTGAAAGCCTGGCCGTGATAGAAGAGCACTGTAGGGTAAAAAGGGAGCCCAGTGTATCATTTGGTGAAGATAAGAACGGTGGTATTTGTCTAAGAGTGTTGATATGTAACACAAATGCAGCCAGATATACCTTTTCAGTTCTAGAAACCTGCTATCTTTTTAAGGAAAGCTATTCTTTCCCCTGTCTCACATGTCTGTTTTGACCTGACTTAGTATAAGTTCCTGGGTAATTAACAGATACTTGCTATATTTTGTGTTCTTATAGGAAAGAAGGTTCTTAACCCTTTACAGCCCTTTGGTTTCTACAGCATTAAGTCTTTAGGAGGAGCAAAACCTTAACTAGCAACCAAACAAAATAAAGACCTACCCAGATGGGGAAATTAGGAATTTCTTTATTTTCTAGTTAATATTTTAAAAGTGCTATTCCTACTCACCAGATCTAAAAAGGAAATCCTGCAACATGGAATGGCACCGTGTGATTCAAAACCGTAAGTCGTCAGTTCATACTAATGAGAAAGTTAATTCTAATAAGAAAACAATTCCACAGTTGTATTCTCTGATCCATCTCACCAGTAAATGCAAATTCCAATCCAGAAAAATCAATCTGGCTTTAGTCACTAAGAAATTGCCTCTTCTCCTGATAATGACTTCCTCTGTCAACAAAATTACTTTGGAGTAATTGAATTTAGCCAACAGAGAATTTGAGAGCTAGAGTGTGAAATCTTGGCCCTGTAAGAGTCAGTGGCTCAAGACTTAGTCCAGGGTCCTGCTATTGTTAACAAGGAATATTTATAAAGTGTAATAGCCCAGGCATTTTATAGTTTTAAGACTCAAATGCAAATTATCTTTCCATTTTGACCTTCTCTCTATAGCCTACAGACCACTTATTTAGCTAAGACTCATTAAAACAATACAAGAGTCCCCATCTAACTTTTTCTTACTTGAGTAAAATAAGTAGGCAAATCCATCATATTAGAGCTGATAAAAATGGTTCTGTCCATCAAAAAAGATTCATGTTAAAATTTTAATAAAGAAATGGTTTGGTGTAAATATTTTTAAAGACCTATAATCTGCTTTTACTTGGCTCTGACAAGCAACCATATAAGTCAGTAGTTAAAATATTTGTTTTGATAAGAACTAGAGATATCAAAAAAAAACAATCAGGGTTTCAACTTTTGGAACAGTAAGTGATTTCAAAGAAACCAGAATAAATTTTACATTCAGTTCTGGAAAATGACAGTTAATCCCTCACGTATAAACAATTAGCAGGAAGACTTGGAAAAGGGTCCCCATCTGCCAGACACTTCACGTATACCACACCTACCACACTGAAAAGGCAATGAGCAACTAATAAAACCAATAAACAAGTTATTTCCTCCATCATGTAGTAGCATAATCCTATATGTTATTAATATTCAAACAACAATATATGAAAGTCTGAACTCCACCCACTTTATCAGAATGCTAAACAAGCGCATAAATCCCACGTGTACAAGTGACTGTGCATCAAGTAAGGAGAGGAAACACTCCCCGCAGACAAGACAAGAGAAGGGAAGAAGTGCTCAAGTGGCATTGGATCGACTAGAGTTGCTCTTGGCTGCTACAGTCCAAGAGATTTTGGTTTCAAACCAGAAGATGTTTTTAGAAGGGAGCAGAATAGGACTGGGGAGAGATCCTACACTAGACATCAGCTTGTTGGGAAAGTTTCTCTTGCTTTTTGCTCCGAGTCGAGCTGGCTGAGAGCTCCGTCTGGTATTTGAGGTATGTCCCTCCCCGCGCTCTCCCCTCCCGTCCCGCCGCCCCCAGACTCGCCAAAGGCCTCTTTCTACAGCCTGCTTGGAAGGACAACGAGTGAATCACTGACGCTCTCCTGGCTACCGATTCATTCCTCTGGAGGTCCAGGCCAAGGCTGCAAACCGAGACTCCTGCAGTCTTTTCCCAGATCCGTTGCCAAATGGTATGAATGAATCAATTTTTCTGAGCTTCAATTTTCCTGTCTACTTACAAAATACTCTGACGCATGTAGATGAAAGGCTATACAAGTGCTGCTCTCTTAGCAGATGCTATTTCATCCTCTCGAGTTATACTTTGCAACTACCTCCTAAAATGTGGGTATGCATGCATTTTTCATGCTTACATATACATGTGTAAACACACACTATCCAAAAAGTGTATGTATTAAAAGAAATCTAGATTTGAACTCTAAAATTGTATCTTTACTGTTATGTTTAAGTATTTTTGCAGCTATTATCTCTATCCTAATTCTTCATACTAAGGCCCTTTCCTCTTTAATAAGCATCTGTAAAATTCTATTTTGACCACAGGATGGCAGACAGAGTATGATGGCACTATGTTATCTTCACCTTCTACTTTTCAGGGAAAAAGTATATACACAGGGTAAAGCATTTGTTCTTTCATTGTCTCTGTTTCCTCATGCTTTTATTAACTCTGGCCTCCTTAGCACATTACAGAAGGGAATTCCATGGTATGTCTGTTCTATAAATTAAATTGAGAAAGGTAATTTTCAAGAAGAAACAGAAATCAGATGTGCAATTTGCAGGCATGGTCCAACTATTTTATTGTCCATACAGTGCTATTTTCATTACACGAAAATTAAAATTACCGCTACTTCTTTTCCTATATAAGAGAGCTTTTAAGGCTGCTTGCAAGAAATAACCAGCCAATGAATTAAAATATGATTATGTTGTGATCTATTTATTCAATATATACACCCAGGCCAGAGGAAGCTGAATAACAAGCAGCTTAGCAGCCATAAGGTTACCATGGGAATACCCAAGACTCGTTACCAAATTATAAGCTTTTCTTCCTACTGTTATCGTTCTTGGTTCAAGTTTAGTGAATTTTTGAGATTTTTTAATAGCCTTCTGTCCCAAATTCTTGAGAAAATGAGTAATAAGCACCACCAAAAACTGCAGAGGGCTTTCTTTGAGCTTCATGTGCTTTGGTAAAGTCCAAACACAATGTACTCCAGTTTGCAGAGGGCAGCAGTTTAGTTCAGCTATAATGCTGCTTCATATAATTTCCTGGCCGATAGATAAATACAAACCTGACATTGTGCAAACCAGTCAGTTTAGTGTCTATGCAGGTCTTTCTAGAGTCCTGAACCTATTTACATTTTAAAAAGGTAAAGGGAAGTTTTATTTGGCTTTTGGTTTGAATACATTTATTTCTGAACTGAAGGAGAGATGGAAACAATGAGAGGAACTAGAATCTGGAGAAGCATACCATGCATAAACCATGCTTCATATTTAAGTACTATTTATATTGCCAATGGTATTGGCTGAGTCTTTGGAGTGTTTGCTCTGTTCCTACAACACTTTACTACAAAGAAAAACATTCATAATTCAAAACTTAGGAGATTGGAAAGCTAGCTGAAAAGGATAAATATTCTCTTTATCAAGGCTCACTATACACAGAGGGCTACCAACACGTACTAAAGCCAGGCAGGAATTTCAAGAAGCTCTTTATCTACAACTTTTCCAGGAATTTGAAAAAAATGAAACTATTAATAGAGTGGTAAGGAAGGACTGCAGGCCCTTCTGCAATTGCTTTACCAGTGGACCACAGGCATTTCAGAAAAATACTAGATTCAAGAAAGAAATTGGCACAAATTATGGAAAAATGCCATGTCTTAATATCCCATTTGTACCATGAAACATTCCACCATGCAATGCACACAGAGTAACACAGTGAAGCCAAAAAGTAATGTACCAAATTCATTTAAAAGCAGATGACAAGGTAACATAACAAGTAGTAAACATAAGTTAGGTTAAAAAAAAAAAAATTCTCTTAAGAGTTCCTATTAGTTGCCTTATGAATAATCATCAGTGTTTCAGCTGACAAACGACAAAGTAGCAAATGACAACAGGAACACTGTTCATTATAGCCTGGCAACTGGATAGACAAAAGTCCCCATACTTAATGTTATTTCTAGTTCATTAACGGTGGGACTTGTTATAAGTGTTGGTCACTGGCTTCCTCTACTCCACTGCCTTACACTTCTTCCACTGTTATGAGACTAATTTCTTATGTGTGAAGAAAGATTTACAGTTTACTTGATCGCTTGGCACCACTGACAAAAACAAACAAACTTCCCTTGTGAAAAGCAAAACTGAAACCCAAACCAATCTTCTTCAGTAGTTTTTTTTAATCTGCAAGCTTCATTAGCAAAAGGAAAACATTCTTATGACTAGCAATAAACACTCTCTTTATCTCTTCTTAGAGATTTAAAAACAAAAAGATAAAAATCCAGTAAAGCTTGCTATAAAAAATTTTCATGGGCAAATATTCTGTGGGAGACATTCAAGTACAAGAAAGCGTCACTGGTTTTGGTCTTTAAAGTAAACAAGTAGCACTCCAAGATAGCATACTACACCCAAAATCATCACTTTGAGGATAAACACTTCAGAAGAGAAACAGCAGAAGCAGCATTTTCACATGTGGGGAAGATAAAACCCAACCTACATTCATAAAATGCAAGCAACTATAAAGTAGTATTAGCCACAAATAAGAGTTATCTTTTCTTCCCACTTTGGGCTGCATGTACTAAATCTTTAAAGGATTAAGCTTTAGCCCAAGTGAAATCACTAGCTAAACATCCCTTTTGCTTTCAGGAAGCTTGCTTTTTTTTTCCTTCCAAATTTCTATCAAGCTATCACTTTTCAATTATAGAGTTCCTCGTAATAGTTTGCGCTCTTTCTTAGACTGCACTAGAGAAATATAAGATTTCCTTTTTAGACTGAAAGGGAAAGTGATGCCCAATCAAATGAGGGGTAAATTTTTATACATCCAAACTAATGTTCAGGAACCAGAGAATTCTCTATGCCAGCATCCCTAGGTAGAGTCCCTTGCAGTCTTATGATTTATGTGCTAATTAGTGAGCTGGAAAAAGATGGATAAACCAGGGTCTTACCATTTTTTATAAACTATTAGATTTAGAAAGAGTTCAAACCAACCTATAGGATTCCCCCCCCCACCCCCGACAAGGAAAACTCTGGGCAATTTGTATTACAGCAGACTAGCAGGTACAAAAGTCTGGTCTTAAATTAGTACAATACCTTCATTTCTGCAACTTTTTCTGCAAAATTTTATGGTATTTCCACCAATTTTCAGTTTTGCTGAATTTCTGCAACACACTGCATCAGTTTGTCGACCTACCACAGGTTTGTTCATATTTACCCAATTTACTGCTATTAGAAAGGACAGAAATAAAAGCACAAGGGTTCCTTTCCTTAATGTTTCTTTGTGAAAACAAAGACAGGAAACATTTTTCACCCTTACGAGACCAATTCCTTTTGTGTGAGTACAGAGCTGCAGTTTTACTTTGCACATAATATTTCGCTCTGTCATCCAACGAAATCAAATAAATCTGTTAGGGGCATTTCCAGCACAGAACATAAGCCATTCTTACTACGGACCTCTTTCATCCTCAGTCTTTTATATGCTGGCTATACTTTGTCAACAGGAATTTGCACTCTCAAATTATGTATTTTACCCACTTACCTCAAAGCATTGCGTTTTCACTTCTTGTGTGTTAACACATTTATTTCTACAGATCTAGAAACGATTTACATCACTCAAAAACTACATCAATTTCCTTACTTCATTCCCCAAGGGAAAAAAAAAAATCTAGTTTAGTAAAACAACCCAAATCAGTGCAATTTAAAGAGAAGGACACACAAAGTAAATTACCAACCTCCTCTCTTCCGGGGGCCTTGCTTCCTCAGGTCTCAGTGCCTCTGCGTAGACGTCCATCAAGCCTTGGTGCCACTCTACGATTGCTCTTACAGGTTGATAAGAGAGAGAAATGTATCAGAAACCAAGAGCTCTAGCTTGACTTCTAGGACATCAAGAGAAGAAAAGCCTCAGTCTCCCACATACACCAAGAAGGTAGTCTTGAAGCCTAAACTGTAACAGCCGGGTTGAGACTTCTGTACCTTCTGAGATAATAATCTGCTATGCAGCAACTGAGTTATTTGTTCCTGATTTGGTCAGGGAAAGCAACAGAATAGTTTCCATCAGTGGATGGAAAGAACCCAGGTAAACTTAGAACTGCTCTCATTTTATGTTTTTAATCTGAACTTTTTTTCTAATTAAAATTTTTTTTGGCATATTTTGCAAATATTTTTAACTTAAATAATGGAAATAAGGCTTCATAAATAATAAGCTTTCTTAGAGAAAACCCTTATTTTCCTTTTGTCTGAGGAGACACTAAAACAGCTCAAAAAATGTATTCTGAAAAATGTATAAAATGAATTTTTGTCAGTAAAATAGGACATCATAATAGGACCTAGTTAATATGTTATTAAGATATCATTAAAGGCAACAAATTTAAGAATATGTTCCTTTTCTCAGCTCTTTCTTTAAACTATAAATTAATTTTTAAGTTTAATGCCAAACACTGCTATATATTCCAACCTGCCTTCCATTTTAGACCCACCTTAAACTTCACCCCCATATCCAATTTTTATTTAATATTTTTAGGAAATCCACTCAGATCTCCAGGATTTTTATTAAATCCTCGAATTATTTACAAGATTTTCAATAGAAATATTTTTTCTACTGAGCAGCCATCAGTCTCGCAAGCGTTGGTGGGAGAGAACTTTGCCATCCACAAAGATTTACGCAAATTTAATGAAGTGAAAGATGGCCTGACTGAAAAGATTTTCAGCAGACAAAGCCTCCGTAGTTCCTGACTGTGTTACTATTTTCTTTGGCCTGAGACCCGAAGGACAACAATGCTGGCAACAAACTGGCGCATGTGGAAAGCTCAGGAGCAGATTGGTCTCATTCCAGATTGCTCTGTCGTGTTTGACTAGATAAAGGATAGGCAGGGCTTTCACTTCCAGATGGATTGCAGATACAAGGAGCAAACTGACTGGATTGTTAATTCAGAAGCGTTCCAAACTTTCCCAGACCTAGAGAAAATAGGAACAGCACAGCAGCTTCGCCGTTTCCTTGCAAAGCATTGCACAGACTTTGGAACTGCAGAACAGACCGCAGCAGCGGTCTCGCGGCATCAGGCTCCCGTCGCCAGCAACGGTCAGAAGTAGTCGCCTGGGCAAGAGTACAATCACAGGGTGTAATACAACAAAACTGTGCCCAGGCAGGCCCCAAACCCCAGCGGTTCAAGGATGTGGGTTGACTACCCTCACTGGACTTCTCTCCACGAACTTTGCCAATCTGCTCTGGTAAACTTTGAGCATCTGCACCTTAACTCCGCGTTGTGTGGAAAAGCACCTCTGCTTTCAACCTGGCTCCCACTCGTTTCATTTGGGGCTTCTTTATTCAAATAGTCTCTTCCAATTAAAAAAAACCTACCCTACTCCCCTTCCCTCCACTTGAGACTAAACAGGCTCCAGCATTTGTCCTCAATGCGCTGCCCTTAATATGAAATAGTGCCATAAGCTTTACAGGAAGTAAATATACTAGCACTTTAAGTATAAATATGTTGCAAACTTGACATAAACTTTTAGGTACTTGCAGGCAAAGGACACTTTGAAGCTGTACCTGCAGCTGAAGTCACTGAAATTAGCACTTACATCAACGACCTGCATGTAGAAAAACAGTCAGTTTAAATTACCACATGAAATTCTTTGAAAAATGTTTGTCTCTATATTTGTCTATTTTTCCTAGTAGTAGAGAATAACTTATTTGCTGTAGATTTTTATGCCAGGTATAAGACCTGTTAGGCATTAGAGCTACATGCAGTATTGTATGGAAAGGGACTTCTCAGCTAAAAAATGATGAAGAGGTTAGTAGTTTGGCCTTATTTTTGAATAGCTATGCTTTATGATATCATACACAATTTTGGTTGGACATGTGCATAAAATGATCCTTTCAGGAAGAATGTCTACAGCCAGGAGCCCTTCTCACTTATTTTTCAGGATTGTTTTTAGAGAAAGTTAAATTTGGCAAGAATAAAAATAGGCTGTGGTATTTTCACGACATTCCTAAAGTGCCTCCACAGGGTTCTGGTCATAAAACATCTCATGTAGGGAGTAGTTCTGATGTCTTAACGGCTACAAAATTTTCCTCTCCTCTGCAGTAGAACCATTTATTAAATGAGCTTCTGATTCTGAGCATTTGAATGGTGCTACAGCACCATAATGTTTTTGTTCCTTTCAGACAAGAGGTAAATAAGAATGGGACCAACTTGCCAAGAACAGCTCCATTTATTTGCTCAAACAACATTTCAAGGATACCTGCATATCTGTTTTTGAAACATGCTTGTACCTCTATTCAATCTTCCATGTCTGTTTTATCCAGATACAGGTAAATTATGTCTACTTAATGATGAAAAATATCCTGCATTTATCTTACCGTCTTGTTCAACTAAAGAGTATCTCAATTTCACACCTCTGTCATTTGACTTTATAATATTATTGATAATTAATTCATGAAACGTTTATTCCCTTTGTGTCAATGACATTTAAAGAAAAAATCAAGCCTTACCTGTGCATTATTTTGTGCTCCATATTTCTCAGAATAAGGTCCCTTGTCTCTGCCTTCCTTGATCCTGGCTGCATATATGCAAAAGTAGGCTGCCACCCACACTATTTTTTTTTTTGGTCCCAATTGGAAAGCTGGCATCTGGCAAACACGAGAGACGCAAAGGGAATATGGTTTGGACAGAAAGTAACGTGTGCACATATGCCTGAGCAATGACGGGATGGACAAAGCAGTCTAAGGGAACAAAAACGTTCATACCTCAAACAGCCAAAGTGCTCTCAGGCTGATTAATGCACATGACTGAAGTACAAGAATTAAGAAACTTCTCAAATTGAAAGTAACGCTATAAAGATCTTCACTCTGTAATTCATGACAGCACAGTAAAGACAGGTCTGAAAGAGTATGCAACTAAGTTTTAAGAAAAACACTGTTCTACTGCACCAAGACCTTGGATGACTGCCATACTTTATGTGGTATGTTTTAAATAATGACCAAACATTTCAAACAGCTTATGTTCCTTGGTGAATCACAGTTTACGAAAGTGATTCAGAGAAGGCCAGTCTAAATTTGTCTGTGTCAGCAGTTCATCGTTCTATTGTGCACCAGCCCACATACCATTAAGATTACCTAGTATTTCAGAAGATAAAAATTGGGTTTTAGTTACTTGCATCTAATGCTTTATGCCTGAAATTTTCATGCATTGTGCCTATGTCATGCTAGTGAATCTTCCTTTAAAAAGCTGTAATGTCCTTGTGCTTTCATGACTTAAAATTTGGTAAGGGATAACATCTCTTACAGAAACGCTTTTGGTTACTGCTGTGCTCAAACGGTTACTGCTGTGCTCAAACGGTTAGAAGCCTTCGGGTAGGGGGAAACCGCATCTCCTGCGAGCTCAAATAATTCAAGATCTAAAAATACCAGAAGATTTCTTCCTTACAAAGCACAATCAGTTTTCTCCAAGTTTATATGCAATATGTCCCCAGGGAGCAAGACGTAATTACAGTGGCAAAAAATAATTTCTCCGTAATGATTGTGCTGAGTGCAGACAGGGCCTAAGAACAGAATAAAGTTGTCTCTTCAGGTACCCTCACTGGCTCCATCTCTCCATCCTTTCCGCCACCAGAAGATGATGGAGAAAGACATCGCCTTCCAACATTAACAACAGAGGTCAGATACACTTTTCTCTCGCAGAAGAACAACACACTACCGTTATCAGTCACCAAGGCACTTTAAGCAACCAAGACCTGAGCAGTAATTTCTCTAGTCCTGCTGCTGTATTATGGGGAATGGACTATTTACCTTTGATAATTGGAAGAAAATGCTTTTTAAATTTAAAAGGAAAATTACTACTCTAAAACCACAGATTTTTTAAAAGGAAAAGTAAAGTTGCAAACCTTATTTTCACATAACACCAATGGAGGCATGCATATTGTGAGAGATTAGCAATCTAAATCAAGAGAAAGCTTAAAATCTGAAGTATTAACTGTGCCTACTTTGAAGGCTAGGTCCTGATGCCTTAAAGCACTGTAAAACATCTCACAGCTGTAAAGTATTGATCTGCCATTCCAGCTGAAGCTATGAAAATGAAACACTTTCATGCCCAGTCTGTACTAAATCAGATGTTAGGATGAGCTTATACTAAATACAATTTGCTTCCTTTCTCCTCTCTTTCCTCTCCTCCTCCTTCACCTCCCAGAAAAAGGGAGGAAAAAAAGTGGTGCAAAGCCATTAGTATTTGAGCAGCTCTTTTCACATGGGAGCAAAATCCTCAGAAATAAAAAAGTTCTGGTTTCAAGCCAGAAGACTGATTTCTGCATAGATTTGTTACTATGTGACTTCATACCTCCATGGCCAACCCCAGGCACACAGAGATATTTAACAACTGTAAACCAGTATGAAGCGGCAGATGCAGGCACAGAGGGGACAACATTCAAGACTCAGAACACAAGAAAGACTTTAAAGAAAAATGCAATTTTCCCCACTTCCTACATAGCACAGCATTGCTCTGAAGCACTGCATGTGGTATGACTGACCTCCATCACGCAGACCAGACTTTCCGTGCAACTTTGGAAGTCCCAAAGCCAAAGGTTGTAACCAAGCTGAGAGAGATCCTACCTTTGAACTGTTGCTTCTTCTGCTGTTCTAATGTTCTTCTATTAAGTACCTTGACTATATTTTATTTGGTTAGACTATCACACAGAAGATTCTTGTACAGAACAAACGCATGGGACTGCCATTTTTTTTTTCTTGGTGATTTATTACTTCTGGAAAGTTAAACTTCTGGATCAAAATTCATTTCTTTTTTTTTTTCTCCTCTTCAGAAAATCTCTTTTGGCTGCATTTAAAGCAATCTCTCTACGTTTCCTTAGCAGCATGTCAGAAAGTCAACTGCTCCTAAGAACATGCTGTACAGATCTGTGCCAACAGCTGGTCAAAGGAGCAATTCTGCAGGGTGAATTTTGAGGTTTCCTGAAAACTGCTTCACCCCCTTCTCATTTCCACTCCACAGGGTACCCTAAAGGATAACCACCATCCTATAAATTAGACATAATTAAACAGCTCTTATGAGATATGTCAAACTAGAATACAATTATATTAAAAAAATAGAATAACTATCATAAACAAAGTTTCATTGAAGACAAGAAAGGCACCTCTTTCCAATTTTTTTTCAATGTCTGATTTACATGCAAGAACTGGATTTTGAAATCAGGTGATGTTAAAAGGTTCTTTGCAACTGTCAAAGAGAATATGTGCTTCATTATATTCAGAATAATCTGTTCGAATAACTTGTCAAGATAAAGGAGGACTCTGGAAAACCTTGCTGGAGAATGATTTGAAATGACTCGTCCACCTTTTGGGTACGAGAAAAACCCTGTGCCATCAACTCATTTCACTTTTACTGTTGGCTTGATACTAACATGCTGTCAGAGACTGTCTTAGCAGCACGCTAGAAAGAAGGAAGAGAACAACTGGGGTTTCTTGAGGGTCCTGAATGAACTAGTAATTATGGGAACTCCATAATTTAGCAACTCTGCTAGTGTAAATCAGGTGTTCCTTGATTCCCTTTTGACCTGCTGATATCAACTCTAAGTATGTGTTTTATAAAGGCTTCGCCCTGGAATCCAGGCTGTGCTATATAGCCAAAAAAATCTCAGCAAAAAAACTCAAGTCATTTCTCAGACACCTCAGCCAAAGGGGGCTCCTGAGATAGTGGTAGGGAACACAATTACCTAACAAAACCAGTAAAGATGTTTACTCTCCCATGCAAGGAAGTGATGAGTCAAGGAACGAAGATTCAAAGGAATACTTACTGCTTTCGCAACTGAATCCAGTGAAGACTGTATGAGAAACAAATCAAAAGAATTGAAATACATGAGTTCTTTAAAAATTTCATGGCAGTAGCTGAAAAGAAAAATGTAGGCATATTCATTCAAAGAGAAAAATAAAAGGAAAACTGGTATGTGCATGTGAGAGGAAGGCATGCCAAGGGTTCCTTTCTAGGCTTTTCCCTCTTTGAATAACTTCATCTCCTTACTTCTTACATGCTGCAAAAGAAAGGCTATTGCACTTTGAATTAACATTTATTCCAAAAATAAAATAAAACAGGGAGAAAAGCCATTACAAAAAAAAGATCACAATCAAATAGAAGCCACTATTAGTGCCTCACTGAAAATCCATCTTCCTTTTTGGCTTTTCACGGTCTCACTCCTATCACCTCACCCTAACAATGGAATGGCAACCCTTTGGAAGGAAATGGAGACAAATACATATTAGAATTCCCTGTTGTGCAGTAATGTTAAAGACAACTAAATGTGTAAAAACATTACTGAACACCCTGAACATTATTTAGAAGTATTAGAGAGTCAGAATAGTCTATGAATATGAAAAATAGAAGGGTGGGGGGGGGGGTGGAAACACCATCCCCTCCAAAACTATATACCCTCTATTTAGTTAAAAACGTAAGGAATTTTCTCCTGCCCATATCCTGCTCTCTCTCCTCTTATCCAAACCACTGAGTCTCGGATTCAAGTATTTACCACTGAAAAAATAAAGCTAGGTAAAAGCAAAACAGGTCTGATACTTTACCAATGTCTCATTTGTTGCAGAGCACCTTTATATCCTTGTACTCCTACGGTCTCACAGACACTGATGGAATTAAAGCTGCTACCTTCCTCCCAACGTATTTATCTTCTATGTCCCAAATCCAAATTGGTTAGAAGACTCAGAAATTGTTTTTAATTCCTTTAGAATTACTGAAAATTAAAAATAACTTCCCACTAGTGGCAATTCCATTTAGCCTGTATGAGCTACTGTACCAACACACTAACAGCACAGTAAAGCTTTCAGAACTAATTCAGGTGAACTGTTAAGAACAAACTTTTCTCTAGTATCTATCAATGCCTAAGAAGTGAACGAGGGCTCTGTTGTCCGCTGTATACGTTGCCACCTACCTGAAAGGGAGTTGTTAACCTTGGCAAATGTTTCATCGAAAGAAATAACAAGAGAGGATTTTCGCAATGTAAACCTAACCATGGTAAACGCATTTTCCCCTCCAAGAAACGTGCAGCACATTGAAATACACCATTATAGCAGAGAAGATGAATTAATAAATGTAAACATGCAAATTTAACAATACGTTAAGCCATCATATAAGTAAATGTTGAGAGGAAAAAAAGGAAGGAAAACCTAATGTGACGCAGAAGTAAAACATAATCAAATAACCTACAAATTATGCCAAAATGCAAATAACCTACACATTATACAAAAATTTCTGCAAAAACAGTTCCCGCGTTCTGCATTCAAGGATGTGCGGGTGTGTGCGTGTGTTGCTGCTTTTCCAAGAAAACATCCTCATAACACTAACCTGCCTTTACCTGATCCAGTGGTAAAAGGATTACTCTGTTCTGAGTTACCCTAAGAGACCACAGGCAAACTCAGAAAAAAGGCCATTAACAAAGGCTGCTTTCAGTCTGAGAAATATCCTGAAAATATTCTCAGCTGTACAGTTTGCAGAAGCACAGACAGAGAAGAGAAGAGGCCATCCAGAGAGGAAGCTCACTAAGACAGGGGTGTTTCCAGTGTGGAAATAAAGTTGGGGGATAAATTTACCCACCTGAGAAGATTAACCTGAAGTGGAGAAAAGCTGACAAAGTAAAGAGAAATGAAAAGAAAAAAAACAAAGAATTTATTGTGAAGAGTCATTCCTTTCCAAACCAGCCTACTTTACTACAATATTAGAAGTACTACATTTTGATGCATTTGCTTCAGTATAACTTTAAGTCCAGTTACTTCCCAGGTCTCAAAACAACAGAACAGGGAAATAAGCAAAACTGATTATTTTAGATAGAAATAATCTTTGAATTCTTTCACAATCTTTTCAGCTCTGAATAAAGCTTCTGTTTAAGAAAAGCAATTTAAAGCTTCTTCAAATATTAGCAGGTATAAAGTGATCTACTGTTCAGACTACCAAAAAAAAAAAAAACCTCTGCTATATAAAAAAAGGAAGGTTGGCATAGAAGACAAGAAACATACCTCTTGCTGTGGGCATTTGTAATGCAATGTGAGTGTTTGTGCGTACGCACAAATTCACAAAAGAAAATTTTAATAGTAACAATATAAATAAGGTGAAAACTGGTAACATGAAGAGAAACTATTACCAATCAAAACATCTATAATTCCTTTTTAAATTATTTGACAGTAAATAGAGTTTCTGTAAGGACAATAGCAATATGCAAAAAAAAAAAAACTACCTAAGGCAGTCAAGTAAAACCTGCTGGAGTAATTTAAAATTACCCTTTATTTTTCACAAGTTTTTCCAATACATTGTGCATTTTGGCACGGTTGCTTTTGAGCTAGTTTGCTTCAAGTTTCTTTAAATTACAAACAGTAGATACAGTAGGAATATTTTAAACGGATTTCTTTAAAATAAACCACAAGTCAAAACCCTTAGCTTTAAAAGGGAGACTTCCACAATTTCATTTTCCTGATACAAAATTCAAGTAATTTTAAATAAGAGTAGAAAATTGGCTTTATAAAACATCCTGATATTAAAATTTACCAGTGTTCTGAAAATAAATGTCAGATTTCCAGTATCAATTAGGTGCAATTACACATTTAGAAAAATTACTCATTTAAAATGAAGGACACTTGGTGAAGAAAAGTAAATTTTTAACAGGATGAGTTCTTAAAACAAATGATAAAACCATTCTTTGCTTAGCTAAATCATTTAATCATTAATCTATCTCTGTAATTAATTCATTTTTCTTCTGAAGTTGTACATTTTGGAACGGAAAATGAATTAAGGAGAAAGGCTACTGAGATGTCCCATTAAGTATATTCCAGCAATGGAATTATTGCTTAACCCCAACAACTGTACATGAAATTCACTTGATAGTTTTCTTACTTTGTGGTTTTTTTAATGGCTGTTACCAAAGATACACACCCCACAACTGTAGCTGTGTCACTTTACTGATAAAAACCACAATAAACTTTCCAAATAATTTTGTGTCTAAAATTTTCTTGCAGCAAAGAAATCGATTTATTATAAAATGCTTTTTCCTCCTTACCCATTCTTTGAGACAGCAGAATGGAAAAATAAGCAGGACATGTTTACTTTGTGACTCAAGGCTCAGAGCAGATATTGAGAAATCTCCAACAAGTCAAAAGTATTTTTCCTCCCCCCCCCCCGGCCCCAACGTCCCATTCTTTTAGCCCAAAGTAATCTTGCTGTCTAGGAGCAGTTACTTAAAGTTTCTTTTATCACCATCTTCTGGAAGAAAACTATAAATAAATGTTTATGTAAAGAATCAAACACTGGCACTGAAGAGGGCAAAATATAAAATTAAGGATCAATAAATGATACTGCAATGTATCTTGTGCCATTTAAGATAGGAAGTCCTTCATGTAAATGAGTCAGTCTTCCGGGGTGCATGAAACTCCATCCTTTCCTGGGAGACTCAATGGAACAGTTGTACCTAAGAAATTTGCATCCACCTCCCTGTAACAAAAAA
The DNA here is from genome assembly GCF_040807025.1 of Struthio camelus. Taxonomy (NCBI): domain Eukaryota; kingdom Metazoa; phylum Chordata; class Aves; order Struthioniformes; family Struthionidae; genus Struthio; species Struthio camelus. The sequence goes on from NC_090950.1 coordinate 16,764,016, forward strand.
TTAAAAGAAAGATCTTTTACCTTTCATTATACTTGAGTAGATTCTGTTTCATTTATCCACAGCTTAAAATATTTTGCTATTATTAATAGGCTGTTAACAATAAGTAAGTTTTACTATCCATAGTAACAAGGTACCATCTTCAAAGCAATACATATGAGGCATGCGTTTACAATAATGGAGATTTCAGCTCATTTTAGTATTCTCTGCAAAACAATTAATCCAAGTAGCAATTCTGACATATATTATTGAACGGTCCTTTGATAACCTTACTACAATTGGTACCAGAGAGTAGCAAATCATATTTGAAGAACCTGTTCTAAGACAACATTTCTATCCAGGACAGCACTTAAATAAATCTTAACTGTCTTCCTGGCTTTTATTTCTGAACAGAAGCGGTATTCTCTCCTAGTCAAGGCTGAATATTCCTGCCACTGTGCTTTCTGTCTCCGTACTCTGGGGGTTGTTTTATTTGAACCAATCAATAGTAAAGCAGGAAATAATATATCTCAGAAAAAAGAGAAAAATATGGTTGAATATTTTGTTTTTGTGGTCGAATTAAAACAGGAGTCAGTTGAAAAAACAATTTTGTAAAGAAAAGAAGCTGCTGGGGGTCAACTTAGGACTCTACAAAATAATTTTAAAAAAACCTGTTTTTCACAATACAAAAATGGAGCATTTCTAAAATGTCAGAAATGAAACCATTCGTATCTCCAAAGTTTTCCTTCCATACCCAGCCCACCACCTCCTTTGGCTTCCATTGAAACGATTTGTCTAATCCAGCTTGATTGCACCAATAGTTTTGGACCCTGCAATCTGCAACTGAGCAAATTTAGTATCTGTCAGAAAGCACCCAGCAATAATATATCTCAATTTGTACTGCACATCCTTTCCTCTTCCACATGGCCTTTAAGTAAATCCATTTGGGGCCTAGCACGGAAACAAACGTTAGACACTCAAAATAGAAAACTTTTTATTGCACTAAACAAGTTGCAGACTTACTTGAAAGTCCTCTCCTACTTTGTTGAGAGCAATGTTGATTGTGAACGTAGAGGAGTCATGATGAGGTCTGAGTGAACGTTGTCTGTCAGGGCTATATTTTACAACAAAATTCAGTAAAGCATACCCCTGAAACAAAATACACAGTCAGACTTCAGCACCTGAATTTCCATGTCAAGTCCAACCAAACAGGATAAGTATTTTATCAAATATATCCTAAGAAATAGTCATTCCACACAGCTACTGCCTGCAATAGTTTTAAACACATACCTTTGTGTAATAGCCAGCAAAGACTTTTAGTGTTACGGGGGCAATAAACTCTCTTATGAAATGTAGCCATTCATTATCCAGCCCGATTTGCTTCATATGAATATCATCAGTTGGGACATTTTCATAACCTCCAGAAATACGGCTGTCCTAAGGAAAGCACCATAAATAGCCTTGAAATACGAGCACAGAATGCTTCTGGCACTTCTTCACATGCTTACTTGAAATCTGCAGAGTCACAAAGCTACAACAGCGCTACGCCTCAGCGGGCACATCTGAGCTAGCTGTGCATTAATGTCACCGCTAGCTGCTATGGGAAAAAAACGCTGAAGTAACAAGGAACAGGAACTGAAACATTTTAGAAAGGTGAGTCAATATTTGCATGTGTTGCCCATATGTAAGGGCTTCATGAAGGTAACTCTAAGGTAGGTAACAGCTTTAACAACTGTGATACAAAAGGAACTAAACAACGCAAGTTATACCAGGTCAACAGAATACAGGTCTTCAACTTGCCATGGCAATAAACCTAGGAAAATAATGTAAAGATAAAAGTATGATACAAAATGCTTTTTGGAGGCTCCTCCCTGCAGTGAAGTCATGATGGCTGTAATTTATCTCTTTTCCAGAACACAGGGTTTGTGAATATGACAAACCTTCCTGTTGTTAAGACTCTGATTTTAGCAACAGTTAATGAACGTTTCGAACTTTGTGCAAACACAAACACAATAGCTCATAGTATTTGTGAGTGACTGTTTAGAGGGATAAGTCTGAAAAATTAGTACTTGAGATAAAGGAGTTAAAACTTCTCTAAACAATTAAGAACATTCATCCATTGTGGATCTGCAGCGCTACAGCAACTGCACCGCTGTTAGCGTCTGGATTCACTAGTTCAAGGTTAACTGAGGAATGTCTCCAAAACTGCTGAAGAACAAACTATGCGGTAGACAAAACTAAGCACTTTATGCCACAGACCAGATGTCCTAGGTAATTAGCAATTGTTGGAATGTTGGAATTGCAGTATACTACTACTTACTATTGTCAGTTTACTCTTAATAGGAGCTTTTTTTTTTTTTATATAGACTGACACTTACTTGGTGTTTTCCACCAGACCATTGTCCAAAATGTTCCATTTCTTCTACCAGTTCATCACAGGCAGTCTCGGAAAATATGGGAAACCAAAACACATCTGGACATGGCTATTAGGGGGAAAAAACAAAAAAAAAAAAATCTACGTTCATTTCTTTCAGTAGAGGTTATTACTGCTATCTTATTTTCAACTGCTATCTTATTTTCAACTGCTAAAAAAGCTCAGGTCCAGGACTTCTTCACTTTTCTGAGTCAATAAGGAGTATCAGTAATTCTGTGCTGAGTCATAATCCACATACATCTAAATAATTAAAATTCCTCTTGATCTATAACATAGTCTGGCCTCATTTTGTGGGAACAAAGAGGCACATTGTATGTCACCACCCATAACTAACAGTTCACATCTATGTACCCCAATATTCTGTGCCTTGGCTGTTCTAAGTGACAACCTCGGCTTTCTAGATGTGAACTATTAAGAAAAACAGGTTTCAAACATAACATGGCTTTAAACTTGAGAACAATTTATCCTGGCTTCTTCAGGAAAAAAGTTAATTGAATCATTGTGCCTAATTGTCACAGAACTCATCAGCCACCATTGACACAATGATTAAGATCTTAAAAGTATTATGTCCAGACAGTTACATGAAAGCAGGCAGTCAGAAAAAAGACCTCTAAGCATCCAACAAGGCTAAGGAAAAGGCTTCCTTTGGGGTTAATATTTATCAGTCCTTAGAGAATCCATATGAAAAGCATACCCAGAGAAAAGTGTCTGTAAGAGCTTGCCATTATTAGAAACCAGAAAACACATCCATCAAGTACAAACCCTAAATCAACCACAACCGCATTTTGCGGAAGGGAGCTACTTAGACAATTATTTTATTCCGAATAATTGACCAATTATCCGGATTTCTCTCATCTAATTTTCAGAAGTGCAAAAGTTCAGCTCTTCTCCAAGTCTCAACAGGTGTACAGCCACAGACCAGAACAGCATTACTGTACGACAACTTATTATTAGTCAGTCCCACAATTATATAAGACAACTACTCTTAGTCTTTCTCTAACAATATTTATACCTACCTGTTCTACTATATTATCAGTGAAGATCTTGGAGTAGTTGGGATTTATATACGTTTCCTTCCAGTCCTGAAAAGAATGATTTTGATACATTAAGAACTCACTTGTTCCAATTTAAAGTGATAGAAAAATTAATTGACATTCTGCTCTACTGAAAGCATGAGAAAACTAAACATCTCTCATATCCCTAAATGAACTGGGTCCCATCATCTCAAAAACATGAGATCTGATATATTAGGGCCATATCTGTAACTCCTTACTCAAGTCATTAGCTGGTGTGTTGGCGTAGGCTTAAATGGATGGTACAGAACAACTTTTAGTACACCATCAATATTTAGTGCATAACAAAAAATAATAAAAAAACCACAAAGTTCTCCAGGCAAAGGTCATAAAAAATTAAGTTCTTTAAAGACAAACTTTAAAATAGTTTTTAAAATAAAATAATTATTTCATGAATAATTAGATGCATACCACAGGATTTTCAAATATCTGCCAGAGGTCGTTGTTGTAATGGGAGGTATTGTAATTGGCTGTAGAAATAAGTCTTCCAAATTCATGTCTGTTGGTAATGTACATGAAAACACCCTATACCAAACAGAGAAAATGTCATTAGCAAAATCGTCTATTTCAGTAAAAATGACATTTTAAAGTCTTTGTGTTTGTTTACGCCTGCACTTGTTTTATGAAATATCACATACTTGTACATAGATATTATACCTATGCATTGCTCATTTTCAATTCTGAGTATTTTAAATCTTCAAATGGTTGACTCTAATCAGTCTAGTGCAAGTGCTTTTTTTTTTAAATGAACACTTATTTGAACTTATTTTTAAGTGAATTAACCAAAATATGTTGTTCATAACGCAAAACCACCGACAGCTATAGAAAAGAAAAGCAGACTCCCCCCCCCCCAAAAAAAAAAAACTAAAGCAGACCATACTAAGTGTTTAACACACTGACAGTACTTGCTCTCATACTGAAAACAGTCATAAAAGAAAACCATCATCTAAGGTTTAGTTTCTCATTAAAAATGGAAAGAATGAGCTAACAGAGGAAGGTCTAATGGAAATCAGAACAAGAAATATGTTTCAGAGTATTAACTACATGATCCTTCTGGTGAATTGGCCTGAAATAAAAAGGCATTGGCAAATACAACACACAGTAAGATTCAGATCAGGGTACAAAATAGCTGAGCCCTTAAGTGTTCTCCCTGAAGCAAATAGTGAAAATACGTGCAAAATATTAAAATGTGCTGTGATAAGGCTCTATTATCAAGCTATTAACAGAAGATATTAAGAGAACTCTTGATTAGAAGTAAGAGCAGAAAATACTTTCTTTTCTTAAGAAGAAATTTAGTTTTTTTTATTTTATTTTCTTGTTTTTCAGACCAAAACTTCATTTTAGAATTGTTTGTGACTTAGTTTTGCAGCAGATGAAGACGTTCCCATTTGGGTGTTTTGTTACTTCTATCTATGCTTCTGTCTGAAAAGAGTTAAATTGTCAGAATGATAATGATTATGTTAAACACATGCCCATTTTTGGGCTCTTATCAAATCACTAACTAGCTACAGCAGGGAGAATAAGGAGAATCCAGGAGAAGATAAACAGCTTTAAATGACACTGATTTTACACCTGCCTTATGTGGTCACTGGGCCTGGTTTACCTGCAAACAATTTGAGCTGTATTCTGATCTTATACCACCATAAATCTTGAGAAGATGGGGGGAAAATCCATTTGTACTAGAAATCCTTTGAAAAGTTTATCCTCTTAGGAAATATGCCAGAACATTTGGGATAAATCAGCGTACTTGGAGTGAGAAGCAACTTTGTCATGCACAGGATCATAGCTCACAGCCAAGGTTCCCTTCCTTCCTTGGGCTGCTGAACCAATTTTAGGTGCTGATGCACAGATCACGGGATGCTTACGCCGATACGTTTCAAAAGGACCTGGACTTAGGAAGCGCTGAGAAATCTCCCTGAGGGAGCGACAAGCATCTCTAAGAAGTTTTGGACTGCTCACGAAGAACCTGTCCCTGGTGAAAACTTGAACCTTAGAAGACTGAAGAGAAAGCCAGAGCAGTATTTTGCTAAGAGTAAGTGGACAGAGGAGAACGATCTTCCTGAGGTAGAATAATACTGCATGTAATAATAACTAATGAATAAAAAAAAATAAAGCAACACCTTTGGGGGTCTGAGCATATGGAATGTTTCCGAAGAAGGGGAGTCTTTTTCCCTTTGTAAAGTCTAAAATGAAGGAGAATCATCACATCAGTTGACTGATACAAAGTCTCTTTCTCTTTGTCCAAGTACTATTAGATTTCCACAGTTACATTAGGGAAATAGCAGCCTTTGACCAAAAGCTGATATGCCTTTACAGACAACATGCATCTCCAAGCCAAGCTCATAATGTACATGTCAAAGCTGTTTCCATCAGCCCCTTCTTATCTGCTGCAATACAAAAACAAGCAAGTACCAGACCATCTTGCAGCACAGACTGAGAAAGAGAAAAAGAGAAGGCAATTTTCTGATGAGCCACAGAGTCGGATTAGTTGAACGAGCACATGGGAAGCACAGGTTTGCAATAACTGATGCTGCAAAGGTTTGAATATAAGAGAATTTGACCGGGATGTTCTGAAGATTCAGTACAAACAAAGAAAATCATGCCTTGTTATGAGGGAATAAAAAAATTAATACTTGCCAACTTTTCTTGTTCAATTCAGCAAAATTATTTTTCAATGCTATAGTGTCTGGAAATAGGTCTGGTTTAGCTCTTATTTGTTTCTGTGCTGAAACTAGTGTAAATATCAGTAGAAACGTGGATTTACATATACACATTTTTACAGTACACATACGCTTGCTCTTATTACTTACAGCTTAATGCAAGTAACAAAAACTTCTCATAAAATTTAATCAATCTAGAGAATTACTGAGTCCATGCCCCCAGTAAGACTAATACCATTTCATAAATTACTTAGGGATTTTTATATCAACATTGTCCACCACCTAGCTTAAAAAATTTATCTACTAAACTACAGAATTACTAAATATTCCAACTCAGTTTGCTAAATTCCACATTGTATAAAAATGTGGATAGCAGAGAAGCTCTAAACACACTGATAAATTTAAAGTCATATACAGCAAGGGAAAAGTTGAGCTCTCTGTCATCCTATTGAGGTTGTGACAACAAGCAAAATACTTAAACCTCAACAGGAATTTTCAGTGTTTTTAAACAAAAACCATCATGTAGTCAGTGCACAAATGCACTGGCCTTGGAAAAACCTCCACTCTCCTCTTCTCAAGAATTTAAAGAAATACACCTAAAGCAGTCTAACATGTCTCAAAAATTGGCCAGTACTTTTAATTAGAAGCAATAATACAAAATCCAAGATCCATCAAGTGAAGCAGTCAGGTGTAGCACGGCACAAAGAAGTCTACGTGTTTTATATTCAAAAGCAAGCTGTTATAGATACACCTTACCATTTCCCTGGCATTCCTGCAGAGAGCCATATCAGGATCCAACTTATCACGTATAAAGTAGTTTTTCTCTTTCATCTCTGATCTGAGAGTTTGTCCCTTAATTAAATATATATTAGCCATATAGGGAATATTCCAAACTCCTCTGTAAGAAACAAATAGAAATAATTTAGTCATTAAAACTGTAATTTGTTGTATATTCTATTAAATCAGCATCTCTGCTGACAGGACAAAGTGAGCTTCAAGGCAATGAAGCTGAAAGGTTCCCAAGACATTTGAAAAACTACAGCTGGACACAAAGGGATCACATCCCAAATGTGGGCGTAGGCAGTAATTCAATTTTTATGAAGTATTGCCATGAAAAAAGATCAAATTCCCTAAAGCAAGTTTTAGCTACAAATGCACTTCATGTTTGCATAGTTAAGACTATCAATCAAATTCCTTTATATTATAATATTATTCTGCACTGCCAGATTGAGCAAATAATTCTGAAACAGATTTTTAGAAGAGTTCACATGCTGTACTGAGGCTTCACACAGCTGGTCTGACCTCCTCACACAAATACCATTGACCACAGCAGGCCATATATTTATGTGAGTTGGGCCAGTATCAACAAATAAGCATTGCTGCTGTACAATGCATGCTTTGCAGATTTTCCTCCTTCCCTGTGCCAAGTCTCCCAAAGCCAAGAGCGCATCTTTCAGTGCAATGCAAAAAAGCCAGTCCTATTCAAATGGTGAGTCTGCTTCAGACCTTTTTGTTCTTTCAGGGCAAGGAAAAGGTGGCGTCACTGCATGGGAAAGTCAAGCTTAGATTAGCTTAAATCTCATTAATTTAGGGAAGGGAATAACTTAAAAGGCTGTGAAACAACATATTTCCCTAGAGCTCTGGAGGATATACCTGACATAACATACAAGAAGAAACACATTAACAAAGAAGTTACAGTCGTTCAGTTATGCATTGATTAAATAGTCTATTCGCCCAGAAGAGACGAAGAAGTACTTACAGCCATTTGACGAAAGCAACAACGATTCCTATCGACTGAGGTTTCTGGGACATAGGCAGAAACTATAACCCTTTTGTTTTGCCATTTTTTATATTATGCACTCAGAGTAATCAGACACACACAGTCAGACAGGTACTAGTAATGACCATGTCCTTTACTAATACTAGCTCACTGTGTTACATATTTTGTTTTTCTATTTCAGGCTGTGAAACAAAAGGAAAAATAAAAGCATATCTATGGAACGGAAAAAGCTAAACAACATAACTAACATAAGCTCTTCAAAAACAATACAAGACTGTATGGAAAGTAAGGTAAGAATATGTTGCTAATAACTGTACACAAGTGCCTTAACTTCAGACATTAGAGCACAATTACTTACACTCTGTTCCCTTGGACAATATCAACATAGTCCTCTGATCGAGCATAGTAGCCATCTGGGCTCAAAGCACCCCAGAAATTGGACCAAAGTTTCCCATGCCGCGTTACAAGTGGAGCAATTATCTTTCTGTGAAATGACATTAAATAATATGAAAACGTGAGCTGCAATACTTATTAGTCTCTGTGTCAAACTGCATTGGCTTTTCTCCCTTCGGTATTTTAACAGCACGGCACTCCAATGACTGTCAAATACTGGAGCAGCAACTCTGACTTTGAGCTGGAAGGAAACAGCATCCAAGCCTCCAGCTGCCCAAAGACAACATCAGAGGTAACACCTGCTTTCCCAAAATTTAATACAAAGTCAAAAAGAGAATCTAAGTTGACTAGAAAAAAAAGAACAAAAAACAGAACTTCTGTTCTGGGGACTGTCTGCTGGTAGATACATCTTGCAAAGCTTCTGCTTCTTTCATGTCATGTATCTGACTTTATCCTCTCTTTTTTTACAACAGTAAATTCTACAAAGAACATTACACAAAGCAGTGGCAGCTGTATCTTCATCTAAGCTCTATCCCTTCTCACCAGTAGGCTAACAGAGACACTGATAATTTATCTTCCTGTGTGATACACTGGACATTACCAGATTTGTTACGAAGGCCGAAACACCACCCGGGTCACTAACATGGGAAGTTCTGAATGGGCTGAGGCACCCTCTGGCTGCGCTGCTATATGGTGTGCACAGTATGTTCTTCGCACCAGGTCCAGCCTGCCTAAACCTGCCACTGGGTAAAAGTCACAGCTCGGTTTGACTTTAGAGATCACACTAACACAAGCAGAAACTGATCTTTAGAGCAAGAATGACGGAGATATCTCAGCTCCAAGAAAAAAAAATTACCATTCGTTTCATTTATGTTTTAGAAACAAAGTAGTAATATAGCAATATCAACAATAAAATATACATATGTGTGTGTATGTATACATACACATGACCAACTCTGAATTATCAGTCCTTGAAATCGACACATTTGACAAAAAAAAGTATTTACACCACACCACTGTCTTCAGAACAACTTTCAAATATTTGAAATTCACATCAGGAATTGTCGCCTGACAAAAATAAAAGATAAAAGCTTTGAGAATTGGTAGCTTCCAAGGCTGTTATCAACCACGGCAATCAAACACTGCAGGGAAACAAGAGGGTCTAATTCTGGAAGAACAGACAGGATCTTATTTCTTGAAGCAGTTTTCTCATGAAACGAGATCATTTTTTGGTTTAATATACCTGCATAAAGGTACATTAACCAAAAGGGTGTAAGATTAGTTTCAAAGTTTTCCACTGGTACAGCTTAATGAGTTTAGTTTACTACTACAGAGCAAAGGTGAACATGACAATTCGTCAGCTGTGAAGTCAGTGGCAGCAGTTACAGGAAAATAACCATTGTAGAACGTTGGGAACAAAAATCTACAGGGAATTAATCTGAGTTTTCTTACAATAATACCATGTTGAGAAAGGGAGCAATAAAAAATGGGGGCCCAGAAAGTCTTTTCAAGCTGGGAGAAATTCTGTAAAGTCAAGAGAAATACTACACCTGTTCTGTTCTACCAGTATTTTTAAAGTCTTTGAGTTTGTCAGTACAACATCCGCATCTATGCTGAAGTAATATTCGCATGCTTTATCCTGGCGACAAAGGTCCCTGAAAAGAGAAAAAAGGAATGGTTAGCTCGCACATGTCCACAAAAGCTCACAGAGCACAAAATATTAAAAAACCTTAACCAAGTACCCTAGTCATATTTTACATTAAAAGCCCTCTGGAACATAGCATATTAAAAGAATGATATCTTTAGTTTACAGTAGTGTGATACACTAAAAGCAGATTTAAAAATACAAATTAGGTGCTTTTTTTCAGTTTTCTTTTCATCTGTCTTTTAAGAAGCTAAGTGACCTTTACTGAGTTCAGTGAGAACGGCTGGGCCCTGCCCTAACAGCACACAGCCAGGGGAATCGAGTCACTACTCTACATCCTACTCCTCTATGCTGATACCGGGTAAGGAGTTCAGTGTGAAACAGACTTCTCTAGTAAATCACTGCTATAACACTGTCTTTGTGCAAAGGCGCCACAGATGTGATCTGCTGACTGGAACAGTAGCTGAATCCTTATGGAGAGTACAAGGAAAAAAGTGGAAAGAGATATGTACCTAGAGAGCTTTTCTTACTCGTTGTGACCTGCAGGAATAACACAGTTGCTGAAGAGAAATGTAAGACAACCACAAGGGTGGTGCAAGGAAATCAGAATAAAAAGAAGTTTCATTTATTCCATGCAGTACTCCTATCTGTTGCGATTTTGATCTCAGAAGAATAAGTTATTTGCACAGATTCCCACACCTTCAAGAGAAAGTTTCCATCAAGTAGAAAGACACGTTCTGCTATAACTAAACTCACAGTAAAATACATAGTAACCAAGTTCATGCGCACAAAAGAGTACACCTGAGTACACATGCTTTTTGCCAGGGTACACTTGCTAGGCCAAGATTTGGTATAATGAATAGCTTTCCTACACCAATAGAATTGTGCGAGTTTACAGAAAATCAAATGTACTTCTAGAAAAGGCAGAACATACTACAGCAGTAGCTTTCTATTCTGCAAGCGCTATCCTTGACTTGTCTATTCTTGCCGATATTATTCACAGAATAATTGCATTAACTCCATCATAACAACTTGAAACCTATTAAAACTTTACTTTCATGCTTTCATATGTCTCTAAACACTCATCTTCTTTATATTCTGAATTGACTGTGACTTTTTTGTAAAGGAAAGTTCTCTCTGTCACGTTAGAAGAACTAATAAACCATGGACATGACAGGTTACATACAAGTTAAGACGACTGCTGCCGTGACTTCCTGCCTGGAGCCCCTCAGGTCCCTTTCACTCTACCTAACCACAGCACTTAAGCCATCTTTAGCATGTCTCCTGTAAGGACTATTTGTTGGTGCCTTTTGAGCCTTTCTGTTTACAAAGTCTTCTTAAGCTCAAGGGACTTGAGGTATGACTTTGTTGAAATCACACTGGAAGGTAGACCTTTTTTATTCCGGAAACTTAAGCATTCCTTCCTCTTCAAATTCAATCCCTGAAGAATTTGAGGGGATAGAATAGAGGTTTGAGGCAAATTCTTGAAATATCAAAATAGAAGAAATGGTGACTTTTACTGCACTGGGAGCACCATGTTTGGACATTCACTCATGCTTTAAACTTTTTGGCCAATTTGTTTTTTCTTATCTGACATCTTCACTGACAATCTTCTGTCTTATAAAGACATGCTTGTAGAGCTGCGATTCCTTAATCGGCACTTCCTCACATAATTGCCCCAACTGAAACTGGCAGACTTCACTTCTGCATAACACAGCCAATGGCTTAAATCTTTCCTGTTCTGTACAAAGTTTGAGAACTCCTGAACACAACTCACCTATACCTTCATCATTAACATAACTACAGTTAATAGTAATGACCTGAGTTTTACACTGCAGTTTACAGTAGCGTTAGATTCCTCAGAAAATATTCTGAGCTACATGGTCCTCACCTAGGGTTCTACCTGTGACAGCAGGTCCGCAAAAGAAACAAAACCCTTCTGCTATTAACAAAAATATGAATGGAATCCATATTTTTAAATTATGAACAATGTTTAAAAAAAAAGGAGCAGATTTATATTTAGTTGCAGGCAAATATAACTAGAAAAGTGATTAGGTTCTTTTATTTAAAAATGCATGAGCTCCTTCAACCGCCTTCCTTAAAAAAAAGGATATATATTTTATATATATATACATATATATATATATATAGCCAGAGAACACTATTAAAACTGGTCCAAATATGTTTAAAGTCCTTCTGTTCTTCACTTACTAATCCAAAACACAAGGCATTAAATGAAAAGTTTTAGCATAAGATGCACTCAATCATTCAATAATCTATTCAGAATTCTTCAAAAGCATTACTGCCTTAAACATTCTGGAAATTCAGCTGTAGCACAGATGTTAAATCTCTAACTTACTCTTAACTAACTTTAACACTGATAACTTTAAACTAACTTTAACCTCAACCTCTAAAAACAAGACTCAATTAATTTTAAAAAGAGGGGGAGGGAGGGCACCTGGGAAAAAAATCAAGGCTGCTAATCTGACTCTACTTTGACTCATTTTTTCCCAGTTTTTTTTATTCAGCTGGATCATTGAATAGGAAAATTTCATATTTAATTATAATTGTGATTGCACTTAAAGTACAAGTCATCATGTCAAATGGAAAGTATAAATCTCGCCTGTGCAGTTTAAGAAGGTCACAAACAGAGGTTTCTGTAAAATACTTTCAATTTCAGATGCACAGAAAGACAGTTGAAAAATTTCTCTCAAAATTAATAGAGAAAGCCTACTCAAAAAAAAAAAAAATCCATGTTTCCTTTCTTTAGGCTTTCAATGCTGCCAAGTAGCTTTCCCAGGGAAATATAAATAATCCTAGATATTCTCATGCTTTAAAGTATTACATTCTTACATTGTATGCTAACCTCTACAGATATAGAAATCCCAGATTTCATGCGAAACTACTTATTATGTATATTCAGGCCAGAGCACGGAACAAGAAATGGCAATTGCTTTATAGCAATACATAGGTATGGTGATACATTTTTTTTTTAACTGAAGTTTCACAGCTAAAAAAACTTTGATCTACTCGTTTTTCACTCCACCTGATCCACCCTTTTTGAAAAGAAAGGTTTATTTCTGTATGTAACCTGAGAAAGCCATTTCAGTGTGCAATCAAAAGAAAGAGCCAGTAGGAGAAGACCAAGATGCTCTGTTCAAAATACAAAACGAAGCTCAATAGATCATTTTACTGTATTTTACAATTGCAATGACACTGAACTTAGCTTAAACCTTCCACCCATGTAGAACAGTGACCATCTGAAAAGGAAAAGTTTCACTGCTGTTTTGCAGATGAAACTTTCCGATGACATCTTCAAAGGGGCTAGTCCTTTGTAGGGAGGAAAACAAGTATAATACTGAAGAAAGTTTAGCAGATTGAGTCATTTAAATTTTTGTCATGTGTGATTTGAATTTGTAATTAATCAATTTGTCATTTTTAACATGCCTCTCAGTTTGAAAACACAATTCCAAATATGGACATTACACTTTCCAGGAGAGCATTTAGGCTCTTTGACAAATCTCTCAATGGAAGTGCTCTCAGACACAAGCCTGCAATATTAACTGAAAGACTCTGTGACATCACTTGTCATTTAGAACTACATTTTGCAGTCTACCTACCCTAGAGATAGTCATTGTTTTTTTCAGAACTGGATACACAAAGCCCTGCCACCCATCACTAAAGGTAAACAAATGTATCCACAAAGTAGACAAAGCACCAACATCTACTTAGCTTGTGATGCAAAACTGTTACCACCACAGTTACTACATCCCCAAACTGCCAAAATGAGATATGGGTAGGAAAGCCTTTTACATTCTGCAACACTTTGAAAGTCCAAAATGCTCCTAACTCCAAAGGAGACTGAAACCCAAAACTTCCAAAGTGTTTAGAAAAGAAGCAGCTCCAAAAAATCCAAGTTTCCAGTAGAAATCATGTGACACCCAGGGGGTACAGATTTAAATCCCTGCCCTGACTTTAACCACTGCCAAGATACTTGCCCTACTTGCAGGGCTAAAAAGAAGTCCTTTTGTGTCCAATTAATAATTTATCAATATGAAATGGGAGCTCCAAGAAGAGACATTGACTTAATACCCTCTGATTTTCAAGGGGCACATAGGAGACCCAAAATTCAGTTATTGCTGAAAGTTCAACAACGAGGTCTACCAAGTGGCAAACTGGTTGTGGTCTCTCCATTTCTCCTGAAACTCTTGAGAGCCTTCAGTTTAAACTTTCATTAAAATGAGTATATTCACACTAAAAGCTGAGGTAAGTTTTTTTTTTTTAAAGTTCAGAAAAGTCCTAGCTAATTGTGTTACTAATATTTTTCATTTTTCAGGAAAGGAAAAAAAAATCCCCCTAAAACCAAGAATCAAAACCAAAAACAAGAACCTCAAAGTCTGTAAGTGTTTTAGGGGGGAAAAGATTGTTTAAAACTTTTTTGTATTTTTAATTCTATAAAGGAGTGAATAAAATCAATTCTTATATTTCCCACTTTCTGCTACAGCCTAATATATTTCATACAGTTATCTTGCATTTTCTGTCATCAATTCTGTAACAGCTGGTTGAAGTCTTATCTTCCAGAAAGACAAAAAACACAAGGATGAACTAAGATGAGTTGTTTTTCTTAAAGCACTGAAATTGGAAAAAAAAAAAAAGACTGTTAAGAACTTGAATTTATTTCTTGTGGACAAAGGCTTTAAAAGACATGAAACCCTAACAGCATCTCCAAGGGATATACATGCAGAGACAGACTACTCAGATAATGTACATTTAAACTTTCCTCCTTTTGTCCTACTCCATTTTCCTTCTTTTTATTCTAGTTCTTCCCCTTTCAGTCCATAATGAGGAAAAGTCTGCTCTCCTGTTTGCCAATATTGCTGAATTGTATCAAGTCTTTGCTGATTATACAATTTACAGTCCTTTTCAACAGCTATCAAACTATCTCAAAAAGCTCAGGAGGGGCTTTCCATGTCAATAGGAAGCAAGAAAGTAAATGCCTTAATTAATCTCTATTAAGTGAATGAGAGAAGCAGCAGTTTGCTACATGGTTACTGGTCAAATTTAAAAAAGTTCTTTTCCTTCACATTTATATTGACATAAGAGTCACATTTACTGAGAACCTCATCTTGATATATCATCATGTTTTACTGAGCCTCAAAGGGAAAGCAAAGTAAGGAGAAGACATATCAATTGCGTTATATATACAAAAACACGCCACTGAAAACTGATATTGGACCTTCAACATTTAAGAAGGTTTTGTTTGTTTTGACACTAGCAACTAGGTTCTCTTAACTGGAGAATGTTTTGCTGTTGCAGATAAACAGATTCTTGTGTATATGAAGTGTACAAATGAAGACATGAAACTAATCTGAAATCTACTAGAAAAAAACAGAAAGATAAGCAATAAAATCAGCTAATTTTGAAAAAAAAAAAGGAAAGTCTGAGGCAGACAGAACAAAAATATCAGGCAGATATGTATGCAGATAGAGGCAGGCAAAAATGAATCAGATGACTGAATATAATCAATCTCTGTAAACCAAGCCATGAAAAAAGTTTGTGAAGAATTACTCTTTTCAAGTTATTCCCATTACAATATTAGTGAGAAAAAAAGAGGTTCTTCTGGAAGCCAGCTGAAGGGCTGAAAGCAAACAACTTTCATAGGGATCGACTTTTCCACAAACATCCCAAACTTCTAAGTTAAATTTTCTGAAGAAAAAAAAACAGTTGTTCCAAAGAGGCTGACTGTAACCAGAAGGGCAGCAGAAGAGACCAAGAGCATGCAAGAGAGCAGGCAGATGAACTGAAACTCATTTATCCTTGAGCTTATGTGGAACTGAAAAAAGCCAGCAAAATATAATCTACATTGTCCATGTTAACAAGCCAACTAATAATAGTCATGATTTATGCATGATTCAGTGTTTTGGCATTATCTCATTCCATACGCATTATGCTTCACAATTTCTCAATACACTACACTTCTCTTTCGAGCAGGACCTCTAATTAAGAGGCTCTTCAAAGCAGAAGCAACCTGGGTGAAATTATATCCATATAATCGTAAACATGGTTATCCCCATTGGTACACATCACAAGTATGATTATCTCCCTGTCTTATATAAGAGAATTTGAAAGAATTCTATGCAAATATATATTTAAATTACTATTATTAGCCACAGATCTGCGAGGACAACATATTACATAAAAAGCCTCCATCATGTTATAAAGCAAGTAGGTTCCAATAGAAGAGGAAGACAAGTTTAAAGATCTTTGAGATTTAACAGAAGTTCATTATACTGAGATGAAGAAACAGAAAAATAGAAAAATAAGTGAATGAAGAAATAGAAATATATAGATAGAATAATAATAGAAAAAAATCACAAAGATTCAGGACGAATCCTTCATTCTTTCAGGTGATGTTACGAGCAATCTACGCTATGTTCTTAACCTCAGATTTAGAAAGAAAAGGACCTTCTTAAATTAATTTCTCTGCTCCATCAGTGGTGGAAGACTGGGGAGAAAAGACTAATGAAAGAACTGCCTGGGAATGAAGCCTGCCAAAGGGCCATGACAAAGTCTTAGTGGGATCCTGGTTCGTAAAACTCCTGATTAATAATCTGACTGATAGATCAGGAGGTCCATCCAGGCAGAGCCGCAAGCTGCTCTGTGATACTGGCCAGCATCGCTGCCACTGAACAAGAGACCCCTTGACAAGCAAGTCTGACCAAGAACGCATACCCAGAGGTTCAGTCAGGCCTGACTAGTGTCAGGTGTGAACTGAGACAGTAGCTTCTCCCTGGTAGAAGGGAAAAAGTGAGATGGACCACAAAGATGAAATCAGTTGCCTTTGCAACTACTTCTTCTGGAAAGCAGAAACTTCTGCTATGGCACTTCTAAAGGAGATTCCTGTCTCTTTGAACCATATAAAGCAACATAATTTTGACATCTGTATGCCTAGATCCAGCTCTAACCATATGTTACTTAAATTTTATATTTAAAAAAGTGGTGGGGGGGGAGTCAGGACAAAAAAAGTACAGATGTTAAATGCATATTGCATGCAAGATATACTTCTATCCTAATAAATCATTCTGTGACCACTTAGCTTGAAAAGGTTTGGGACACAAAAATAAAACCAAATACCTTTTTCCAAGAATATAGTGTAATCAGAATTTCTACTTACAACAACCTCCGCTCATTGTTAGAGCCTTCATGCTGTGGTTATACATAAGTTATTAAAGTTCAGTGTGTTGTATTATGTCTTGCTGGTGTAGTGATCTTATTTAAAAATACTTACAGTTTAGGGAGTTTATGCTCATGACAGATGTTTTAAAATACATTATACTTAGTACAAATACGAATAATCTGACATCTCTTGTTTCCTCACAGTCTATTATTGTCTGTGTCTTCATCAGAAGACAAAATGACAAATCACTGAAGTAGTCCAAACTAGAGAGAAGTGTTTTTAGAAACGACTAAACGCTTTTTATATTGGATAGCAATCATAAAATACTCGATTAGTTCATATTTTATGTTTAGTGCTTTTTCTACCACAAAAGCCCCCACTTTTGTATTTTAAGATGCAAAATTGTTAACATTTCTATGAAAAATAATACATATTAAAGATGAAAAAAGTTAGTATATGCACTGTTATAAAGGATTTATAAATTAGAAATTACATTCCCATGTTCCTGGCTTCTGCTTGACTCAGATTTTCTTCAGGTCCAACAATTTTTATATTTCTGATAATGTTCTTGGCTTTTTCCCAGAATTTCTTGATGTGTTTTTCATGGTAAACCTCCTGTAATCATGTTAACATTGTTTAAGAGTGAATGAAAAGTACAAATTGCTGTGAAATCATAACTATAGCGTCCAAGTACAAATTGTATTCTATCCCAAACAAACAGATGGCAAACGCATTATTTGCGGATATTTCAGTACATCTATCACTAAAATCAAGCTCTTCCACTCAAAATTTTAGCACAAGAATCCAACACTTCAGCAGTTTCAATCAAGGCAGCTCCTCCAGACCAGTGATGAGAGATTCACCAAATGTTCAGATGATGCTTTCTTAGGTCGTGCCTTTCGCCATCTTCGAACCCTGTCCGTTGGCGTGGATGTGCTCTCACGCCACATCGGACGGCTTTACGCCCGTGCGTCCCCAGCCGCAGGAGGGTGCCGCACCGAGTAGTGCCCACCTCGAGCCCGGCCACCCTCCCCACTTTCTCTCCTGGGGCAGGCTGGAGGTGCTGAGCGCTACTAAGGTGGCTGTGGGTGGAAACCACACTCTATGTTACTCCTAGTAAGGAGATTCGGAAAGGTATGAGCCTTTTCTAGGAAAAGGAAGCGAAGAAACTTCCTGGTAGCATATGGAAAGGGGCAACTGTGCCAGAAGAGGTAGAGATGGGTAGGGTACATGTGTGCCTATTACCTTGTTTTAAGCTGATAAAAACCAGTCTTTTGTGAATATTCATACAAGTATCAAAGAAAAAGAAACACTCAATATTCATTCCTGCTAAGATGTGGTTAGAGTGATTATTTCCTTTAACTTCCAATTGCCCTACCACTAACTTAAGAGGCCTCACCAACACGCAATACTTCCAGATCAGCGCCTTCATTTATAGCTTTTGCATATTATGACCGACTTTGGAGTAACTAAATACAATTTTTTTTTCCTTCCTATAATAAAAAGGCTGTTCATTTCAAATACTATATGACTTCTGGCTGAAACAATGAAACTCAGCAGGAAAAGCCTACAATTCCTATGTGCATATCATATGTATACCTTTAGCATCCCCTCACAAAAACAGACTGAAAACTTTACAGATGAATTCTACTTCCATCACTCAAATATGCAGAGCTATGATATAAACAGCACTCTATGCCTAATAAGAAAGGACAGAATAATAAAATCTTCCTGCCATCTCTCTTACAGCTCAGTCTTTCAAAGACTTGCACAAATCTGTAACCTCACTTATGTTAATAGTGCTACTGAAGTCTCAGCAACAGCAGGCCTGCAGGTAACTAGAAAAAAGCACTTCAAAAATATTCAGAAAAATCAATCCAGTCAGTTGCGCTGCCATTCAAAACATACACGGATGCATCACTCCATCCCACGGCACCCAGTAGGAGCACCAAGAGAAAGGAAACTGCATTGCAGTCTCAACAAGATGAAAAGCAAATCCAGTGTCATCTACTGTTTTATGTCAACTTGTACTTTTCCCAAAAACATACACTTTAAAATACAATCTTTCTCACTACTAGAAAGAATCTAAGCAGTTGGTATAAACAGATTCTAGCAAGGATTGCTTTGATTTCATGCAATTTGGTCTGTGTTAATAAAATTACTGCATTTTTTCCACTCCTGCAGGCTGCATTATGAAAGAAAATCTCTTAGATTTGGATATCTCTTCCAACGCAGTTTAATTGTATACATATACAGAATCCATATACTTCCCCCCCACATTCATTCATATCATAATTTCTAAAAAGGAAGCTTTGCACAATAGTTACATAATACTTACATTATTATGAATGAAGATACTGAGTGCCTCCATTGGGTAGTCCAGAGTTAACAGTCTGTCTAAAAATTTAGGTAGGAAAGGAGTGGGTTGTTCAATGAAAACACCAATTTTTACCCTTGGATATTCCTAAAAAAAATGATATTTTGACACAACCAATAAGCGTTGCCTCCTTTCTAAGATTACTACAGCACGAGACTAGTTGCTTTAACACAACTATATCAGGCCACACAGCTTTCAAACAAACAAACCAGACTTACCCCTAAGTGCTACCCCCCCAATTTATCTCCTGTTTGACTTCACAAAGATAATACACTTAATATTGTTAGAATTCTCTTTAAATTTCAACAACAAACTGCTATTTTAAATAATACAATGAGGTTAAGTTAAGTTCTTACTTATACAAAAAAAAATAAAGCATTAGCAAAAAATTATTTACAGAAATATACCTAAATCTATGTGGCAACTTCCTTATTTGTGAAGGCAACATCTGTATCTATTAAATTGTAGTTAACAATAAAAAAAATAAGGAAAGATCTATTTTTAAAATGTAGTTAAATAAATACCACAAAATATTTTTCTCAACTGCAAGTTAAGCCAAAGATCACAATACCTTTCTTTTCACTTTTACTTGCACTAACTGCCCCTGCCCTGCTGCCAGTTGAGTTCTGCATCACTCTGTTCATTAAAGGTGTCGATAAAATCGGTCAGTAGGGAAGCAGAGTATCTCCCCTTGTACCTAAGAATACTGAAGTTTTATCCACATTATTTTAATCCTTTAAATAAAATTTCAAGATCACCCAGTACTATTTATTAGCACTGTTCAGGATGGCAACTTTTTGCTGGAAACAAATGGTAACAGTAGCAGCCAAGCTGCATACTATTTACAAGTTTACACAAAGTATCATACGGACCAATTCAAAGTGGATGACAAGGTGGTGAGAAGAGGTCATCTATGGCTTATATTATAAATCGTATTTACTTTCTTTTTAATTCACGTTTTTTAAATCCCTGGCTAATGTATCCCTGGGTATTAATCCCAGGGTAATGTGGGCACATTAACAAACCTATATAGCACTTTTGGATGTATTCCTAGACTACATTATTACATTACTTGAGATGAAGAAACATAGCTTTCAAAGGCCTCTGCTCCCACACACAAAGAAATGTACTGATTAAACAAAACTAGTTTTTCCTCACCTTTAAAACAGATAGTTAACGTAAACAACTCTAATTCACAAGAAGAGCCATAGAGAGAAACCACAAGATGAGCAGAAAAAGACTTCAAGTTAGTTTTTCTTCAGCAAATCAAAGCCACTTGAAAATTGTCTGGATAAAAGATCAGTACATGCTGAAATTTCACAATGTCAGTGTCTACATAGGAAATCCAGAAACATACTGGCAAGTATACCAGTATAAATATATCAGAGAGGAAACATTAAGCACCAACATTTACTCAGACTACCTCCTATTCACGACTTAATCTCCAGGCCTAATATGTATTCATACAGGCATGCAAATCATTTCAAAACATTTGAGGAAGACATGTACACCAACTTGTCTTTAAAAAAGGAGCTATGATAGTCTCAAGAAACTACTCCACTGAGACTAGCGTCGTGGTAACGGATGTCACTGGTTGCAAGCAACCAAGGAGAATTTATCAGGAAAGCAGCATGCCATAAAGCTTAATAAGCTGAAGATGCCCACCTGCTACCAATAATAGAACCGCTGTTAATATAACCTCAAATTCTATGTTACTTTCTCCCATATTTTCCAGGGCAAAGACAAGCAAGTTCAGATGGGAACTGCAAAGGCATTGGGAAAACTGGGAATTACCAGTTCTTTTAATACACTGAAATGAATTGCTTGGCTACAATTTTCAACATTGTATACTAAAATCTCAGGGGTGTGAATCAAAGCAAAACAATGTTTAAAATATCAGAGTACAGAGCCCTGAGCGCAGCTCTCCCAGTATTTCTTCTCAAAGCAGAGAGTTCATGGATCTAGACCCTGGTTCACTATATTATAAGAACCTGTCAAGGCATAATCTGAATCTAGGTCAGAACATACAGTTTTAATATTCAGTATATTGACTGTATTAGATCTGCGGTTTTGCTTCTTCTCAATTAAGCCTAAGCAAAAACTTTTCCAGAACACCCAGTCTGCACTGGGATGTTATGTTTCATCTGACATTTTCTCATTTTCATGAAGGCCTTATAAAGGCCTTCATGAAGGCCTTTTAAGGTTTATTTTTTCACAAGCATTAGGCAAGCATATGACAATTTCTGACAAATACAAGATACTACTCTGTGCAGTTATTTTGAGTCAAGTCCGAGAGCCCTTTCCACAAGATTTGCCAGGGAAGAGAGAGGCTGAAATGAGGTCGCTCTTTCCATTCTGCAATGGGAAGTGTCCAGACCAGAACAAATTTAAGGATTTAAGAAGCAGCTGTAGGGAGACTACATTTTATCATCCAGTTCAAAATTAGGTTTTAATAAAAAATAAAAAAAAAAACACACCACAAAAGTCTACATGCATTGTGTCAAGCTCTACTCTTCAATTTATTTACCAGCCCCCAGCTTTGATCTGAGTGGTTAGCAAATTTGAAGTTGATCTTGGGTAGGCTGTTTATATTAGCAGAAGAACTCAGTTACCATGAGCGTTTCCACAGCGAGCGCCCGGTAGTGCCTTTGGCTTTTCTGCTCATCCACCACTGAATGACTTCCATAAAACCATGGCAATTCTTCCACCCACCTCTGCCTCGCGTGCACCCACACTTCACCAACACAGAAGGATATGCCTGTGCCCATGATGGAAAGCACTATTATCTCATCTACTTGTTCTACACTAGAGCCTAATGGCTTTGTGCCACTTAAGTAAAGGTCTGAAGGTATGCCCAACCCAAAACATTAAAACAGCAACTCCTAAGCTCATCGTGTCAATTCATTCTAGAATTCATCTAAACCCTGAAACATGGCTGGCATCAAATTTGATCCTCTACTTGCTTGTGGAAAAAAAAAAAGGAAAAAGAAAAGAAAAACTACAAATACCATACAAGATAGCTGCAAGATGCAAAAAGTTAAATGAAACAACACAGAAAGGATCATGGTAAAGATTCACAGCCGGTATTGCCCTTTTAGCAAAAAGATTTCTTGTTAAGTAGCAACCGGCCAGGCCAGAACAGAGAGTGTGTTCAGAAAGTTAAATATCACTTGTACTCAGAAAAGCCCAAAGTAAACACTTCCACAGAGGCCAAGAAAAAGTCTCGGTATTCCTTCTGGCAGAATAAGGGAGGTATGAAGTCCAAAGAATGAATTATAGTAAAGGAAGACAACCTCCAAATAGATGTGCTCAAACTATAGGAAATTATCCAGTAAATCACTGCTAGTTACTTCTGGTAACTTGTTTTAACTACTCCCCAGCCATGTTTTAATTGCCCCCACATTTAGGAAAAACTTAGATAACTTCTTTCCCCAGATTAAGTTAGATTTGGGAGCCAAACACCCATAATTTCAGTAGAACATCGTTAGAATTTATTGTTATTATTTTGCTTTGAAATACAAGACATAAAAATAAGCTGAAAGTGATTACAATTCCAGCAATAGCTTTTTGAATTTATATTCCAGTCCATAAGCTGCTTATTGTCCAGAAGTCTTTCACTTTGTCCTTTAGTCACAAGGATCATAAGCCATCAGTTCTTTCAAGCTATCCTCACTTTTCATGACCCCCTAAGCCTTCCTCTTGGATCTTCACTACAGAACAGAAACAAAACGTACAGCTGCTGAACAGTTTGTTAAGAAAAATCTTAATGTCCTTTTAAGTACAAGACTTATATTTTTAAACTGTAGATCTTCGCATGTAGTCTGCCTAAAATGTACTGAGTACAAACTGAAAAATATGTAAGGACATTGGAGATCTCACACTTGGAGCCAAAGAGCAAAGTAAATTCCTAAAAACTGGCTAATGCGCACGTGTGTGTGTGTGTGCATGCACATGCACACCTGTGTATCTGTCCTATGAAAATTTTAAATTCTAAATTCTGTGAACTGATATCAGATCTCCATTACATCAGATCTATTATACAGATATATATTTACATATACAATAATACAGGTATCTGTATTACCCCTCAAAGTAAAGCAGTAGAAATTTCAAGTGCTGTGACTATTTCTCTAGCCCTTTCAGGAACGAGTAACTGTTATCATGTTACAGGTAACTGCTGATCTCTATTTGTAACACAGAGTATTAAACTGATGCATATCTTAGTCTTGCATAAATCTTCACATAAAAAAACTACAATATTTAAAAAGTTTCTACGCTTCCCAGAAATTCAAATTATTTACTGGAATCTTGCATGATTCAAAAATCATCCATGAAGCTTCAGTGAATGGAAGACAAAGGAGGATTTTTTAGGGTAGGATTATATTTAGTAATAACAAGGAAACCTATAATAAAATGTAGGCATTACGAAAACATTTCTAAAACTATTGGTACTTCCAGGAAATTGAAATTCTCTTCACAGTTTCATGTACCAGAAAAAAAAAAATCACAAGGTTTGCATGAAACATAACACGGCATTCTGCAGCCGTTTGCCTCAGAAATCACTATATATCTATCAAATCCATTCAAAAGGGTTGCATTATACAGAAGGGTATTCTTACCGTTACTGTTGATAGGTCTAGCAAGTCTAAATCACAAATACTGCATCCAGTTTCCCGTGTCCAAGCATTGGGGATATAATTTCCCAAATAATTCAAGTGAATCTGGTAAGCAAATGAAAAATTAAGATTAACAAAAACATGAATACAAATGCCGATTTGTACCTTTTATGGAAGTCGGTCTTAACCTTTGAATCCCTTACACCTAAAGATAATTGACTCTACTATCTTTTTATCTAAAATCAAATAAATATAAAAACAGAGATAAAAAAGCTTTTTCCTTTTATTTACACAATATGGATGACATTCCTCTAGAATCTATCCTTCAGTTAAGCCAAACTATTGTTGCAAGCATAAAAACTACCAACTAAATGCCTGTTTGACTTCCAAGGCACAGTCCACAGATCATCTAGCTCTCGCAAGCTGTTGTGCATGATTTCAAGCCAAAAAAAGTGATTATAGTTTTAATTCTCTTCCTGAATCTGAGAACTATCAACACTTTATACAAAATATAAAGGGTAGCCATATGAAAGGACCATAGAAAACGTGGAAGATATATATTCAGATGACAATGCAGACCAGACTTAAGCTTTTGCTTTGGCAAGGTATGCCAAGATCGACAAGCCAAGCAGCAGGATATGTTTTAAAACAGCATCTAGCTTCTTAACAGACTTGGAATTGACACTGAACAAGATATGCACTTTTTCTGTTGATGGGCTGCCTGGGCTGCCATGTCCTCCTGGATTGTACAGAACTTCACTCTTCTCTACTCCTTTTTGCAACAGTTAAGAGATCTCTTACGCTAGGGAAAGTCTGCCTGAAAGAAGGCTGTTGCTCTTTCCTTCTCTATTGCCTTCATCAAAACCTCGAAGGCTGGAGTGTCATCTTAC
The DNA here is from genome assembly GCF_040807025.1 of Struthio camelus. Taxonomy (NCBI): domain Eukaryota; kingdom Metazoa; phylum Chordata; class Aves; order Struthioniformes; family Struthionidae; genus Struthio; species Struthio camelus. The sequence goes on from NC_090950.1 coordinate 16,789,037, forward strand.
ACAGGAAGAAGATACACCAGTCCAGTACTCCATTTGCATTTTAATATATATTTTTCAGCTTGTTCATGCATATTGAAAACCATTCTAAATAAGTTCAAGCAATTCTATTTATAATCTAATTCCATAGATGTACAATAAAAGTCTAGAAGAATGTTTCATAACAAAAATCTGAGTAAAAATAAAGGGAAAAGGGAGAAAAAACCTATTTAATGCAATATAATTTGGTATCCTTTTCAAAAAATGGCTCTGATTAATGTAACTTATTAATCCGCAAATTCAAGAGATCATATACAAAACAGGAGGCTCTTATAAACACAAAACTTTTCCAGAATCAATTCCAAAGAGGAAATTGCTTCAGTGCTAGTTTATTTACTAGCTAGTGAAAACTTTTTTCAATCTCTTCATATTAATCTCCTCTTAACTATAGTCCATGTTTAAAACAGAAGAATCTAATCATAAACACACAAAAACGATATATAAAAACAAAGAGGAGACTCTTACTGAAGAGAAATCTTTCAGTTTTATGGTCAAGGCTAAGAGTCAAGGTACATTACAACATTAACCACATGCAGAAATCAAGTTTTGTCTAACGTAGCATAGCTTGTGGATTAGTATAAGGAGGAGCTCCAACCTAAACCACTTACCCAACTGCAAAATGTAGTACCTTTCTTTTCATTGGTAAATAGTCAAAGCCAGTGAAGATAGTTAATTTGACATTTGAATTGAAGCAAATAAATCAAAGCAACATGGAAGAAATTGGTTGTATCTTTCACCATTACTGAGTAATTATAAACCAAACAGATCACAACAGTTGTATACTAATTCAGAAGATGAAATTCAGTGCAAAAAGCTAACAAACAGCCGTTACTGGGATATCAGTACAAGTTGCAAGCTTAGCCCCATTAAGCTGGGAGGCACTTTTCTGGAAAGCACGAGCTACTTCAAGGAACGTGAGCTCAGAAGAACTCGCAGAGCAGCGGCGCCTTCAGCTAACAGGCAATCAAAAACGGCACACCATGACACCGCTTTGCCATATGGTAAGAAGTGCAACTGCCACATAGCCAAAATATAGCTATTCCTCACATGGGGACTGTGCCAAGTCCTTCAGGCCACTGAATCCTTATAAATGGATTTTATACCATTTATAAGCCACCAAACCAACAATTTCACAGGGCAGACAGAGCTCTGCTGTGGTCCCACAGTTAATGAACCATGGGAACCCAGCAGGCAGTGATCAAAGACACTGAAGATTCAACGATGCAAGTCAGCTATATATGTCATGAGGTCTGTGGTAGGATCAGATACATTTCTCTTGTACCCCAGCCTGTGACTCTAGGTTAGATCTCTCTCCCCCTAAAAACCTACTCCTCTGATCAGCATTTAATAACCTTGAAGTGATAGTGAAGAATGTGAACAAACAAACATTTTGTTTCTAATGCCCAGCGCTGCAATGAATTTCGGAGTGAAATGAGCTCTTTCCACATTGATATCAAGTTACAATGACGACAGAATAACATGATGGAGAGAGCTATGAGAATAGTTTATCGCTGCACACAGTAATTAGAAATAAGCAGCGTTAAGATTGTTTCAAGCTCTTCCATTCTTCTTGCTGTTACTAAAATTGCAGTCTTTGCAGAAAAAAAGCTGTCACTCACTTTAGTTGGACCATTTCCATGAATAGTGACTGGCAATGTCTCATACACAGAATTCCTAGCTCTTACTTTTCCTTCTTCAAATTTCAGAAGAACTTCATCTGCAAATCAAGAAGAATTGTACAGTAGGCAAAGGTACAGTTTATAAGCGAAAGCTAAAATTTCAAACTTCTCTAAACTCTTGCTAATACAATATGTCTTATTGCTGCAATTACTAGCGTTACTTATCCTTTTACTTATATATTTAACAAGTCCTGAATTCTAAGCTAACTCTTTAGGTCAAATGAGGTTACCTTAAACTTGAATTTACCTTTAGCATCCTTCAATATTTGAAGGAAATCTCCTTAGAAAACATAAGATTAAACTTGTACAAAGCATATTTATTGAGGAATCAAACTGATCTGATCTAAATATGATGCCATTGCACTGTAACTGAACTTTAAAGGTAAGAAAGGGAGTTTGCACAGATATAAAAAAGAAGGCTTTTTCAATTTAAATTCATGACAATTAAATGAAGAAAATTCCACATTCTTCCTCATTCTCATTTCATTATATACTGTTGTTTGCTTAAGAACAACTAAAGTACAATTTCATAACCATCCTTATTCCTATAATCAAGTCTGGGAAAGGTAGATGAAAAGATGGTTCTTAACTTTGTATTTATTGCTAACTTCATTTAGTTAAAACTATTTCTTCTATTTTAAATCAAACGGTTCATGAAGGAATCAAACTGATTAATGTTAAACCAAAAAGACCTGTGATTAATCTGCTAGTCAGGTTTGCCCATACACATAATTCTTTAAAACAAACAAGCATATTTCTTAAGGCAATGGTAGTTTAAAAAAATACAAAACATGTAAATCATACACCTACCTACAGCTCCGTTTAGGGTCTGGAAAATTGCACATTTGTGATCCAAAGTAATGTTAAGGCGTTCCTGAAATAAAATTAGCAAAGATGTTGAGGTATTGTAAAAGCTAATGCTTTTACTGTAATGCAATAATTATACTGCAGTGACAGCAAGTAATCAGGCAAAACTGTGTTACTTGGTGAACTTTTGGATATAATTCTTAGTTTTATACTGTTCAAGTGTTTCTATATTCCTGTCTGGTGCAGCTGTATAGTGATTGGCTTTATATATAGAAAAACTCATCTAAACTTGAAGGATATAGGTTATGACTTTCCAAAGAAACTGCAGTTTGGCAGTATAAGCCAAAGAAAATGCGTGTATTATCTTAAAATAAATAAATAAAGAATTAAAAAATCTTGGCCAAGCAATAATGGCAATTTTTAAATCAAAATGCCCTATGTTTTATGGTATCAAAAATATAAAAGCTAAATCTTCTTATCATGTCAAAATATAAACTGCCAGTGGCTTTAAAGGTGTTCCTTGTACACCACGGAGTTCAGCAAGCCAAGTTAGCACCCTGTCAGTGCTGCACTGTGCAGAGGCACACATTTTCTGTCCAGAAGACTATTTGCTTAGACAGCTCGTTATATTACTTCTGACTTTGGTGCTTAGTCAGCTCTAGCTTCTCTACATCCTTCCCTTTCAGCTGCATATCTAATATCCGACTTAACTTGCATAATGCCAATTCAGTCATCTCTGTACCAGGATCTAAACACGCCCTATGTTTCAGGCACACTTTAACAAACACGTATGTATTTCAAAGATTTCACATCTCCCTTAGCACACACATACTCACAAATCAACCTCAAAAACCTACAGGATCAGCTTCTAAATCCAGCTGTTGTTGCATCAATATATTGTCAATCCCCTTTAGCCCTTTTTTCCAGCATCAGGGCCATGCCTCTACCATTCATTGTGCTTTAACGCATACCTCCCTGCTACCCTGCACAAGACTTTAAGCTAGGGCAGAGAGAAGTCTCCACCAAAAATTTAGGATGCAGTCTTACTGAACCTATCTGCCTAAAAATCTGAAGAGTCAGAGGCAGCTGCAGGCAGGACCTGAAATGGCAGCAAGCCAAAATATAAAACACTGGATCGGCAAAAAGTTCTGCCACACCCTGGAAAAACGCCACGCTCCCTGGCTGTCAAACTGCAGCGTACGTGGGACTCTCACTGAGACGAATGTGTCTGATCATATACCTCAGAGCTGTTATTTCCAACAGCAAAGCACAACCTGCCTGGATCTGCAGACAGCCTGAAATAATACTTCAAGTCATGACCCCTCTGAAACCTGTTCATCACTCTGACAGTAGCAACCTCAGGAGGACAAACACAACTGTCAGCATGGCAGGCAGTAATAAAGAGACCGCATTCCCTTTTGGGTTTTTTTGGTTTTTTTTAAACCTTCTGATGTTTTATGAGGGGGCAACGTGTTATTTAGGTAGAAAGAAATGAGAAAGCCAGTCACTACCTACCCTTGCCAATGGGTCAACATAGATTTTGGTGTAAAACAGCTGGTCATCATCATTATCCTGCAGGTTCCACTGCTGTACAATACGATTTATATATGGAGCATAACCAATAAATCCTGCAATATCACACACACATAAGTTATTTCCATAAAAAGTAGTACTCTGCCAACGCTGTTCCATCCGTCAGGGACTTCATTCCAACTGTTTGGTGCCAGCAAAGGAAAAGCAAAATTCATGCAATCTGGCTCCCAAGTCCCATTTTCTTGTGATGATATGTATTAGTTACATTTTAAAGAGCTCAAAAATTAAGAGTTACTTCTACACTAATGCCATTTTAAGGGAAAATTAGGAATATGTGGTCCATTTGGGACAGTCCTATGGACTCCAAAGCATGAGACTGGGCTATTATTGTTCCTGAGAAAGAAGTCCATCTGTGGAAAAAAGTTCCATTTTCAATCAATCACTCTCTGCTGCCAGAGAAGCAAGAAATCCAATACTGCCAGAAGCATAAAGGGAATTCAACTTAACGTGCCAAAACAGAAAAGACAAGGCAGATAGGTGAGGAAAGATGAGAGGGAAAGAAACGGGGACATTCCCAGATCTGCACACTGCCAAGGACCATGTACCTAGAAAAAGCTATGTACGGCACTCTGAAACAGCTAAACAATGTTGATGGATGCATGTATTAACCAGCTGCAAAATTATTAACAAAGCTTGCATTTGAAGGAGCAGGGACTCCAGAACGCGCACTTCATTGAGATTAATGGGAGTTATTCACACTTCTCAGAACTAATTCCTCAAGCTATACTGCTGAGCCAGACAGAGCTACTAGTGCATCTATGCTGTGTGCAGAGATCCCCAAGAACAATGTGGCCACATTAGGAAATTCTGTGCCCCAGCAAATAAACTGTGCCTATAAATAGCATTTAATTCTCTGACTAGGCTTGTATATCTAGATTTTTTCTACAATAGACTCAGCTGATGGTGATTGGGTGACCCTTGCACAACACTTCATTGTAAGGCTGAGTTATGCCCTCAGCTGTACTTGGTTTACACGCTTTTCAGTGTTATTGCTAATAAACACTCTTGAAGGAAATTATTCTAGAGCATGGGAGAGCAGCTATCGAAGAGAAAAAAAGAAAAAAAGAAAAACCCACTGATACAATCCTCAATTTTGCACTTGTGGAGTTCAAGAACAACACACAGGCAAATACATAAAGTAGATAACAGAAGTTAGTCGTGTTCAAGTGTTTAATGTGTCCAAGAATCACACTTGCCTCCTGAGTTCAGGAATCGTTTTCCACTCCGGACAAAAGGATATTTGTCAGCTAGCCTTTTATCTGGCCAAATCAGTCCATCTGCTGCAAACACTACTTTATGATTAGCTTCCTGAAATTTCTTTAGCAGTTCTTCAGGGCCTCCCGCAAAGATAACATCATAGCTGAAAATAAAGATGTCCAGCAGATTAGTTTGATTTTAACACTTCTGTGTTCAAAACAATAGCTGGCTTACCATATTTTCCACAGGAAATGCAGATATGCAACATGATTTCTCCTCTAATTACATCCATTTGTCTGAACTTTCCACATTTTAGGCATTTTTTCCTTCAGATTTTTTTTTTGTCTACCTGAAATTGATTTTTAGGTTTCATGTATTTTGAGTAAAAATATTTTTTCCCCTTCATAAAAGTGTTTATGTTTGTAAGAACAAACAAAAAAACCCAGTAGCTGAAAGAGTGGGGCTGAAAAACGATTTAGGTGCCTCTCACTGGGAAATTCCAGATGACCCTGTTCCAAACCACAATGGCACAGACTTTCTTCTGAAAAGCCATATCGAGTATATACTTAGATATTTCTCAATAAAGTGTACTTATCCATAAATTTAGACTGTGCTGCAGTCCCACAATACACGGAGTTCTGCTTCAATCTCTTTAATCTGCTGGAGAATTAGGAGGGCTCTTCATGAAATCCTCCCCGCTTTATCCACTCAAATTTGACTCCAAAACCCCATCGAGGACAAAGACCTAAAGATGGAGGGCTCATCTCTAAAAATGGCAGTTATCCATAGCTTCTTTTTAATGCAAAGCTACAGGTCAGTCTCCCAAAACAGAAAGAAACACACATGAGTTTGGCAAAGGCCATGTGAGAACATAGCATCACAAACCTAGCGGTTTCATGTTATTGAACTGTATCTAAATCAACGCCTCTAAAAAACTCGAAATGTGTAGAAACAATTGAACTGTTCTTATATAAGGTTCCATTTTTTGTACTTGAGATCTACATATAAAGGCATTAATGCACAAACCACTTCAAACTTCATTTTACATAGCACAAAACCATGACACAAACATTAGAATCATGTCACAGGAGATTAAGCTCTGGCTTGAGAGTTAAAATATCAGGATTTAATGGCAGCATCTCAATTAGCCTCAGTTTCCTCATCTGAATATGTGTATAATCCTATTCCACACTCCTACCTTCGGCAATGAATATCAGTAGCCCTGAAACAGGGCTGCGGCATAGGACAGAGGAAGGTTCAAATGGCCAAATCAAAAGGGCTATCCAATAATTTAGCAGGCTAAATTTTCCTTCTTTTGATCAAGATTTTGTCCTTACGAACTGTAGTGACTTTAGTACCTTCAACTGCAGTACTTCTGCAGAGAACACAACTTCTCGGGCAAATCTATTACTCAGCTATAGTGTTAAGAGACCAACCCTGACTGACTTCTAGTACTTCCTCATTTCAGTTCTGCAATTATGTAAAATGCCCTTCCTTCACAGGGCATTTCATGCAATTGGCCTACGAGAACTGAAGAACAGCTGGCTTATGAATGCAAAAGAGAAGATTTCCACCACAGAGCACAGTATGAACTCTGGAGAGGAAGTTTGTTATGTAGTCTATATAAAGCAAGCGGGTTTCTCAAAACTCTCACTGTTTTGTTTTTCTGTAACTTTGGCAGCAGAATTTGTGAAAAAAAATAGTACTGCACATTTTGAAGCTTCTCCAGTTTTGCAAAAATTGCCAATTTCTCCCCAAATATACAAAAATATACTTCCTCATTTTTCCATTCAAATTGGGGTAACCTGATTGAAAGCCAGAATGAGCCTTAAGAACAAGCAAGAAACACGAGACAAGTTGAAGGCTGACAAAAACGGAGATTTGTCTGAGGCTTTAACCTAACAGCTTATGGCAGGCTGCACTTCTCTTTGATCAGGCCTGTGCTGCTGCTGCAAAGACTTACAGCTGCAGGAAGGAATCAAAAACCCCTGGAACATCACTTCCCAAAGACTGTCATTCTGCACAAGAAAGCCAAAGTTGAGCAACATGCTCTGTTAGCCACAGACTCTGCTGGTGAAAGAGATACGCTGCTTAATACAGGACATATTATAATATAAAGCACTGTACAGAGTTCACTTCAGAGCAGCTAAGCTGCACTAGCAATTATTTTAAACTCTACATACTACTAGATATCATGCCGGAGTATGAACCCATCATTGGCCTACATTCTCTACTAATTGCCATGACTCTGTTTCGTAAAGAGGCAGCCTGCAGGCTTACTGCTGACTCAAGCCTAACACCATCTCCTTCAGGCAGGAACTCCACTAGCTTCCTGCTCCTCGCTGCCAGTCACCTCCTTAGCTGCTTTACAAGGCTCCTGCTCTCGTCTCCAGGCAACAGTAACACACTTAGGGCCAAGCTAAACCCTGTAAATTCATCACGTGCCTTGCTTACCTGCTACTTCAGATTACGTACAACACTATATATAGCAGGGAATTTTTCCACTAAGGGAGAGAACTTACTGCTGCAGAACGTATCAGAATGGGTTCCAGGACAACTTATACCGGTGGCATGGGTTATGCATATGACTTGCTGCATCCTAATTTTGAACGGAGCTTCACAATTTGATGAGGGAGAGAAAGTAAGGATATATCCAGGAAGAGGCAGGCTGTATTTGCAAGCTGGAAAGACTCAGATACTTTTATTTATTTTTTCATAAATCCTTCTGATTAAGCAGAAGACAAAAAAAAAGACTTTCCAGAATTCCAGTTCCATTTCCTGCAGCTCTGAGGTTGCAGATGTTCTGGGCTGGAATCTGCCCATCCCAGTCCCTTTGCTGCGGCAGGGAAGCGGCCCTGTCCCCTGTTCCCCCACCAGATTCCCCCTGGGGGATCATGACAGTGGTTTAGATCATCTAGAACTGAATGGGCAAGATCTGCATCCACAACTTGGAGAGTGACACTACTATTTTAGCTATATACACTCAGTGCTAAGAGCTCAAACTACAAATAAGAAAGGGCTTACCTGGGACCGGCATGCTGGTCCCAGATTTCATATTATTTACGTGGACTGTTGCGGTCTATTTAGATGGCCACACGACCGTTTTGAACCAATATTGTTCACGCTGTATCCACACAAGGATCATCTCAAAATGCTTGAAGTGTATGCAGAAAAGATAACTATCTTACATTTTCTAGCAAATGTTTAAAAAATATATTTTTAAGAGATGTCAAGTCTGCCAGGACACAAACGGGTTGATGTGGGAGTTTTGGACAAAGAGTTACAACATGAACCATTTTAGTGCTGTCTGTACTGGCCATCAGCCAGTTCATTCTGAACTGGTCCGAACTAAAGCAGTAGTCAGCCCTCCCAAAAACAAACCTAATTTAAATAGCATTCCATTGGCAGGCAAGTAGCTTTTGCTATCGGCACATAGATACAAAACTGCTCACAAAAGGAATAAGTGAATAATCTCCAACTATTCCCAGAATTGTGAGCCCTATAAAAACACTGCTAAAAAACCAGAAAGAAGCAAAGTTTCAGTAAACACTTCATCAAAAGTGATTTGACTAGTCATAGCACGTATGTCAGACATTTCCTTTTATCCAAATTAATATTTCTAATGATTCACAATGAATATAACCAAAAACACTTGAAAAAGAAAGGAAGTTTGTTGTATTTATCTTTCCAAACCTACTGCTACATTGATGAGCATCACATTTGTAGACGAGGATTCTTGGAAGCAAAAACGCTCATTAAAAATAAAGCATTTTGCTAGAATCAAACTAACAAAAGAAAATGATTCTTTTTGAACTAGTTCCATTAGCTTTAAATCAAAATATGCTGGGGATTGTGATCTTCAAGAACTTGGAAGACTTTAAATCCTGCAACTTTCACGACAAGCAGCACTTTGGCCTGATGGAGCATGGCATCTTTGTTACAATACACAGTCCTCTGCTCTCTCTCATCTATCCCCATCAGATAGCCCGCCCCTGGAGAGAACAACCGATTTTGGAGAAGAATTCAAGCTATCCCCAAACTGATAATCAATTTGCATATTTGCCCATATAGGGAGAAAACAGTGAGAAATCAGGAAAGTAAATCTGCAAACACAAACACCCCAATGCAACAAACATTTGGGGGATGTTTGATTTAGCTGCGCCCTTAATAAAAAACAGCATAATCCTTAAAATGACCCTTAAAGTTTCAATTATGGCTTGACCAATAGTATGAATAAACATTGAATATACTTTTATAAAGATACTTTTTTCCACTTACTGAATGAAAAACTGTAATCGAGTCAGTTACATAAGAAAATAAGAATTCAAAAATTGAACATGTAGCTCCAAACCATATGTTACTTTTATGTCAACGAAGTGTAGCAGAGAAAATATTTAGCACATAAGTCATTTTCCTTATAAAGCCTTTCTTCAACAGGTTAAAATTATTTAGACATTGGCTTCCTAGCTCTATCTCCTACTTGAGGCAGGATACAATAGATAAAATTTGGAAAGTGAAAGAAAATTTGAGTAGCATCTTTAAAATTGCTACCAGTTTAGCAGGCTACTTCAACTTCCCAAAACTTTTAACATATGCAAAACAAAGGAACCCTTCAGTGAATACCATTGTCAGACCACTCTCTCTCTTTTGAAGAGGTTTGCTGAACAAATTCTGGCAAACCCCTTTAACTTGCAAAAGGATTCCTAAAAAGCTCAGTAGCTCTGCTCTGCCTAGCCTTGTGCAGAACAGAACGAGTGAGTAGGTTAAGAGCTGAACAAAACTTTGGGAGTACACGCTCCAGAACGACTTGCCGTGAACGTTAGCGCAAGCAGCGCTGGCAACTCTCCGAGCTTGCACCAAGCTAGCACCCCAAGGCTGCCTCAGTCTGTAACCCTTCACGTGTCCGATTCAAGATTGGCTCCCCACGCTTCCTTGCGGGTCTCCTCCTAGATCTCACGCTGGTTATTGATGCAGCAGAAGATCTTGCTGACAATCATGAGCTGGTTTCTTAGCTACTCTAATCATGCTGTGGTTGCAACAAACATTCCCATCTTGCAGCCGTTTCCTGCTCTTACAGCAATGGATTAGGGAAAGGGTAGACTCTTGCCTAAAAGCCTGTCAGCTCCCAACAGCTTTGTTTTTCCTCCTTGCGGAAGCAGAACCATGAACAACTTTTACATTTGTAAATGCATTAAAAAAAACATAACAACTGCTCCAAGCACAATTTAATATTTTTATGAATGGAGAAAAAAATGGAAGCAAAAATCTTTCAAATAAACAGAGAAGAGGAAAAGCAGCATGCAACTTTCAGCATGTCACAGCAGCTGCTTTTGAGAGCGTACCCAGCGTAAAACGTAAAGGCAACAAGCCAGATTCACTCACCATTCAACAAACATTATAACCAAGTCCTCCTGATCAGCATAGCTTTCTATTCCTTCTTTCAGCAGCCGAACTTTCTGCCCTCCGCCAATAGAGTTAGCTAACTCGCCACCTTTCCACTCTTCACCTTTTCCAAGTACCTGCAACCAGGGAAAAAAAGCACTTTTTGCTAGTACCCAAAAAACAAGAGGCTTTTTAAAGCAGATCTTTATTGAGAACAGATGTTAAAGCAGAAGCAACACATTAAAGCACAGCAAGCCAGCATTTCCAACATCATAAGTTTTCCATGTCTGAAGTGGTATTCAGCACAATTACATCATTTCAAAAACATGAGAGAGACATTTCTTAACCAAATAAGAATCGAGCAATTGCTTTCGACCACCGCTTACTCAAACACGTCTCCTTTAGAGAGAGAAAAAAATGTGAATAATTATTTCCAAATTTATATTACAGAAACATTCTGAGTGAGACCTTTAACAGTCAATATAAGGATTTTAGGAACAGGAGGTATAAAAGAGCTTGGGGGAACAGGATATTAATAAAAATTGCAAGGTCTAGTCCTTTCTGAAATCTCCCCAGAAAACTCTTATACCAGTAGAAAATAGGTCCCCCAATTTACAACTGGCTGCTAAAAGTCAACTAAACAAAGTTCTTCCCTAGTCAAGTGCTATAGTGAATTACATCTCAAAAAAGGAAAAAAGTCTTTAAACTTTTTCTGGTGTTTGAGGACTTAAAGAGCATAATTTTTTTGGGTAACTTCTAAAACCCGGAAAAACTATAATTGCATGGTGTTTTGGGCAAATCTGCAAAGCCGATAGCTTTATCTAGAGGCTTCTAGGGTGTTTTAATTTAGCACTAATATACCAGGAAAGGTTCACTCCTTAAGTCTTCCAAGCTCAGTGGCAGAATCAAACTATAGAAACCCAAATCACTTCTCAAACAAAATCACTGGGGAACAACTGTAATTAACTTGTGTCTTTCTTATTTATAGTTTTAACACTCTGCTCAATAGGCAAAAAAAAAAATCTTAATATAGCCTGTGAATTCCTGGATTTTTTTCCTTGTAGAATTGATTTGTGGGGAAGTTTAAAAGAAAATTAGGGCCTTCCCTTTTTCCCAAGGTCACGCAGAGGTCAACCGCAGTATGTGACATATGTAGACATGAAGCAAGGCAGAAGAGTGGCACAAGCACGTAGCAAGAGCGACAGAAACATTTTGGCCTCTCGGAGAATTACAGGTTCTTGAGAAACACTGTGAAACTTTTCAGTTCTGTGATCCTCCCTCTGCCACAGAAGGCATCTAGCCTTGTTTAAGGAAAAAGGGGACACACAAGCCCTTTTGGCTGCCCAAGGACCGTCCGTTCAACTGACGGAGGTATTCACGTAGCTACTCAAACAAATAAGTAGCATTAAAAAACCAGGCTACATAATAACTTATGATAGAACCTATGAACAACTGAGGACACAAATGGGTGCAGGACTGCTTGAATAAAAGGGAAAAAGAGCAAAATCGAGGATATTAAAACACTAAATCTGGAAATTGCTGACCTAAGAAAAAACACACTCTTCCTGATCACAGTAACCACTAACCCACAGAATAATTTAAGGGCAGTGGAAGAAGCCCCAACACATTCAGAGTGGGCTGGCAGGTGTACAACAAGGCCACCAGCAGGGACATGTGCAAGATGTCCCAGTCACCTCTGGGCTCTAAATTTTTTTAACCTTACTCCAATAGACAAGCAAGCTAAAGCAACTACAATTACTATTGCATCATTTCTGTCTTCAAGGCTGTGTAGTATGAACATGGTATGAAAACATACAATACCTTTACTGTATAGTTGAAGTGCTTTGCAGTTCGCATGAAGCGGTGAAAGCCATCTGTTTCTTTAGTTGCTACAGTAAAAACTAATAGTTTATCTGAGGGAGGAAAGAAAAGCAACATGCATTAATATATTTGCAGGCCACAGTTTATAACAAAAACATACTGAAGAGCACTGGACCAAGGAGCCTTACAACTTGCATGTGTCCACTTCAGAGAGAAGAGGCAAACGGACTGCCATATTACAAACCTGAAACATCATCAAACAAGGAACTGCAAAGGATGAGGATCTGTATTTAAAATTATCCTCAGGAAAAGGAAGCACAGAAATATCTATCATATAAATAATCAGTTCAAGAGATAAAAACAAAGCTAATATGTCTGCTAGACAGGAAGGAATCTTTAAAACCAAAATAATATATTACTCTGGTGTGAGCTAATCCTGTGACCTCTTCTCACAGGCTGAATGATACTAGAGAACTTCACCCAAGCTCAACAACTCTCAAAAGCAATAGCAGGTGGAGTGACAATAAATTTAATATTCTTGATAAAAAACAGTGGAAACAGGACCCCAAACAGCCTGTGTTTAGTACTTTTAAATCCTTTGGCAGAGATTTAAAAAAAAAGATAAGAGGCCCTTTGTTTTATTCATAACCTGGTATCTATAAACTAGACCAGTGCTCAGTTTGCCCATTTACTGCATACAAGCAAATGACTTCACGACCAATTTCCTTTTCATATCCCAGGCTTTCTGACACAGTTCAAATGAGGCAATGAATTCCCTCTGAAAGGCTTGATATTATCCCGATTCAACTATTGAACCACAGTCAGTACCCTATCCAATAGGCTGCATGACCAAGGTACGTAATTCAAAGCTATCAAAAATACAGGACCCCTATCCAACATCAAGTATTTTAGTCAGATCAGTCTGGATCCCAGAGCACATTTCAGTTCCCCAGTTTGGTCCGAGTTCAAGCAACAGCTGCTCTCTAAACAGAGCTCATGAGATCAATCCTTACAGAAAGTAAAATTAATTGTCCTAATGGGTATTCCAGACACAGTGTCTGTTGTTGATTCACTTTCCCAGAAAAAGTCTGCTGGGTTCAGCTTCACCAGCACTGTAACATTTGGTAGAGGTGGCTGCTGTGAAAGACATTCCCATTAACCCTTGCCTCTTTCCCAAACAAAGGCATAGCAGCCCTCAGGCACATGAGACTTCATCATTGATGTATTTAAGTCAACTGCTGCTTACCACTTTGTTTTGTTTGACACCAGCAAAATTAACATACTAGATGATGTTCCATTTCCCTCTTTCTTTGGAGAAAATGGCACCTTGCTAGTTACATATGTGATGCTCTGTAGCCATATACCAGGGTACTGCAGAAGGACCTCGGAGCAATCAGCTAGAACTAGCAAAAATAGCTGTACGAGCACAGAGATAACCTGCAGGCTAACATACAAACTTCAATGAAATTTAAACCTATTTACGACAGCTGTAGTAGGCAAACTGCGGAGACTGGTCTCAGGAGCGACTAATATTTTTCCCACTGAAGTACAGGTTAATCCAGCACTAGTCTACAGGTCACCTTGAAGAACCCTCAGACAGGCTCAGACATGGGTCTACTAGTTCATCTTTAGCAGCAGCCATAAGCATATACAAAAGGAAGAGCAAGCTGTATGTTCTGAAACTTTCAATCCATTTCTCTACCTTTTTCTTACCTAGTCATCACTTGAACTGATGTAAACTTTAAGCAGCAACAGCATCCACGTGTCTACTACCCGCTCCATGAAAAACAATCTTTTGTTTGTTTTGAATATGGTTCCTAGGCTTTTAGGTGACACTCCCTAAGTTCTCATACTGTAAAAGACAGGGAGTAATCCATCTTTGCCTGCCCTCTCTCCCACTCACAGTTTTGCAGACCTCTCATATCCTGCCTAAATTGTCTTTTTTTGTTGTTGTTTTTTGGTTTTTTGCCTCTCCCGAAGCCGAACAGCCCTAGCAAAGATTTGAAGATTTTAACTGCTGGCTCTGCTCAGCCACACTGATGCTATTCCAGGCAATACACAAAGATGAAAGTGGAAATACTTGAAGCATTTCAATAAACTCAGCTTGGACACCCAACAGTTTTGGGCAGACAGACCATTTTAAAAGGTGAAATTCCTCCATCTTTTTCTCGCTTAACTGTCTCTCGTAGAGCAAGAGTCCAAAGAACACTGTGACAACTCAAATGGACAGGAAGACCCTCGCAGAGGATTCCAGTGTAATGTATTCATAAATGCACTGGCTCAAGGTAGACAAACACAGCAATAATATGCTGTTATGTTCAAAATCACTTCAGTGATTCAGTAAGTTCAAAATCATTTATTTTAAAGGTCATGCAATCTAAAGTAATTCTACAGGAGTCACCACAGAACGGATAAAGAACATGGTATCTTAGATCATGACTAAAACAGAATTGAAGACAGGGCAGGGTTTTTCTCTATGAAACACAAGTCATGATTAATTTTTTTCCCCTCAAGCCCCACATTTTCAAACTAGAGGGACCTGGAAAATGTGAACATACCAGACTGCACCACCAAGCCAAGTTTCCTAGGTGAACTCTCAAGCACTGACTATAACTGCAGAACTTGGTTTGGGGTCGACGTATTTTACACCTACCCCTTCCTGAGAAACGTTAACGTCAGTTTCAAAATCGGTACTTAACAACATGGTGTACTGATAAAATCTGGGCTAGATCAGATTAATCTTAGGTTTTTGTTTGTTTTTTTTGATTATGAAAAATATTAAATAAGTGTACATGTGCAGTTTGGCAAGCACTAAATATCTATCATTCTTTATGAGCTATTATTATTCTTTTCTAATGTATCCCACCATAATTCCATCTACAAATCATTCATGTATTTCAAGATTCACGGTGCAGTCTGGTATATTATTTAAGTTTTATGGAACAGGAGGAAAGAAAAAGATGTGCCAAAGCATTCAACCTGGACCAAAAAATAAATAAATAAAAAGAAGAGAGAAAGCTAGGCTGACAAATTAAAATACAGTTTATACTGACTTGAAACTAAGAGAACCTGTACTGGGTTTACAGCCAATGAAGCCATTTATATAGGCTGTGTGAGTCAGTTTTGCAAATAGTCAAAAAACAAACAGGAGGCTATTTTCATAAAGGTACTATTCACATTGGAAGTGTTTTCTTATTAGTATACTTGCTTTTTTTTTTTTTAAATAACAAATGAAGAGTTTTAGGAGGCCTTATTTCAATGTCTCTGCTGCACTACCACAGAATTTTAAGTGCATGTGGTCTTCAAGTAATTTTCAAGTGCAGCAGAACTGTTATTATAATATTTAGAGTTAGAGCTTTTTTATAGACTATTTAGTCTTTGGGAGTTTTTTTTGTTTGTTTTTAATAATCTGTGTCTGACTGAAGAGAGCAGAGAACATGCTTTTAGCCTGTCTACAGAGTGCACGGAGAGTCACTGCAGAGCCTATTAAATTAGTTACCCTGGCACATACAGACAGGGTACTACTAACCAAATGAGGTAAGCAGCGCCATTTTCTTCTCAGTGAGAAGATATTAGAAAAACGTTAATGTAATTTCTGTAGGTTCCTATTGCTTTATTTAGATGCAAGTGATAACTTGCACCACACTTTTACTGGCAAAGTTCCACCGAGCACAGCATGGAAGATATTTGTTTCTTCCTGTGTAAGAGAGCGAAGAGCATGCTTCTGACCATCAAATATTTCTGCTAATTCCTTCTTAACCCTTTAACCTCATTCGCTTCGAAAAGTCTATTCATCATTTGCTATATTTACATACAATAATCCCTCCAAAGCAGCGGTCCCATTTGTGACTAACCAATACAAATCCAAAGCGACTTTCAAAGTCACAAGAGGATAAATGTTTTGCAAGCAAAAAAAAAAACAAAAAAACAAAAAAACAACCATACTCCAGGTGAAAAAGTTTACTAAGTTACTTTTCCATTTCAGAAAGCGCTTGGCTACGCCAGGCTCGGGTGGCCGGGCCCACCGAGAGGCTGCGCCTGCTTGCCCCGAGTCCCGCGCCAGCGCCGCGGGGCCCGTTCCAGCACTCCAGCTGTGCAGCCACCACCTCCCCGCAGCAGGGGAAAGCTATCTGTAATTACTCAGAGCCCACGTTGCCCACTGCGGCCCTGTACCCCACAGCGAGTGAGCCACAAAATCCTCAAGTTACCCTGTAACTTCTAGCTGAGCGATAGAGCTCCTGCCTCCCGATGCAGTTTCGGTGCAAACCGCCCCACCCCGGAGCACCTGCCCTAAGGCGCGCCGGCGTACGCCATCGCGTGTCGACTCGAGCCATCCATTTTAACCCTGTTCACTCCCCTCACCCGAGCAGAGGCATACGCACTCCCAACAGTATGTTCTAACAAGCAGGATCAGCACCCTCAAAACGCAGACGTATCTGACGCAAAGAGCGGCGCAGGCGGCCGCAGCGCCCCGCACCTGCGGGGCGGCGGGACGCCCCGCTGCTCCCGGCACGGCTAGGCTGCTCTCACCGCACGTTTCCCCCAGCACTGAGCCTGCCAGCTGCATCTTGTCACTCGCTGGAGGGGATCACCAAGCTTGGCATTTACTTCCGCCAGCAAAGGCGGCTTGTGTAAAAGGGAAATACAAGCCTATACTCTGCTTCAGCAGGAAGGCAGGAAAACACCTCTGAAGAGCTTCATGCCAGATACAAGGGCGTTGAAGTTATTACAGCACAATTATTCCAGACAGCTTTCTGATAGTTACATTCACAAAAACAGCTGTTCTGTTTTGAAAACAAGCTTGAGAGAGCGAGCATTTGGCCAAGAAAAGTATATCCAGTGATAAAACTGAATTTATTTTTAAAATGTAAATCAGTAAACCCTTGAGTACGCAGGGTGCGAAAGACAAAGACTGCGCACAGGGTGCATGCGGCGCATTAGGAATCCCAGTGAACGTTTATCAAAACATCTCATTCCTTTGCTCCATCTTTTGTGCTGCTACATTCAGGGATCTGACTGCATCATAAATATTTATTTCCAGAAGTAAGAACTATAATCCAGAGCCTTTGTCCCCAGTGATTTGGCTGGCAAGGTCTCTGCTAGGAACTAACATGACAAGTCTGTTTTAAGTAGCAGTGACCTCTTTCCTTGTACCTTGGCAAAGAGATATGCAAATACCACTAGTTGTTCCTTGCCGTTCGCACACCCACATGTTTCTTATTTCTCTTGAATGAATACAGACAGATTACTACATAATTTCTACCAAGGGCTGTGGGCACTTGTACAGTAGCTTTAGAGCATCCAAAACTGGAGATATTGCTCACATGCACCGTGGAGCTGACATTCAGGCCTTGGATTCAGCTGCTAGGGACTTATGTGGAGTAGGAGTGAGCTGTAAGGTCAGACGACATCTGCGCATGGTACCGCATTATGCCATGGAAATCTAATCCTGCCCATAAACTTAGTTGCTCATAATGGTAAGCAAACAATTTCTAGTTTTTTGGAACAGGGCTTGCTCTGTGTGCTAGTGTCCATGTTAAACATGTCGACCTTAGTGTTTGCAGATTATACCCTCCCCAGAACTTCTCAATGTAAGAACAACTGTGCACGTTGTTTGTAAACATCTCCACCACCCTCTCCGTTTAAAAGAGCAAAGAGCCTGGAAGCTCACAAAATCCGCCAAAATTGTTTCGGCAAACAAATGAACAAGTTGCAGGAGGAAAGGGAAAAAAGTTTGGTAACTGGAAGTGCAAGAGGAAAACCTCCATTGAACGTATAGACACGCATGCACGCTGACACAGAACGGCTCGGATGTTAGAATTCTCCAGGGAGACCAAGGCAGTTACCTCTGACAACACGGCCTTCATCCAAAGCATAGGCCAGGAAGATACAGGAAGCAAAAAGGCACATACAGGCATTTGAGCAAAGTTGTTAAGCTATCTAATTACTGAAGTCAGCCTTTAGATCATAGGATGGGGGAGACTGAGAG